>NC_091098.1:20206815-20806815 GCF_024713975.1 Paralichthys olivaceus
GAACACACTACCTAAGTTAATGTTAATTTCATCAGTGTGGATGTAAACATCTCTGAAAACAAACCTGAACTAACAAAACAAGTGAGAAAATATGTCTCTGTAATTAGGATGAACTGACCCTTTACTGATACAGTTCACACAGTCTAACAAGCCTGATCTTAATTTTGAGGGAGTCAGTACAGTAGATCCAAAAAGCAGAAAACATGGTTAGTGGTGTCAAAAGTCACACATGCCAAAGATGTCTGGCATTACATTCTGTCAAAAATAGCAGTTAACAAGGCAGCGCATCATCTGCGGTTCCTCTCCCATTGGCCTGAGAACCTGTTGCCAAGGTGTCGACCTGTGATTAAGACTCCAGTAAATCTTCCCACCCAGGGAGCCTCGGAGAGGAGTTACCCCTCAGGTCAATCCACTCCTGCAGGGATGAGCCTCGTTTTCCTCTCCATGTGCCCTGAGGGTGAAATCTCATACTCTAACCTGGATCTCTATCCTGCTCCTCTCACAGGACTCACTGGAGGCAACATGACGGAATGTTTTCTCATTTGGTTGGTTTGAGGTTTTATGTACACTTTGATCAAGTGCTTTTAAAAAGGTAGAATATCAGGAATATGGTGCAATAAGCACTCGAGTGCGATAAGATGACACCGAGGTTGAGCTATCACGCTCCTCAAAGTGACAGGCAACCTCACATACCTTCCTTCATTCACCTCTCAGGCAAATTCCTCTCTCTCTCTCTCTCTCTCTGTCTTTCTTTCTCTCTCCTCTGTCATTCTCACTATGTTTCTCAGCTCATCTCTGTTTTCTCCTTTTCAGTGTGTGAAGACAAAGATAAATATTTTGTTCTTCTCTATCCTGAGTGTTTTTTTTTTAGTGTTGAGGTGTAACCTTGCTGATATGTCGACTGTTCTCACCCTGTGTCTCATCATACTGTTCCCTAACTATTGTGACCCGCGGATGGTGCTCACATTAGTAGCAGGGTAGTTTTTACCTTTTAATAAACTCTCCGGTTGGTTTTCCACAGACTGAGCTCTCACAGGAATCTCTATTGTCTCACATATGTACTATGAAATTCATTGTTACAGGATAAACCCCTTGAGATGTTTCATTTCGGTTTCGACGGGGCTCCAAACACATGAAAACAGGACAGTACAAGGGACAATAATATGGGAAGAACAACAACAACAAACAAGAGAACAAAGTAAAAACAGAAAAAGACTTAAATACAACCTTAGAAAATCATTACTGTGGCTTAAGTTTCAGTACTTTTCATTTTTCCACAATGTAAAAACACATAAAGCAACAGATTTACCAACTCCACACACACAAGACAAAAAACACAAACCCCAAACTTTTTTGTCCGATTTGAAGAAAGGACATCAGCATGAAAGTTTGAAATGTCCAGTAGAGATGTCAAACGTCCACAGTACCACTGTTCCATTAAGCATCATAGTACTTGTAGAATGAATATAAAAACAGCACAATCACCACATCCTTGTTCAAAGATGTGGAAACAAATACTTTTTGAACAAGTTTAATAAAGCGAGGACAGATAGTGGAAGGTAACTTATTCCAAATCAAACTTTTTCTCCATCTTCCTAAGATATAAACGAGGAAATGAAGAGGGTCTGATCAAATAATGTAAAAAGTTAGAGTTAATGCAATTGATAAATTTAAACCAATGAAATTTACATCTTAAGGAGACACCTGATTGAGTCTGTCTCAAGGCATACTTTATAATAGTTTGTTAACATGGAGGAGATGAAGAGTTGTTTAAGAGATATTCTGCAAAAACAATGTCTACGTGGTCAATTGGGCCTAATGTCAGTACAACTATAGATAAAACACTTCCTGTGATGCAGCTGAATCAGCCCACATCTGACCAATCACACTAGAGTGCTTTGCGACCCCCGTCCTGCCGAGCCAATGGTCGGACTGAGGTCGACTTTGTGCACTTTGCTGCTGCAGCTACTGTATGAAGAGGGTGAGCTCCAGCCTTTATCTAATGATGCATACTTCCCCCTGTTTATGGCAGCCAGGGAGAGAGGGAGCGCTAGCCTGTGCTTGTCTGCTGCTGAGAATGCCCATTAACGCTCCTGTTCCCCCTCGGGTGATGACCACCTGAGCTATCAAAGACAAGTGTGCCTGCAACACCACCCTCCTCCTCCTCCTCCCTCCCTGTCCCCCCCCTCTCATCACACTCCATCCCTAACCCACACTCGCTCCCTCCGAACCTCCACATGCTGTACAGTCAGTGTTGGATAACATAACAATAACTTTGTTTAATCACACATAGATTTGCATTTCCACAAAAGCTACTCCCTGTTTCTATTTTATTTTTGAGAATATATCAAAGCATCTTCAGCTTTAAAGAATCAGTTCAGTTCATATTAAGAAAGGAAAATAAGGAAAATACTTTTTTAGGGCATTATTTTAACTGTCTGATATTTTTCCCACCGTCTCGTACAACAATACTTCACTCAGCAGCCAGAGATCATCCAGAAACATCGTCTCTGAGTAATAAAAAGACTCAAATGTGAACAGTTTTTTAAATAGAATTATGTTCTTGTTTTTTCTTCCCATTCAAGAAGCTTTTCTTCATCCAAATCAAGGGTCTTGGGACAAAGTGTATCGTATTTTTGTAAAGCCCCTACAAGTAAATTTGGGATTTATGATATTTGGATATATACATAAAAATGACTAAACTTTCTTTTTTCATCACATTTAGGGGCATTTTATGTTTTATAAAAGAGTTTAAAACTGAAGAATTACACAAAATTCTAATTTGATACATGCTGGCCCAAGCAATAAAACCATCAATAACACAATCACAAATGCATATTGTGAGATGTACAAAATAATATAAAAGAGCTTGTTTGCAAGCTTTGGGTGAAATATATTTATGGTAGTATTATTAATGACATTAACAAAGGATGAAAACAACCCTAGACCTCGGTTATATATTTTTTCCATTGCTTGTGGGTGTAAATTAATCCAGTGATGCATTTGAGTGTTATTGACTTTATAGACCTCGTGATGTTTGTTCTGCTCAGTCTCGTGTTTCCAGGTACAAAGGATCTCCAGCACAGATTGTGTGCCTCGCTCAAGGCCATGTCATCATTTACTCCAAAATGAAGGGAGACCATTCCCCATTCATTTTCCTAACCCAGATTTTCCCAGAACGTCTCTCACATCCCCTCCGGCCGAGGATGAATGATTTTAACAGCATCAGCAATAATGATAATAATCAGCTTGTTTACAAAGTGATTTAGGTGAGAAGATCAAGCACTATAATTAAATGAACGCTGGACATTTAAGTACAGTTTAAAAATGAATTAAAAAAAGATGTAAGATGTAATATAAACAGAGCAACTCAAACATATTAGAATTTAAATAGGAACACGAACAGGTAACGTACACTTAAAAAGTGATTAATTCTTAATGACCGATATGTAATTTATCCTATTTCAGTGGATGAATATGTCATCAAACACATTTGGGACAACACTGAGCCTCATGACTTTGCAGCATTGTATCTGTCTCTTCTCTTACTGTCCAGTCCGATGATTCTCTTACAGTCCCTCTTCCTCAGTCCAGGACATGTCAAAACTTCCTGTCAATGTCCCCATAACCCATAATAGATGAGTGTATCTTCCCCTGTCCTAGATTTGTGATTCACTGTCCCTGAAACACAGCACCGCCCAATCTTCAAGAGCAGATAAAGCTAATTAAGGGAAAGAGACATCAATCACAGCTCCAGGGCCTCGTTCTGCATCGTACATACCGAGAGTGGCATCTCGGTCACTGGGTGTGTTTGAAAGACTGAGTCAGTCACACACACGTAGCTATTTTTATGTCAGATGGAACACCTCAGAGAAAAACTACTCCGTACTGAAGATGTTGAAATCAGTGTCGTCGGTTGAAACGACCTTTGACAGTATAACTCACACGAGGGAGAAGAAAAAAGCAGGACGTGCAGCGTACATTAATACAGCTGTCACGGACACACTCACGCCCTTTCCGATGATTAGAGCAGGTCCAGGCCACCCAGATAACATATACGCATGTATTTCAAAATGGAGGTGAGCCTAACGTTGCCCACTTGTAAGATAGAAATATCCCCAAACTAATGTGGGCCCTTTATGGCAAGGTAAGGAGTTATCTGGATGTGAACCTGTGCCCATGTGGTAGATGGTGAATTTGGACCAAATAGCACTGAACAAATTCCGCCAACCTCTGGCCCCTTTGCTTGACATTCGGCCTGGCTATGTCTTCGGGCCAGGATCTGGCAAATCTAAACAACTTTGCCAAGTGGGGGAGGATCACTGAACCCTGAGCAGTTCAATTTATAGCTCCAAATAATACTGGTTAGAAATAAAATCATCTTAACTCATTATATAATCAAGTTTCTATACTTTCAAAGTCTTCACAATCAATGAGAATTCACTGTAGCCCCCTGAAGTGTTTTCAGGGTGTGTGACTGACTTTGTTGCCAAAATGTAAAGATGCAGGGCTGCATTCATCCTCTAGGTGGGAGTGTAACTCTTTCTATGTTACAAACTGCAGCAAATGGAGTTCAACTTTGCAGTTAACACAACCATTAGAAGATTCTAATAACTTTACTGCAGATATCTCTGCATCATAATTGCTTTTATTATCCCTAATAAAATGTGCATGCGTCAAACCGAGGTGTGGCAGTGGATGACGCTAATGTTGATTTCATGAGCAAGGTGCGAAGAAGTATGTAAAGGCCTGGATATTAACTGTCCGACATGTCCCGACAAGAGTGGATTTTTGGATTATATACTTTAATAACTTCACTGAATAATGTTCACTTCTCCATCTGCTGTGTGTTAACGAGAAGTGGTGCACAACAAGTTTCTCAGGGGAAAACTGCAGTGAAATAATTCTAAAACAAAACATACACACACATTAGCCAATACTCACAAAAACACAGTGGTGTTTTTTAAATATATATTTTACTAAAATACTTTTCACCTTACAAATCTAGCATAAAAATATGATACATCCATGTTTTACGTGTGTGATTACAGGATATAAATGTATATATATATAAAAAGACACCATGTAGAGTAATGTTAAATTAGTTTTTTTTTCAACGACAAAACAAAAACAGCAGCGCAGGGTTAAAATCAGACAAAGTCATTTAGGCAACGTAATTGAAACTCTAACAAAACAATTTCTCTTGGTTTCACAAAAGTCTTTAAATTACTCATCTGATAACAGGACGATGGAAGCAGAAAACTAAGATAAATATATTTAAAAAGGCTGACAGGAGCTGGAGGTTGTTTATTTTTCCATATTTTACTCACATTTGTGAGATCATCAATACAAAGGCAACAAATGTCTTTCTTGCAGTGTCATAAATATCCTTGTATCTCTGTTGGTGTTACTTTGTTTTACAATTTTGATTCAGTTGATAAAAGCAATGTAGTTTATTAGTCGAGGAAATTAGTTGAATGTTCTTTCTGGTTCAAGTATGAAATACAAGGTGTTTATGCAGTGACAACAGAAACTGACACATATATTCAAATGACTAATCTACAGCAAAGTTTCAAAATTCATTTCAACTGGACATAACAAGGATTAAACTAATCTGGACAGACAGTGGCATACCTTATGGCATTGTCAAACATTGACATGAAAAGTCCTTGTGAGCTGTAAGGTCCATATTCAGCTCCAGCTGTTAGAGCGGGTTGGCAGTGATGAAAACGTAGATCCTGGCCTGGAAAGTGGTGAAGGTCCCCTGCCTCCACAGCTTCATCTCTACGTTGAGCAGGAAATCCCTTGGACCCTCGACCTGCCGGTGCAAGTACACGGCCCCTGTGTAGGTGTTCAGCTTCCTGGTGCTGAAGTAGTTCTCCTCGTTTCCCTGCGTGATGGTGACGATGACGTTGTCTCCGGAGTAGGCGGGTGAGGGTCCGATGCGGAAGATCTGAGCAGGGATGATGATGTTGGACTGGAAGCTGATGTGGTAGTAGGTGATTCTCAGAGGCGAGTTCTGACAGTCCAGGTAGTTGGGACAGCTGATCCGCTCACAGCGCCTACGTTTTACAGACATTAAGAGAAGAAACTATTAGAACTCTGAATACTGCCACACTTAGTAATTTGTCCCTGCAGCTAAAAAAGGCCACTGCTTCTGAAACAGTGATAACTACATTGATAACATGCATACCTTTTCCATGGCCCAACAGTACCTTTATGAAACCACATTTAAATTCACTAGAGCCACATTTTTATTTGGATGAGCATCAAATTGCACAAACTCATAAATATCAGTCCTCTAAATGTGCCAAGGTTTTTCCAACAAAAACATTTTTTTTTTAAAAACACCATATCTCACAATGTTAAAGAAAAAGACAAACTATTCCAGGATCTGTCCCCTGATCCAGATCTGTGAATCTCAAAAAATACAATATTACCCATCCCAAATTAATCACAAAGACACAAAAATCAGTGAGTTATCGTATTGTGCACCAGTGAAGTCTGAACTTACGTGTCGGACACTTTGCGGTAGTTGGGTGGACAGTTAAGGCCGAGGCAGCGGTATCCTCCTTGGATGTTATAGCAGGTCTCAGCCAGCGAGCAGTTATGGGCCCCTGTGGCACACTCATCGATATCTAAAACACATAGTAAATTCACAAGCACTGCTTTACTGCCCGGAGACAAGAGAATGTGTGTTACTCACGGGACAACTGAACGTTCAGAAAAAGCCCCGCTGTTAAAACATGTACGACAAAAAGTAGTCCTTGCGGGGAGCAAAACTGCCCAAGTAAAAAATTAAAATTAGTGAGACAAGATTTTTAGGCCACTAAAGTTTTATAGACTGTGTAATTACTGAGCCACTGTAAAAGAACCAATTATATTTATCTGAGCGCAACAATTACCAAACACACTGGGTAGAGTTAAATGGCTGCAGAGCCATTCTTTAAAATCTATTTCATAGCAGGGGTGGCGGGTGGGGGGGTGTTACCTCTGCAGGAGCGTCCATTTGCAGACATGGTGTAGCCGTATTCTGGACAAGCACACTGGTAACTGCCAGGAACGTTCACGCACTTGTAGGTGCAGAGGTGGCCGATGCTCTGGGAGCACTCGTCGATGTCTGAGCGACAAGGAGGAAATACAACATTGATCCATGAACTGGCCCAAACACAAGCGTGGTATAAATCTGATGTTAGTGACGTTTAACAGAGCGAACAGCACCTTCACAGCTGCGTCCATCCTCCCTGAGGTAGTAGCCTTGTCTGCAGTAGCACTGGTAGGAGCCGTAGATGTTGGCACACTCCTGGCTGCACGGGTTGGCCAAACACTCATTGATATCTGGAGATGAAGGGTTAGTGCTCATCACTGTCACAATTCATTTGATCGAGGGATTTTCAATGGTTCTAACCCAGCGTATAAACAAGATGTTGTTATTAAGCCAATTACGTTTTTTACTGGTTTGTACCTGAGGGCACAGCGTCACGATATACAATAAAATATAGTTACACATCTAACTACCAGCTTGAATATGAGCTGAGTATAAAACCACACACACACACACACACACACACACACAGGCATACTTTCAGGTGCAAATTCACCAAAAAATACAATGACATGCATCAACATGCTCACATGGATGTACACACACCCACAGACATTGACACACACACCCACAGACACACACACAGAGACACACACCTTCACAGCTCTTGCCATCGCCGGATAAGCGGAAGCCAGAGGTACATGAGCATTCATAGGAGCCTGGGGTGTTCTCACAGGTCTGAGCACACAGACGACTCTGGTAGCGCCAACACTCGTTTACATCTGAGAGGAAGAATCAGCATCATTAAACATCTGTATAGTGTGTATTGCATTTTGCGTCCGTCTGCACCCATGTGCGCAAGTGCATGTGTGTAGCCAAGCATGTGTGGGTTTGTATATGTGTGCATGCCTGTGCATGTTTGTGTGCATGTCGATGAGAGTGCGATGTGAGCACACCAGCTGCCTGCTGATAGTCTAAACACTTGAGCCGGTCCATTATTATGAGAGTCACAACACAGTGAATCACAAACAGAGGGAGACGCAGCAGCAGAGGCAGAACAGAGTTCTCTGCGGCAGCAGACGTGATTGGTAGCCCTGTAGCTCCTGCAGGAGTCAGCAGCGGAGGCTGAGAAACAGCAGCAGCTCTGCCACCGCAGAATAATAAACAGAAGCAGCAGAGTGGGCAGACAAAGAAGAGGTGGCTGTACAGTAGGAGTGAAAAAGGGACGAAGGGCGAGAGGAAGGAGGGAAGAGGAGAACAGAATGAGCAGGAGAGAGGGACGAAGAAAAACAACCAAAAAAAGCTCCAGTTTTGTTCTTTTAAAACTTTGCTACTGAACCACGTGGGGTGACGTGTGTCAGCCAACATACCTACACACATCCTCCTGAATGAGTCATACTGGTAGCCTGTTTGACATTCACAGCGGTAGGAACCAGGCAGATTGTGGCACAGCTGGCCCTCTCCACATCGGTGCAGACTGCTCTGACACTCATCCACATCTATGAGAGACATGAATGTGAAGAGAAGGAGGAAATGGTTTTGTTTTTATATTAGTGTATGAGCAAAACAAACTGCTGGCTGAGTCCAAAGGTATGTTCATGTACTGTCTCACCAATACATCGCGATCCATCAGGACTGGCATGATAACCACGGCTACATATGATCTTCCTCTGACACGTGTAGGATCCTGCTGTGTTGATGCAGTTAAAAGCTGGGCTACACGGCCGGGCCAAGGCATCACACTCATCAATGTCTGGTACAGAGACAGAGAGACAGAGGCAGTGAGATAAAGGTGAAGAAAGATGGAATAGGAGGAAAGACCCAATGGCACAGAGGCAGGGTATGAGAGACCAGGGGGGGGGCAGCTCTCCTTCTGCCACACATTTCAAAGCAAACACATCACACAGTTGCATTCCCGTGGATAACTTTGTTGTGTGTGTGACATTTTCTCCATTTTCTCATTTCTCAGAGCATTTCTTCTACCCTCCTTTTACAGTTGTGTCGGCTGCCTCGACATGCCCCAGTTCCTGCCCCTGGGGGCTAATTCCACAGCATCAGTTTGTACTGGAGGAGGACAGAGGATTGGCTTTTATCCACCCCTCTGCAGCCCCTAACAGCAACCTCTCTGATCTCCTGTCTGTGTGGCATTTAACCCCTCTGTCACTGCAGCCCTGCCGATTCACCTGCACGCTGCAGTGCCGCCGCGTATCCACGCAGACTGTGATTCACCTGCGGGGGAAATTTTCTTCTTTGTTATTCTTTTTGGTAGAAAGATAGGGAATCTACGCAAACCAAAAAATAACACTGAGTGTAATGCAATACAAAGCTGCCTCTATGCTTTTTTATGTTCTTATTACCTCTGTATTTTAATAGTGTTTGTGTGTCGGTTGGTTCCTTTTGTTTGTTTGTCTGTCAGCAGGATTACATAAAAACAACGAAACAGATTTCCACAAAACTTAGTAGAAGGATGTGACAGTGGATCGATATCAGGGGGCAGATCCAGGAATTTTCTTTCCATTTCTTTAACATGCGAGATAAGAGGATTTCACAATTTTCCCCGGAAATAACTCATAAACTTTAATCCAAAAAAAAAAAAGGTATCTATGAATGTGTGAAATTCGTCTAGTTGGTTATGTTTTTATTAGTAATAACACATTTAGTTTATAGGTCTTGAAAGATTCTAGGTTTGTTATTAGCGGCACTTTTTATCTGTTGTGTGTGTACAGGTTGTTATAGGTGGCAAGATGAAGGGTTTTCTTTATATCCAATAATAACATTAAATGTATTTAACTGAATCAAAGATCTTTGTTTATTTTTATACGAAACAAACATTTCATCAGTTTATTTCCTGCATCAGTGAGAACAAATGATGTAATCCATGAGGGATCAACTTGATGCATTCGGTTCTCCAGCTTTTGCCAAAGACTGAGAAACTGAGACTTTATTAATAATTTAAACATCTCATTCAGACAGTTACCCCCCTTACCTATACAGCTGCCCTGTGCATCACTGGTAAAGCCCACAGGACACTGAGGTTTGGGGTTGCACCTGAACGAGCCCTCTGTGTTCACACACTCAAATCCGAACCCACAGTTGTGGCTCATCTGCTCGCACTCGTTGATATCTGTGGGAGGAGACAAATAAATGAGCCGATGAGGAACGAGGAAGTGATTAACTGCAAAAAAAGCAGTTTAATATTTAATAAAACAGTTTAATAATCTACTGCAGGTTAACTCAGCGATGCATGTAAAGTCACAGTTCACCACTGGATGGCACTGTGGTTAAATGGCAGATTGTGCAGGCATTCACTTTCTCTGCTTTTTTTATCCTGATGCTGTCCACGTCAATTCTCCGGAGGGTTATCAAGACTGAAATAATTGTATTAGAACTTATCTGTGTTAATCACTTTTGGTGTAAAAGAGGAAAAGGTCTGAAGATTGAGACCTGGATTTATCTCACCCTGCATAAATGACCTTGAGCTAAACATGGTGGCCTACTGTTTTATTTTTCCTATTCGGCTTCATTTACATATTGTGTAATAACGCACTTTTCTTTTTTACAAACTCTTACCGTAATTTGATACTATAAGCTATAAGCTATATTGTGTATTTCTATTTATTGCCATTGTATTGGTCTCTATATATTTCTACTGGTGGTTGGAGCAACTGTAACGAAACCCAATTGACCCACCCTGACTTTATTTGTATAGCAGTTATCTAAACAAGGTTACAATATGTTAATGAGTGAAGTTAAAGAGTGAATAGCTTCGTGTTCAGTGTGTGAGCAAACACACAAGTCTTTTAACACCTGTCTGTTTAGAGATTTACATCCTTTCAGTCAGTACGAACCAAAGCAGGAAGGTGCATATTTGTGTTTGTGTGCATAATGCATGAGTAGCTTATATTTTCAAGCATGTTTGCAGGTTTTCACCATCATAATTGCTGCGTAGAGGCCATAACCAGCTCTGGCAGAGAGCCCTGCGGATACAGAAGTCTCTAAACAGCACACAGTGATTGAGCATCTTGCTCCTGACACAAGCCTGGCAGAGTCGGCAGGAGCTGAGTGAGCCTGACACCTGACTGAGGGAGACAGCGAGAGAAAAGCCAGGAAGCAGAGGAAACGTGTGAGACGCTGGCAGTGAGCTTCCAGTGAGGGGAACGAGCTCAAGGAAGCGAGAAAGGTCAAAGAGTTAAAGCAATGTGAGAATTTAACCCAGTGAACCCTGTTTTTTTTCCCCCCATGATTCCACATGTTGCCTTTACTATGATAAATGGACTTTATTTATAAAGTTGAGACTTATCCACCGCTCAAAGTGCTTTATAGTACAAGTCACATTCACCCATTCATGTACACATATACAGCGCTTCTATACACAACAGTTTTTCTAACAGACAACATTTATACACTGTGTGTACAGCAGTCAGGGGGAATTTGGGGTTCAGTATCTTGCCTGCGGACACTAGACTAGAGGAGCCGGGACTGAACTACCGACCTTCTGCTTAGTGGACAACCCACTCTACCTCCTGGGGCACAGCTGCCCTACTACCAGCTATTTTTAAAGACAAACAACTGGACTAGCTTGCACTGATATTGCGAGTATATGTACTATTGTGTTAGGAAGGACACTGAATATTGAGTTAAGATTGCACAATAAATTCCTGCTCTTAACTGAGTCATTTTATGAAGCCACGGGAGAGGAAGACAATTCAGATTTTCCCTGTGTCGTGATTTAATTTCATTTGTGAGAGGAGACGATGGGAGAGTTTCATTACAGTCCATGAACAGGGATAGGTAGCACGGCACAAAGATGTATTTTCCTCTCACTGTGCTGATATCCTGAAGTGGCAGCTGTTTGGAGGCTTAACGCTAAACATACCTCCTTGTTAAATTCTCATTTTGCCTGATTGAACATTCTTTACGTTCACAAGGAGCTGCAAATGAGCCGAGTCTCCTCGGCTGAGCCCAAAGAAAACGCAGCCGCTGCTGCTTCGTGAATGAGACTTCTAAAAAGGAACAATTTATGGTGCATGGAAATAATGAGATGTATTGGGAGGTTTACTATTCCATCTAAAAGTTGGGCACCACCCATAAGGACAAGCCAGGCAGCTCCGCAGACTGAGAGTTAATAGCAAAAACCATAGAAATCGCTCTCTGGAGTCACATTTCTCATTATTCCCGCTTGTCAGTGTGCTCACATGTGAAATTGCATAATCACTGGATGTGAAAAAAAAATCACAATTTCAATACTTAGAAGTAAAAGCGATTGTTTGCCTGCACAACCTGGTTTCCTTGAATTGTGAGCGTGAAGTAACACAGACACTCTTCTGCTGGTATTTACTCTGTGGCTGAAAGTGAACACTTTGATGCTGCTTAGTGCTGAGGAGGTGAGGTGTACCGTCACATACCTTCACATATGTCATTGTTGATGTGGTATCCCGGGGGACAGGTGATCAGTCTCTGACAGATGTAACTCCCTGCAGTATTCACGCAGTGCTCATCTAGCTGGCAGGCATGCACGGACAAACACTCGTTTATATCTGGATGTTTAAAAGAAGAAAAGACAAATGTGTCAGTGAGAAGAAAAGAGAATAAAAAGGAGCAGAGGACGCTGGATGAACAAAGAGCAGACAAGGACATGTGAGTGTAACAGTCATCAGTAAGGAGCAGATTAAAGGGGGACAGGTCACACCTTCCTCTGGGAGATAGTTTAAGGGCAGAGCCACTGGGTATAACTTCCCCACAATGAGAAGTTTGTCACCACACTCTCCTTGAGTCACTGCCACAGTTTGCTACTGTCAAGCAGGAGACAGACCAGCGGTTACAGCTCAACTTAAAGAGAAATCCTCTGGGAGATGGCATAGACACACAGAGCAGAATAGTCGATCAGCCTCGTGATAACCACACAGCCATTGTGAAATAAAGGGTACGTGTGGTATGCAAACAGGGAGATATATATGGTCATAATGCATGGAAAGTTGGGATAATCCCTCTGATAGAAAAAGAGCATATTCCAGTTGTGTTTTCTTTCTTGTGCACAACCCTGCGTGTTGCTGAGAGTAAAGGGGATTAGGCCTGTATCTCCTCTGTAAATCTAGAGGCGCTGATGAGAGAAAGAGACAGATCAGTAGCAGACAGTCTTGCCAAGAAACTCTCATCAACTGGAACCAAACTCCTTCTGGCTGAAAATGAATACGGAGATGAGGGCTGAAACCAGCCATCTTTAACCGTGCACAAAATGTCCACGTGCTGCCCTGCATGGTTGCATTATAACTAGGTTTTAGTTTCTTACCTTCACAGGAGCGTCCATCGGCCCTGATGGAGAATCCTGGCGAGCAGGAGCACTGTGGCCTTCCGCCCACTGGGGTGCACTGTTGCTCACAGGGGCTGTTTCCTGGAAATAATTCTGTATAGTGAGGTCAAAAAATATATATAAATTCTCCCCACAACAGAATATATGGTGAAACAGAGAAAGCTTTGTGGTTCTGCGTTACACACGGAACAGTTGGTACTGCATTTTCATTTGCTCATTTCCCATTTTCCAGGTTGATCCCCTGACCTGCTCATATTGTATTTCCTACTTTTGGCCCACAGTGTGCTGGACCTCCACCCTGGTGTCATGGAAACCAAACAAGAAAAACAAAATGTGACCGATTGTTTAAGACTTAGCCGATGCTGAAAACAAACCAGCCTTTGATACCATCTCCCCACTTGTGTTTGACATTTGCAGCACAATTAGGTTTTATGGAAATGGTGAGTTTGAAATAATAACATGTCAATCTGTATCAGCCCGTGCCTGCTTCTCCTATAAACATCGAGATGAGCGAGCCCCTTTGATTAAGCTGTGCGGATGAATGAAAGTGCTCATCGGGAGCCGTCGGCCCTGCTGCGTGTCTAACCTTCACAGGGGTCAGCGGCGTGGGAGGGAGGCGAGGGAAGTGGCGAGGTGGGCTCCTCTGCTGCTCTGTCATCTTCCTTCAGTCTGTTCTCCTCATCCACTGATTCTGCAGAAACATGAATCATTTCAGCAAGGGAGCAATGAAGATCCAGAATGCCACCTCTGCATCTGCTGCGTTCTCAGTTGGAGACTCTGTAGCTCCGGGATCTTCATCCAGTGATGTGAGGCTTGTAGATAAAAGTTGCAATAGCAGTGAAGGAGAGACAGGAAAAAACATTGCCTGCGGACAAATATCTAGTTTTATTTGTGAGATCCATCCAATCACTGTAATTTGCGAGAGCTCTGACATTAGTATCCTGTTGAGACAGGCTCGTGTTGGTGAAAGTCACTGTCGATTAAAATATGGTGCGCTGCAGAAAAGTCATACAGCGTTACATGAAAACACATCTGAAGTAAACATCTGGGCAAAACTTCAGTTTTTAGTTTGTGTGGAGAATAACTTTTCGAACAGGGGGAAAAAGAAAAGTTTTCTTTGAGTACAAAAGAGAAGTGATTAGTGCAGCAGGGCTGTCACTCCAGGAAAGGGATGTTAGTGTGTGATTAAAATAACTATTATTAGGCAGTATCAGGCCTTGCAGACAGGAAGGAACTCAAAGAGACCAGGAAAATAATACACTGTGAATGTGTAGACAAATTACAACAAAATGGGGTCTTCCTGACAGAACGCAGACTGTAAATCAGGTTTCAAAGAGTAAAATGGAACAGAGGGTTGCTTTCCTGTGCACGGCCATCTCTGGAAATACCTGCTGGCAGAATTGTATCATGAAGTAATTCTGGCAGGCTTCACCTGGTGCACAAGTGAAAGCGTCCTCTTGCAGCACGTATCCAGGGAAGCACTCGCAGCGGAAAGAGCCGGGCGTGTTGACACATCTGTGGTGGCAGATGTTGCCTTCGTATATCAGGCACTCGTCCATGTCCTCCACCTCAACAGGACCCTCCACTGCATTCTCCACATCCCTCTCCTCGCCGATGGAGAAGGCCTCCTTAGGGTACGGGCTGTCAGATACTGCAGCGCATGGAGAGAGTGGCTGATGATATGATGATATGGATAACTTCATAAAATAGCTTTATCAATGTCCCTAAAGGAAAACAGCTTTAGCACTTACAGGGAAGACACAATGTCCAACATGATATGTAGGATTTCTCTTTATTGTCATATTTTTTAAGTACTTAGATAAGTACATAGCATCCACCACTGCCACACACCACATCATTCATATACTAAATACATTTTATACGTACTTCCCTTGATGGGCTCTTACAGACGCTGCCTTCACACATGCACTGATAATCTCTGGAAATTCTCTGGGAGTTTATATTTGAAAGCGGCTACAGATACACATGCAGCAGGACAACATGCACACATTCCATTAACAAAAGGAACAACAAACGTATTGTTATGACTGATGCTTATATATTTGTATTTCTGTTACCAAAATTTCCGATGTTTCATTTTGAGCAGTTAAAATCTACCTGGCAACGGATGGTGACGGTTAAACCAAGTTGCCATAAGAGTAGAAAAAAATCCTGATGCAAGGTCCCAGATCACTCATGACTTCATGGCTGATCACTTACAAAACTGCAGCAAGATGAATTACCAATAAAAAAAGCAGCCACACTGAATCAGTACAAGAGCACTTCAAATAATAAAGTGGTTTCCTCCATGCAGGCAGACATGAATTAGATTTCCGAGAATTACAGTCGAAGGGTGAACTTTCCTTCCTCTTAACAGCTACTATAAAGAAAATTTATTGTCTTTGTTATAAATCAGTTCTTTCCTCTGGCAGTTCACCTGTGTGCATTACATCCCCTTCCCTGACATGAAACGTGCATTTCAAGATTGTCTATCAATGAGTGTGAGTGTTTGTTGACTGTACCTTTTTTAGGTGGCGGACTGGAATCTTGGGTGGGCAGCTCTCGGACAGTGTGCCAGCCATCTTGATTCCCAGCCGTGTGCTCCTCCCCCTTGCAGCAGTTCAGAAAGACCTGTCTGCAGTGGTAACCCAGGTAGTGGTGGGCTTCGCAGTGATGTCCCTCTCTTTGAAACTGCAGCCCCAGTGAACAGCAGCCACAGCACTCCTGTCGGGCACACAGCTACAGTCTTAACACGTATTCCTGGCTGGCTGCGATACTTTAATAAAGACTTTTGTCCAGACTAAAATATGTTAGCAACAATTAAATGGATTGATATTAAATTTATACCAACGCTTTGGTCTGCAGAGAAGGAAGATAGAGGAATTCTCCCTTGTCGCCCTCTAGTGCCACCCTGAGGCTAACTTTGTCTTGCACTGAGATGTCTTTCTATCGGACTGATTGCTGAGAAATTTGATTCTACTCATGCTGGGAGACAACATCTATAAGAGAGCTTGACACATGGTTCCCAAAAGATGATCCGTAAAGACTATGCTTATCATTCTGGTGACTTTTCCTCTATTTCCAACTTTCCATTCACGTTTCCTTCAGGATAATTGATAAAAACTTTGGTGATAACGTCACTTTTCGCCATACACCATCATTACTTCAATAACTTGGTAAGCTATACTTTGTTCTCAGTGCTAATTGGCAGGTGTTAGCATGGCAACACACCGAACTAAACATTACTTACATCCTCATGTTATTAGACAAGTGTCCTCTCGCTCACAGGCTCTCGCTCTGTTTCCCTGTAGCTCTCAGGGAGATCACCTCTGACAGATCATGGGGCACGGTGAAACATAAAACTGTAGTAATGGTCGCTGTGATGTAGCGCGGTTATAGATGGCATAATGCTGCTAAATCTACAGGGGTCCCACAGAAAGGTGGCGAAAGCCAATATTTAACAGCTGCACTGCGGCGTAACGTCAATAAATACCCCCTACCGCTAAAGGGCCTCAGAGTGGGTGAGTAAGTATCCTGCAACACACAGGTCAAGACAGCAAATGAGTGGTTTTCAGATTCATGACAAACGCAGTAGAGTTACGCATGATAGAGTTACATGTCACCATGACTTAAGGAGTAAAAAAACTCCCACTGCTACTGTTTTACCACATCACTTATGCGTCCATGTTTCCACGGTTTCAGACGGGCCCGACATCTGACATCTTCAAATTGCTGAGGCCTGCTTTGAAGATACTGAAGCATCAGGACTGTGGGAATCTTCAGTTGTAAATGGACTTAAATCATTTTGTCTAAATTAAATAAGATAATTAAATAACAGAGAATTGGCACTGCAGCGGTAATCCTCAGAGGGGAGATGTAGAATACAGTTACTCAAACGGCTACAGAAAAATACCATCTACACATGTTTTCAATTCTTTGGTGACTAATATAATTTCAACCGCTAATTGCGACTGCATTAGGCTTAATTAGAAATTGTCATTAGGTTTGGCTGTGAACCTGGTGAACTCAGTTTGCCCTTTGCTGTGGTATCTCATCAGATACTTGCTTTATAGGGATCGATCTGGCATTTATCGCTGGCATCCTCTTCACACGTACTTCCTGCTCGCGCTGAATTCATTCCAGCCAAACACCGGCTTTCTCTCAGGGAACTGCGGCAGCATTGTTGTTGAGCAGTCCTGGCAGAGAGAGGGAAACATTAGAGAGAAGTGCGTAAGTGTTTGGATTACAGCTGTGGCCCTACAACCACAAGTGGGCCGACAGTTCTTCCCATGAGAGCTGATACTGACCTGACTGAACTGCTTCAAGTTTCTATGAATTTAATTATAGAGTTGAAAAATATGATTTAAATTTCAATAATTCATCAGTAAAACCTCTGGGGAGCATTCAGTGTTTCCAGACAAAAGAGAACTTAATGCACATTTAATATTGTCTAAAATATCTTTAAATTTAGCTTGTTAAGACCAGTTAAATTGATTGACAGTCAATTACATCTTGACTGAAGATGATTTATAGAGTGTGTGTGATTAAATTACGAGAACTAAGATAAAGTAAAAGCACCAAAAGGGTGATGCAGGCACTGTGCAATACCCTAGTTGGACAAGACTATTTTCTTTATATTGAAACAATGCATGACAGACAGACAGACAGAAACACAAACACACAGACACACAGACCCTAATCCTAACAAGGTTGACCAGCTATTATTACTTTTTATTAACCAAAATCATATCCCTCAACTTAATCATGACCAATTCATGCCTAACCCAAACCTTAACCTAACCACACTTCACATCATATCCCAAGCTTTAACAAGGACCTCAGAAATGTTGCCTCATTAGGACAGGGCTTTGGTCCCCATGAGGTCTACTGGCCATGACAAGGTCAGTGTTTATGCTGGGAAGGAGCTTGAGGAGGAAACAAAAACAAGTATTCACACACAGGGCAGAAAACAATACCCAGCTTTTTTAATAATGGCCTTACCTGCAGATGGAGTGCCTATCTCCTGCAGGTGGCTCCATGTTGTTGCAGTGACCATTAGCTGAAGCCCATTTCTCCCCTGTCTCACAGCAGGTCCTCACCAGCTCTTTGGCAGACACTGCCATAAAACACAAAACACAAAACACCCAGATCGAGATTTATCCCCACTCAGTAAAAAGCCAGCGTTTCAGAGGAACCACATTAATTAATGGTTACAATGTGAATTGAACTAGAACAGGATAGTTACACCATCAGATAATCACATCAGTGAGATGCTGTATAATGTGGCAACAGGATATTTGAAGAGCAACCAAATCCCATGTTCTGTGGAAGGCTTGTTTTACAAAAACAGACTTTTGGTGACTGCATGTTGAGAATAGCAAGTACAACCTGTGTTTTTCTTCTCAGACTCCATGACTCTGCTCTCACTTTCATTGGCAGGCAGACGTATGAAAGCCCAGACTCTATTAACTTCAGAGTAAAATTGTCCCTTTTCGTTTCATGCTGGCTAATCAGAGCTGGAGCGGAGTGAAGGAGCAACACATCAGCACTTCATTTCAAACTGGGCCAAGGAGCAGACAAAGCAAAAACACACCATCCAGTGAACAGGGAAAATATAAGTGTTCCTTCAATAACAGGCCAGTGCATTCCTGCTTTGATTTGTGGCTCCTGCGCTACAGTAGAGAACACAACTCATGACAACTCATGACTTCTCAGAAAGTCCCACCTCAAAGGACAATATGTTCATCTACATGAACACAAAACACAATAAGTTTTTGTCGTCGAGAACCTGAAGTGTGTGTTGAGCTTTGAACTTTAAATTAATATTATACAAAATTTTGTTTGATTCATTATATTACTATCATTCTGAACATTACTTCAAAATAATGGACTGAGTTTCACCTTGGTGTGAATATTGCTTGGGAGGCTATCTCATTGGGGACAACACCTCTGCAGTAGAGGACTGTATTCTTGCATTTCTCCCAGTGCTGCTGATGGTGTGACTCTGACCACGTCTCTGCTCTAACCTCCTGTTTTGCTTTGGGTCCTGCCTTTGCAAAGCTAACAGCAGCAAGTGGTTTCAACTTTAACAGTTAAACTACAGATCTTTAGAATATTAACCTCCACACAAAGAATCTGCACTTGTGGCACTAACTCATAGGGGAGTGGGGGACAGCTGGAGGGGGTGCAGCAGGATTGGCAGGCCATCAAGGGGATGGGTGTTTGGTCATTTTGGTTTACAGGGGATGGCAACACCCTTTACCCCAAATCACCTGCTGGGTGTAGCACAGATGCATGGTAGCAGCTTTGGACTGCTAGATGACATTGCTAAATGCTAATGTCTGTATGTTAACACTCTAACAATTACAACTTTATCAAACTAATCAAGTAATCTTGATCTCGTTTACAAACTTAGTTTAGTTTGGTAGCATGCTAACATTTGCTATTTAGCACTAAACACTAAAAGTGCAACTGAGACTGTTTTTGCAGTTACTTGGTCGTATTGACCAATACAGGAATATTGACTTGATGATGGCACTAGATAAAAAATGAAGGGATCACAAAAGTTGTTGGAAGTCCTCCTTAAAGTACGGACGTGAATGTCTGTATCAATTCCATTCAGCGGAACCAAAACTTTCAACCTCATGTTGGCAACAGAAAAAAATAAGATCCTCATAGTTAGTAGACTTCGTATTCTAAGGACCAGGAATGACTATATCAAAGTTCATTGCATAGTTTTTGACATCCTGCAGTTTGTCAGTCTGAACCAACTGACACTGCCATGCACTCCGCTGATGATACAAACAATCTTCTAAAAGCTTTGATTGATCTCTCTTGATCTTTCCAGCGTACACCTTAAAAGCAGAGGCCGCACAGAGGGAAGACCAAGAAAAAGTCTTATTGGATTTCTAAATCAATGACACACAGCACAGAGAGTGAGAGTACCCAAGATCATGCCCACATTTTAACTTTCACATTTATTTTTGTTGAAATACCTCTCCTCGACTTACTTATACATACTGAGATCAAATCCGTTACTCAGAGCCGAGCACATGACGGCTGCAGCCTTCTTAATTTAAAGGTTTAGAAATGAGAAAGTCGAAACCTTGAAGAGGCACAATGACTCTTTCATACAAAACTACAGCATCTTTGCCAGCCGTGCAGTTAAACAAGTCCCTTCGAGTCTGAGTGACGGTATATTAAAAGACAGAGAGCACGATTATTCATCCTCCTCCTTTTGCTTCCTATTCATTTTCTCCAGGTGGTATCAGTTCACTTGTCATTATGAGGACACAAATTTGCTCCATGTGTCCATCCAGAATGTGGAATGTATACAGAGGTAAAGTACATGCACTTCATGACTATGTTTATAAAGCATTTAGTGGACGAAATGACTTTGGAGAGAGACTATGTTTCACCAAATTATCTACTGGGGATGAAAACAATGATGTACCATTTTGGCCCAGTTATATTTGATTCTAACCACATCGCCTTTATAGCATCAATTAGCCAAGTTGATTTATTGTGCATTGGGATCTAAAATATACACTTGAAATGAGGCTGAGGAGCATCCTTCTGTTCCAGACCTGTCATTATATCTTTCCATTAAACTAGCATTAACGCCAGATGATTTTCTCTTGTCCAAATCAAAAACTGGGGACACTGCACCCTCTGAAAACATGGAACTAGAATAACAACAAAAAAGGGCAACTCTCAACATGCCTGGAGGTGTCATGAAGCTGCGTGCTGCCACTAATGAAGGCTCATGTATCTTTTCTTTTGTGGACTTGGCAGTGATTTACAATACAGGTGGGCTGCAGAGAACAGGACCAACAATGTGGATAACAGCAAAGGGCGAGAATCCCCCACATACAAACTTGTGTGGTTGAACATGATGATTGATGCTGAAGCTTAAGAATGTGTGTGTGTGTGTGTGTGTGTGTGTGTGTGTGTGTGTGTGTGTGTGTGTGTGTGTGTGTGTGTGTGTGCGTGTGTGTTTGCAGAAGGGAGTGAAACCATGTTTTTCTCACCTTCGACATGAGTACTTGCAGAGATATCGTGTCCTCTGCAACACATAATCTCTGCCCGAGAACAGCTGGCTGTGACATAACAGGGAGGCCTCTCCTGCTATCACCATGACTTCATTTCCAAAACGGCCGATGCAGAGTTCAATTATTGACAACTTTTGTCTTGATCTCACTGAGACTGTAAGCCGACAATCGTGTGATCCACATTTTTGCTGTCTTAACTGGGGTTATAGTTGATGCAAGCCCTGAAGGCTTGCCCGGGTCTTTTGATGGTTTTAAATGGTAACATCCAATTCAATTACACCTCTCTGTGGTTAGATCACCTGAAACACTCAAACAGTCTGTCAGGACTTGTCACTAATGGTGTATTGAATTAAGTTATAGTTTATGTTTCCTAAAGATGCCGTGTGTCCTTGACACACCCAGGCATGCACACCCTTGTGAGTTTCTTCCATGCAACATCTGCTTTACAGACTCGTTTTGCATAATAAATAAATGTTAAAGTATATCCCACTGCATGCCTCTGACCAAATATTCTCCTCAGTCCTGTAATTTGAACCTGATTCCCATTGCTTTATTAATCCTTATTTATTCCATGGTTTGTTCACACACCAGAACACAGGAAATTTGTTAATTTCTTGCCAGGAGAAATACTGACTTTGGACCCGAGGAATGAAGTTACCTAAGTTTCATAAGTCCCATTAGAATCAACTGTTTTTCCTTATTAGAAATTATTTCAATGAAGCATAAATACGAGAACATTTCATAAAGGTTTACTGTATTTCATTTTTAGAGGAGCTAACATGAACGACTGCTTGTATCTCAAGTCTGAAAACATCTGCATACAGCTGCACTTTGCCTGTATGCTATTAGATAAGTGCAAAAGGCAAATCTGTTTTGTGTTGCAGTTTTTTACTAATCTCTACTTACACAGTTGGTTTTTTTACGAGTGTTTTCCTGCTTCTGGAGCAGATGTTTTTTTATTTATAAGTGCGGGTGACATGTGGATCAGGCGGTTTTTCACTAAGGACATGTTGCAGATGGGAGATTGGACACATTTCCTGGAAATGACCTGGAAGCCACCCTAGATTAACCAGAATAATCTATGCTCTTCAAACTGATCTACACAGGAGTGGTGCATTGGAATGAACTGTCACATGGCCCTCGCTGGGGAATTTACCCTTTGTTTCATCCTAAGGAAAATTATACAGCTCTTCACCCCACTCCCATATGCAGCATGTTGTGACAGTGCTTGTGATAGTAATTATGTTTCAGCTGTGTCTTATATCAATGTATTCCCATCTAGTATATCCTTCTGGGTCAGTTCAACATTAAGTAGGAAGGGAAGTTACTGAGAATAGCATACTTGGAGAGGTGTTTCTCAGATGAAGTGATTACCAGGAAGATTGGGGAGCCGGCGCCTCATGGGAGACAGGTAATCACACCGGCTCGTGAGGGAGCAGTGAACAGCGTCTGGCAATCAAGCCACAACAGTGGTCTCATTCATCACATGGGTATTATGCCGCTCACAGGTACAACCCCCAAGAAATCCTATACCAGGTCCAGCCCGGCATCAGAAAGCCTTAACAATCCCATCCCCCTCCTGAGCATGCACACACTGCCTGCTTGGAAAGAGCGAGGGCTAATGCCAGTTAATGGCGATAACAGGCATTAGTAAAGGCCTCATAAGCTGGAGTTTTCCTGTCTGTGCTACAACAAGTCATTTGCTGTGGAGAGCTTCATTTTGACCAATGACCTTCACCAGTGAACCCTTGCAGTGTCACTCCAGCCTTCAAACTGAGCAACCAACCAGATAGTTTGAGCTCATTATTGCTGGAGAGAAATCCATCCTACTCAAACTCTCCACCGTGAAGCTATAATTTACATTTGAATAGCTGGGCTTCATCCTAATGCATTTATGGATGGTGTGTGGAAACCTTTGAGGATGTCTGTCAAAGCAAATATGTTTTTTTTCTCCCTGAATAATAATAATTTACCTAATAATTTGAATTTCTAAAGCAGCTCACAGACGTCTTCTTTGACAAAATGTGTCAAGGCAAACTGCAACAAACAGCCAGTTTCTAACCTATATTCTCCAACTTTACGCTGGTGAACTAACTTGACGGGTGCCTCTGATGTTCACTCCCACAGACATACCTCACGTATGCATTCAGCATGCATGTACTATACATACCTGTGGTGACCAGTTGCTGAAAGGAAAGAAACGTCCTGACAGGTCTCAACAACAATCAGTGTTGTAAAGTAGTTTAACCATACACTCTCCCAGATTGTGGTTCGCTGAACAAAATGCCACTAACAATAAGCGTTCTCAGAATCCTGAGCTTTTTTCTCTAGTAATTCAGTCTCTGAAGTGGTTACGAGGGTGAAACGACAGGTTTGATACGTTCAGTCATTCATAATTTAGTTCAGTTGGGGAATAAGTGAGACAACCTTGTGTCTTAGGGCTATAATTTAAGGCAAAATAATGAGTTTTCCTTGGCAGGAAGTCTATTAATCCTTAACATGAAAAAAAATCATATTTTTCATTACAGCTTAAGCAACCAAAATTTGGATATGGCATTGTATGAGATTAATAAAGGGAAGGTTTTCTAAGTATATTAAACTATCTGACTTCATATTTTGCAATAAAACATTTTGTATATTCTCATAGTTTCCTTTTGCAGTGTAACTGATCTTATCACCTCATCATCTGCTTTCTATCCCAGTGCCTGCAGTCGATTGGCCTATATATGCCATGAGTATTTATGGGCGGACCCGTTCGAGAACATGCAGATAATCACATGAAAAACATGGCATGAGGTAAAACCCCAAATAACCTCGCTAGAGAAAAGTGGGGGAATAATTTGTAATTTCAGCTTCTCTTTCAGGATTTATTAGACATATTAGAAACACAATAATGTAAATGTGGGACCGCTCTCACCAGTATTACTTGCTATTGCACACCTCTAGAGAAATAAATATTGCATTCTCTCAACTTAAGTGCATGATAATGAATCCACGCTAAGTATAGTCATTTTCTCTTCTGAGTAAGGTGGATAAATGCTATCTGGGGAAAACAGACTTTCCACAGATAATTGTTTTTCCTGGACCACTGCCAGCGAGAATGGAGTAATTAGGAATTCCTGCTCAAAAGACAGGATGTGAGAGGAGGGAAAGGAAGATGTCTTCTGAAAAAGTAGCAGCCAAACACGAGCCATTACTCGCCTATTTATCATCCTCATGGTGACGTATGTCGTTGTGAGCTCTGAATGAATCAAAATGTTTTATTACTTGGATTTCTTTTAAATGTACCTGCTTTCAGCTGATTCATGATACTGCTGATCTTGAAAGGTCAGGATTTTGTAAAACTTACCTTGTGAGTCTCCCCCTTCATCCTGAGACTGGTAGTTGTGGAGGGTCTGGGCCAGTCTCTGAGGCTGCTCATCATCCTCTCTCATCCGGACCGGGGCCCTGTGTGTGGGACTGAACTGGACTGTGGGGTATGAGCCCTGCTCCTCTCTGCTGAGCGTCTGCTTGTGTTCCACTGAGGCTTGTTCTAGTCTATTATGACTGGCAGAAATGGGACCACCATGATTTGTGGTGTGACTGTCTTGACTTCGTTTGTGATGGCCCAGGTGCCTGCCCCCCTTATTAGTGTGGACAGTGTACGCTGTGTCCTGCACCACTCTGTTTTGGCTAATGGTCCTCTCTCCAACCTCCTGTTGCGGCCTGTGGTTCGCTGTGGTCATTCTCTGTGTGGTTGTTGCTGTTAGCAATGTTGATTTTTTGGTTGCGGTTGGATCCACGATACGTGTGACTTCATCCTCTACGCTGCTCGCTGGAGTTGGGCTTTTCTGTTTTTCTCTCGTCTCATGTCTCCTGTCATCCGAGCTGAAGGAAGCGGAGCTCGACTCTGGAGGAGTTGTTGGTACTGTAGTAGACTCCAGCGGTTGGGCCAGATCTTGGATTGTGGGAGATGTTGGCTCAACCAGTGTGTAGTCATAATCCTCTGTGCCAAAACTGGGTGGGTCCTGCTTATACAGTGGCAAAGTGTTTCCCATTTCCAGCTTGGAGAGTGGTTCTACAGGACTCGTTTGTTGGCCGTCATGACGACTGTTAATATCTCTCATGGGGTTGTTGTTTTCAATGGTTGTATCCATGGGCTTATTAACACTACGAAGGTCACAGCCAGGGATCGGTGAACACATTAACCTTCCACCGTTATTTGGACAGTGGCAAACCTGGCACTGATCTATCTGAAAGGAGTGTCCTGCGTCGTATTTCTTGCTGCCATGGTTGCAGCCAACTCGCTCACATTGCATGCATCCATCTGCAGGTTGTGAAATTTCAATGCAGTTGGGGGGAATTTCAGGGCAGGGGATAAAATTGCAGCTTATTTTCCCCCCTCCCTGGGGACAGGAGCATTCAGTGCTTCCAAAATCCACAAAGTAAGATTCCCCCTCTGGGACTTTCCCTTTCCGGAAGCCTGCTTGGATGCAGTCGTAGTACTGGTAACCCTCACATGTGCAGCCTGTCTGTTTGCAGGTGGGACAGCAGGCACCTTTCTCCAAAACCGTTTCAATGCAGTTGTGAAGAAGGGGACAGTCCACACCTGTGCAGTCTTTCTGGCTGAGACAGAAATCCATGCACAGAGTCACCCAACATAAGAACAATGTTGCCTTCTGTATGTTCATTTTGCATTAAAAAAAATATATATACCAAAAAGAAGAAGTATTCCAAGTCAGTCCCTCAAAGTAATCTTCTCTTCAGGTGAAAAATAATGTTTTTTCAGCCTGTGGAGGTAAACAATGGTTAATGATTGAGTTTGATTAAACTGCTCATTATTTTAGCTTTTTCAAAGTTATCAACAAAAACACACATTTTAACTTAAAAATCTGTCTGCTATCATTTGACCACATTTCCACGTCTACTTGTTCGGCACCACAGGGAATTAAAGCTGTGATTTCTACTTGATTACATGTGGAAATTTGGTGATAACTCAGGCTGGCTGATGGAAATATGCACAATAATAATCATCGTTTTTAAAAAAAATAACAAACCCTCCCTTTTATGACAATATTATACTTTGCCTTACAGAAACAGTGTGTTGATTGCATTGTACAGACAACGGCTTATATGGGTTATCTACTTGCAGCATGTGCATTCTCATAAAATTGTCTGCTTCCCCAAAATCTGGTGGAGATGTTGTGCAATTACTGTTCAGTCATTTGAGTCCCGTTTGAAAAAAAGCTGGTGAGGCAGAAACTGTTTCAGGTGAAATAACATTTTGCATGAATTAACAGCAGTGTTATTGTAAGCAACTCTGACTCAGAACAATGTATAAAGTAATACAAAGCATGGCTATGAATGCATTGGATGAATTGAATTGAATTTCTGTAGCTATTCTTTTCTTGTCACACACAGTTAATATGTGGCAGGCGTCATCCTGTGAGTTTAAGAGATGTGACTTCAAAACAGAGGGAATATCTATAACCAGATGTTTTTTATTTCACTTTTCCTGTTTTTCCTCACTGCTTGTATTTCTGCCAAGAGACTGTGAGATTTCATGCAAAAAACAATTACTGATTCATTCAGAATCTGCATGACAAACTAGACATTTCCTTCTGAAATGAGTCTAAATATTTTCAGTTGCGCTCTTTTCACAGCCTCTTTTTTTTATCACATTTTCCCAAACATGTCCTAAACTCCATGCCCTTGGAAAAATATTCCCACCAAAAGAGGAGCAGCTGTTTACAGATAACATTTCTAACAGGAAGTGTAGAGATCCTGCTTCAGCAGGTACAGTACAGGTACTCGAGTATGATTATCTGTCTGGGGAAATCTACTTCCACCATTCCTGCATCTTTTTGACAACCAAAATAAAAATCTAGAGGTCACTAATATGGTCTAAAGGTCATCAAAAATAACTGTAACATCTTCTTTCATAATTCAGGTGAGGGTGCAGAACAACTCAAATTGCACCCAGCTCCATTTAGTGAATCAATGACGTCTTTGTGTGCATGTGGGCACAAAATCATTTCACCAGATCTTGCAGTCTTTCAGCTATGGTGTTAAACTCGGCCTGAGAGCACAGACTTTCCAAACTCTCTCTGTAACACTCACAGCAAGTGAAAGGAACACTGAACACAGAAAGGGAGCCAATAGGTGATCAGGAACATGCATCTGGTCTGTGTGAACTTTTCAGAGCTTGACAGGTCTGTTTTATGTGAATGAAAAAATAGTCTGTGGTGTTGTTTGTTCGGATCAGCTTATGACCTGCAAAGTATTTCCAACGGCCACCGTGTGCCTTGTCAAAAACAAAAACTGACCTTTATCCTTTACGCACGGTGGCACACGCACGCACCCACATACACACATGCAAACACTGTTCTAAAGCTATTACTTGTGGATCAACCCACGAGTATACCAAGTTGAAAATTAAATTCCTGAATATTTTAAAGACTTAAAGAAATTCATAAATTAAATAAAAAATTAGTTTTATGCAATAGAGAAAAATGCGCACATGTAAACTTCAGCTTCACTTGATGGATCAATCCTGTGAATTATTTCTCAGCGTGTTGGAAAAGACGATGTGACTGCAGCGTGTGAACTTCGCATTAGAGAAGTAGGAATTAAGCTCATTTCATTCCCTGGGTGGTCACGTTACAACCTGACGCACCCGATTTAAAACACATCTCAAATAAATATGATCCAAGATCTAAAATCCACATCACAGAGCGTGTAATCTAAAATGTGTCCCGAGCTGTCCGGGACTCGTCAAGTGGATATCGAAATGCTCGGTGCGTTAACTCGTGCGATGACATGCACAGTTTTTATTCATAAAAAGTTTTGTTTCCTACCTTGCGTTCAGTGCTGCTGCGCTCCGGGAGAAAACTTGTGCGTAAAGTTTATGCCCTGGCTCACTCGGGCTGCTGGGAGCGCCCTCATCCCCTCTTCTTTTTCGCAGGAGGGGGAGGGCGGGACAAACTTCCATAGAATTACTTCAAACTCTTTCGAAATGACCTTTGTTCCCTTTTTTGCATCGTAATGAGCTCAAATGCGTGAAATGACTTAACATGCAGCGACTTCAGTGGAAACTAAGTGATGTCAGTCGCTTATCTAAAAAAATGATGACCAAGTGATGGTCTCAACTTCTCTCAAGGACAGAGCCTCTGGTCATAACATCTTTTAGGACTATTACAACAGCATGGAAATCACATTATTTAAACTGTACTCACTGGATATTTACTATTATTACTGTTTGAGCTCAGTATACTTACATATTCACAGCTTCACATTAGGTGCCAATTGTTAACTGCAGGAGGTGCCAACAAGCCAGACTAATAAACCAAACTCATACAGGCATCATTAAGCATCACACCAGCATGTCTGTGATCAACTGAGCTTTTGGATGGGTTAATTACACTTCCACAAGTGCCTCCTCAAAACAAACTGAATTTAATCTTTTCCCAATCCCAAAGTGTATTTAATCTATCTTCATTGAGATGCTAGTGAGGATAAATACAGACAACAGCTGCCTCAGAGGCTATTCATCCACTGATCAGACAGGCGGAAGGGGCAGTGGGACCATTGGCCACTTTGTTTCAGGGGTCTCCCTTGACTAATCAATGACAGAGATGAGTCCATGGTCCCATTATCAGCTCTGCCTGATCTCTATTATCAAATTCACGCACAACTGCACAAGTCACACGGTGTGAAGATCCTATTTTACATATGCATGTCCAATTTAAATTAGATATCGGATTAGGGAGTGCAGATTCATACAGAAACAAAAATGTCATTCACACATACCTCCACCAAGGCCTCTTCTGAAAGCAATTTCAAATTCACTTCTTGATCTTTTATTTGAATCTGCATCAAATTGCACTCTCAAAAATGACTTTTTTCCCATCAATAATGATCCAGATCCGTGCTACCATTTAATGGGTTCTTCCCTGACCCGTACCATATCCTTCCACGTGTTTCAGTCTACTTAACATGTCTAGTATTATTCTCTGAGAAATCAACAAAACTATTAAAAAAAATGAATACTGGATCTGTCCCTTGATCCAGATCTGCACCAAAATTTAATGAGTTCTTCTTTTGGTTTGTGTCCCACCGCTCCACAAAATTTCAATGAAATAGGTTACGTAGTTTTTACATAATAGGTTACATAGTTTTTGCGTAATCCTGCTTGCAAACAAACAAACAACTGCAGACCAAGCCATAACCTCCTTGGATGAGGTAATAATAACCTGCACACATGAGCTAAGTGGCCTTGTAACTGACTAATCCTTGGAGAAGCTGTTGTCACTCTTCGGTGCTGCCCTGCCCTGCTATTCTGCACCTAATATCCACCCGTCAGCTGCTGATCAGAGGAATTCAAATATGACATGAGATCCACAGATGTTGTACAAAGGACAAAGATTACACAACACACAGTTACTGTTGACCAACTGCAGTCGGTCCCAAAGCTCTGGACAATTTGGCAACCACTTCAGAGGTATCTCATCTCTTGTGCCATTTCAACACATATGGATGCTTCTTTCATTTGTGAATTGTGTACTTTCAGCACACTCGTTATTAATTAAAGTCATCGCTGTAATAAAACTCAGAAATAAATCCTTAAGTGCCTCGTGCCTCGAAGGTTTGGAGCCTTTGAGGCCGCGTGAGTCCAGAGAGATGTCCTAATGCAGCAGGCAGAGACCGAATGGCCGGTTCCCTCCACAGTAGTTGACCTCCTCTTACTCCTCTGGGGCGAGAAAGCCTGAGTGCAGTAATGGCTCTCAGCCTGCGAGATAATGTCATCTGACACGCACTGATTTGGGAGAGGTAATTGCACCCCACACTGTTGTAATTTCTCATTCATGCATGTTTGAATGGTGACTTATGCCACTAGTAATTGCCCAAGTCCACTGACTGCAATCCTGTCCTATGATAATCTACCTAATGGGCGCTTTCTCTATTTCACACAAGGAATATTGAATTAAAGTTTAAAGTTGAAATACGCAGTGTTTATTATTTGTTCCTCCGAGCAGAGTGAAGTCATTCTTGCCTCAGTTCTTTTGATGATGCCACAGACTTAACAGTCTTCAGAGGTTTCATTAAAATTAATTGTGATCGTGACATCATTGTCTTCTTGGGCCTGCTAATGCAGCGCATGTTAATGTTATCTGTCCATTGTGTGATGCATTGTCCTGCTCTTCTGTTTTTGTTTAAACAGGTGGACACAGCGTCTGTTGTAGCCTTTGTTAGATCTCAGAGGTGGTATGTGAGGTGATCTACACTGACAAATTGTATGTGTCGGTGCAGTATCTCTTTGTTCCAGTAAATGTTGAATCATCCTCACACATCATGTTATTACACTGAGCTATTTCTGCAGGAATTCCAGCAAAAAGGCCAGACGAGTCTTTTGAAATCCACTGATAATGGTGTTCTGTTGTAATAAACTTCACTTGTAGCTGATACCCAACCTATGTCGTGGACTTTTTTTTTTCTTGTAGATTCAGATGTCCTCTGTAATTACATTGGTGCATTGCTATAAGAGAAAGTCTTTAAAGTAAACCAGCGAAGGTGAAGGCACTGTGGCTCCATGGGGGGGGGGGGGGGGGCACACCATGGGAAATAAGACCCCCAAATGCAATGTGGTAAAAGTGACTCCCCACCTGTGCCTTGTAAAGACTTTCCAGGCTGTAGTTAAATGGCATGTCTGCTGAGGGCGGCAGCTCCGTGGTCCAACAGCTTCAGGTTGAGCTGTGGGAAACAAAATGATCACTTGTGCATTGATTATTCAACACATTTAAATAGGATGTGATATTAATAAAATGGTCAGGAGGGAGTTAAGATCATCTGATGTCACAAACCAGCCTAAAGACTGTGATTATTAATGTAACCTTACTTGATGTGCAAAGCTCTTCGAGTTGTGAATGATAGTTGAGAAGGGAAACACTATATACTCCCACTGTCCATGATCCTGAATGAACAGAGCAATGTTATTATAGTTTTGAAATTTTCATTAGTTTTTATATTTATTTAGTTTTTCAGTTTGCTTTTTTATTTCAGTTTAGTTTTAGTTAATTCAACAAGTGATTTTGTAGTTTAGTTTAGTTTTTATTTTGAGGAATCGACTAGTTTCAGTTTAGTTTTTATTTAGTTTTAGTCTTAGTTTTAGTTTTTCCAGGTATTAAGCGAAAGCCTTGACTTGTAGAAGCTGAAAAAGAATGAAACAATGTGTGACACTAAATATGGTTTATCAAGTCCTTTAATTTCATTCTTTAACCATCACCTGCAGGACAGGCAGTAATCGAGGGAGAAAAAGGAAACGAAAACGAAGCTGAATTTATCTGCAATTCAGTTTAGTTTTAGTTAGTTTTGCATTGTTCATTGTAGTTTTTATTTAGTTTTCTTTTTTTTGTAATTGTCGTTTTTATTTTTATTTCAGTTAACTAAATTATTTTTTCATGGCTAGTTTTAGTTTTAGTCTTAGTTTTCGTTAACTATAATAACTCTGGTACAGAGCTGCACATACTAACCCACCCAGCTCTGCCCACCTCATGTCTATACCATGGAAATGGCAAGGGAATTCAAAGCATGGAGTAGAATGTGTGAAGGGATTTAATACTTACAGCAGCTCTGTAGACTTCCCCCTGTTCTCGCTGGGGGAAAAGGGGGAAAAGATGATATTTTAAGTAGATTGTTTTTTCCTTATGCATTAATTAATAATAAAAAAACCCTCATCCATGCATTCACTAGATTGCAGAGAAACTTGTGGAGTGAAAACCCTCTGGACACCTGCAGTCTCATCACAGTTCTACCACAGTGCTCATTCAAGCCTGTCCAACTTCCTGCTCCTCTTTTACATTTCTTGGAACACATAAGGTAGCTCCCTGAGGCAAACGCTGATTCCACTGGATAGTAACACTTTTTATTATGCCTACCTACAGCAGCTTTTAGTGTGCCTGACACCTAGAGGGGGGGGGCCTTTAAGCTGTGTACCTCCCGAACTATTTGAAGCACTGACCCCTCTAAAGCCTATTAGACTTTTGGTGAAAGCTGACCTATACCAGCTGAGAACATTGCCGCTGAGTAAGCGTATAAGTTAAGTGCTACAACCCTGTGCACCCTCTTGTTTGGACCAAGCCAAGCATGGTGGCCAAGAAAAGTTCCCATTTCGCACCAGGAAGGATGTGACTGCTGATGCATACCAGATGAGCAGACACTGTATGGAATTGCAAAGCAGCTGCAGCCATTTGTGATATAGGAAAATATTTGATTTGCAACACATGCGGTGCTGGTGCTGCATGTGATGTTTTCAGCATAACAGGAAAGGTGAAACCCTCTGATGGTTTTAGGTGTGTGCAGAATACAAAATATAGTAGCACATTATATTCTGCAGTAAATGGCTTAATGCTGCACTATTGCCTAATATAGGAGTGGGTATCCATTGTACAAAACACACTGGAATCTAAAAGGACAAAATAGATGTACCACAATCATGATGCTAATGAAAACACTTGTATTGTCATATTAATTAATGGCTTCACCAGTGATGCTGTTGCTGCGAGAGGCGGGGTCTAATGTTGCCTGTAAGCTCTGATTAGGTCAGTGAACCAATTCAAACTACATTGTGAAAATGTAGTGGAGTATAAAGTAAAGATAATTGCTGATATGTGTAGCAAAGTAAAAGTGAACACGAAATCTATAAAAAACTACTCTTTTCTTTGACTGGGCTCAGTCTGGTGCTGTACTGTGTTTTCTTGACTCGAGCCTCAATTGGACTCAGGTATTATTTTCCATGCTCTCAGACATGACATCATTCACTCCTGACATCAATTGTACGCACACTGCCCATGGATTGCGTACGAAGGTGAAAATAAATGTAGGACTGAAGATTGGCCTTGTCAAAATAAATTAAAGTTGTACTGTCTCCTCAGGTTTCATTCTCAACTGCCGTCATTGTGCCAAAGAAAGAGATCTCATTTAAACCCCAAATAACTTGAAAAAGATGAGCCGAGTTATCAAAGGCTCTACACAGTTTATCAAATGTGCGAAATGCTGTAGTCACAATGGTTGTTATTAAAACCAGCCTACTGGAACAAGCAGCAGTCAGTGATGGGCTTTTATCTCTAATGCTCTCTGACTCAAACAATATGTCACATTTGGCACATAGAAGCATTATGTAAAAGCCTTCACAAGCACATTGTATCTGCTAATCAAGCTGAGCATCTCTCTGTGTGTAGAAAACCAGAGGCCCAGTCCAGGAGGAGCGACGCTGTAACTTCAAAGCAGACGGATCAGCAATAAAGCAGCCAACAGATTTCAGAATGGACGATCAACATTCAGAAAACAATGCATGCTTTATCTCGCAACTAATTTAAATGCCAGAGAACAATCTCCCTCATAAACAGAAAAAGGGGAAATAAAATTTCAGATTCTTTTAGCGTTTTGCTTGTGCTGACACTAAACACTGTTTATTGTTTAAAGGGCACTGATGACATTTTCTTTCTTTACCAAGTAATAAAATAAACACATCCCCAACCACTAATAATTACTGCCCTCAATGCCTGGGTGAGAGTAATGTATAAGAAGCTGTCAGTGACACCTAGGGGTGAAAAGTTGTGTATTGCATGTTGTAAATAAAATGCTGAGGATCCAAACAGCTATTTATTTTCCTACACATTTTAATTTCATGTCATTTGACAAGCAGAAAAGCAGAAACATGCTGCATATATACTGGCTGTCACACATACAAGGGCCACTATATTATATTCAGTCACTTTTCTGACACAGTAGTAATTTCTTGAGCAGTTGGACAGGCTAATGTTTGCTTTGATTCGTCATAAATGGCAGGTCCTTGGTCAGGTAGTCATCTATCAGCTACAAGTTTCAAGGATTACTCAAACACTTAATAGACTGCCACTCAAGCAAAAAGTTACTTGTGCAAACTACATTCTAATCAACTGTGACAGATCTGAAATTACATAGTGCCAGAGCAGTGTTGGTTCAACTTGACAGTGATTTCTGAGGCCTTACTTGGTGACAGTGTTGAATTACAATGCATAATGTATTACACTACAGATAGAATTATTCTCAATACAACGCAACGCAATACCACTGCAGGGTCTTAAAATCTACACTAAACACCACAGTGTCAATAAAAAACACACATTCTGAAAGATAAGGTGAATTTAAGGTATTTTGGTTTGGATTAAATTGCATGTGTGAAGCTAAAAGCTAAAAAAGACCAAAGACCTAATGGCACCAATTCACCAGGGCTGTCATTGGCCTTTAAACCACAACCAATGATAACTTTCCAACTACAGAATTTGACACACATCCAAAACTATCAGGCTGTTGAACATACCCACAACATATGGGCCCCAGACAGTGCTGAGCGATACCAAGAGGCAAGCAACAGTGAAGAGATTGAATTATTAGATTAAGAGTTCATAGAATAACCCTGCCCTCCTACTGCTGAAAACTACAAGGCTGTCCAAAATGTAAACTGTGTTCAAATAAAGATATTGAAATTACATACAGTGCAAACAGAAGATTGACAAATAACAATGTCGACAAAGATTTTAAAAACCAGAGAAAACTATTTCAGAAGTTATACTGCATTAAAAATACAGTGAAAACCAAAGATACAAAGCACTCAGAATCAATTATGGCTAGATGAAGAGAGTGTAGAATCTAACTCTGGGGCCAGTGGAACTCTGTCTCTATTATTCCAACAAGAACTAACTCATAAATACTGTAACACTGCAAAATATGGAATTGATCGTGGGGAATTTAAAGTCAGTATAATGGTCTCATTACACCAAGATTTAAAATATGTTTTACAAGCTATGGGAAGGAGCTCTGCAGCCCATTAGCTTGTGTACAGTCAAATTCCTCAGAAACCACAATATTATACATAAAAGTCAGGTTGGATTCATGCCATTGACCATAACTTTACCATCACCACTCTCATTAACACACATCTGCAACAAAATCATTTTTAATGTTATAGATTTCATAAAGGACTTTGACTGCACTGACATGATCGATTATGAGAGTGGCACATGGACTAAAATACATGATTTAATCAAAACACATGTGGATTTAAATTGGAAAAATAACCCTGTTCACTCTCTGTTCAACTATTTGCATCTTCAGTGTCGAGGCTTTAGCAAAGAGTCTGCTCTGCCAACTGGTCCTGGAGCTCTGGTGTGTGTGTGTGGGCAGATACCAAACAATGTGCCTTGACCACATATCCTTTCAAAACAATACAATGAAATTAGACAGTGGATATTTAGGCTAAAAATGACATTGTTTTCATTGTTTAATTTTAATGTTGGGGCTTATGGACACTGGGATGACACCACAGGGGTATTATGGATGCATTTCATGGTTTTTCTTTTTTATACGTTTGAAGAATCAATCACCAGTTGCCACGCTGTTTACCCAAGACTCCAAAAGTGTTTTGCAGACTCAAACACTTCACCCACCCGTCCATAGTGGTGCGCAGATGAGTGATTTTTCTTTTTTTTTGGGGTGCACTATGCCCTTAACTTACCTGAAACAATTACAGTTTTTTTTTTTTGACCACAATATATTTTTACATATCCCGTTTGGTGTCCCCTCCAGGAATTGCTCTTGAGCAAGGGTCACCAACCTTTTTTAAACTGAGAGCTACTTCATAGGTACTGAGTCATACGAAGGGCTATACCAGTTTGACACACTCTTCTGAAATAACACATTTGCTCAGTTTGCCTTTAGTTATATATTATTGTTATTATTATATGATAAATGATACTCATCTATGTGAAGACACTGATCACGTTAATGGTTTCTCACAATAATCATCAGCGATGACTCAACAAGGTGGGAAACAGATAATATCAATATTCAACACTTTATTTTCTATTAATCTCAGCAATTGTTTAAATTACATTTCATAACAAATCATAGTCAATAGTCATCTTCAATATGAGAATAAAACTTTTAGTTTATTAGAAACACATATCAAATTTCAGACGCAGCTCACTGGTGAGTTGTGTTATTTTGAGAACAGGCCTGCGGGCTACTCATGTGGTCCTCGGGGGGCCACCTGGGGCCCGCGGGCACCGTGTTGGTGACCCCTGCTCTTCAGAAACGTCTCTGTGCATGGTCCCCCCCAACAGTGAGACTGAAGACGCGCCCCTGCTCACCTCTGATGACTCCATGTCAAAACGTCATGCGCGTGTTGCTTCTTTAAGAAACCGCGTCATCCTCGCGGCCGCAGCCTGCGCTGTGACGTCTCCTCTCTCCCGGCATGCTCACTCCAGGCCAATTATCGCTAATGGCGGGTATTTGTACCAAACATGCTTCTGTGTAGCTCCGGCTCGCTAACTTGCTAACTACTAGCCGCGCACCGTGACGCGGAAACCCCGGCTGTCAGGCTCGTTCTCGCCGCGTGTTTTGAAGCCTCCCGGGGGACGAGCGGAGCAAAGGACCCGAGAGGACACGCGAGGACACGCCGCCTGATATCATCATGTGGCCGCTCACAGGAAGAGCTGGGAAGTAGCGATGTTAGCTCACCTGAGACTTCTAACCTGCTGCTGACTTCATGTGACGGAGGAAGTTTTTAAGCTAGCTCGCGGTTTCTCTCTTTATTTCATTCATTCATTCATTCGTTGCAGCGTCGGTCTCAGAGATTTTCAATAAATCCGCGCAGCCTCGAGAAGCGGAAATGACTCGGTTGTGTGTGCCGCCGCTGTTCGTCTTATTAATAATAACTGTGTGTGAAGTGAACGGTAGCTCCAAGTTGAACATCCCCAAAGTGCTGCTGCCGCTCACGAGGAGCACGAGAATCAACTTCACCCTGGAAACCACGGAAGGCTGCTACAGATGGTGAGTGAATGGAGTCTGGCTCGTTAAAAGTGGAGAAGCGGCTGTTCATGCCTGGTGCAGGAGTGTCGTGTTTGTCAGGTCACATGTGACAGTTCCACGGTAAACTCATGTTGCCTCATAGCTGTGTGTGGGGCCTCAAACCAACAAACACCAGAGTTACACTCACAGGTGAATCCACCTGGAGCTTCTTCAAACAAGTCCACACTGAATCTGTAAGAAGGTTATTACATTTCCGATAAAGTAATGAACCTGATGTAACCCATCAACATTTAATCATTTGAATTAATTAGGGCAGAGCGATTATGGCTGAGAAGTGGGTCGAGATACATTTTTTGATATCAGGTCATGTAATGAGAAAAACTCCAATATGTGATAATAATTGGAAATATACAGTTGTACAGAAAAATCCAAAGTGGTCTGTGGATTTGTGGAGTCCCCTGTACATTTACTGGGAGAGGGTGCATGTGGACACTTCTTTTCTAACAACTAAAGCAATAATCTTATAAACCTTTGTATCAGTGTATTTCCCTCTAACATAATTAGAATGTAGTGCCCAAAATAAAATTAAAAAAGTCACTTCAGTCTTTATCCAATCTCATGACGAAAACTAAATTAAAATACAGCACAGACTGGATTGCGTTTTATTTTACAATCTGTTTCTGTTTTCCATTTCCTTGTATGTTTATCTGATATTATCAGGTGTTTATCTCATTAGTGTGCAGTAAAGCTGAAACTCCATGTTTTTATGATGAACAGGTCAAACCACATAGTAGCTTCCGTACTTACTGCATGCACATGACCTTTTTATTGTGTGTCATGTTCTTCCAGGTCGTCTACCAGACCAGAGGTAGCAAGTATCCAGGCTGTGGATGAAGTGAGCGGCAGCGGCTGCTCCAGGAGAGCTGTTCTCCAGGCTCTCTCCACCCAGCCGTCAAGACTGACCAGCATCATTCTGGCTGAAGATGTTGGTAAGTACAGTGATGCTATATAACATTTAATCAGCTAAAGTACAGGAATAGATGATTAGGAAATTAAATTTAAATAGTGAAAAAAAAATACATGATAATTAATTCACTGGGGAATAATTTTGTTATTGGAATTCATTTTTATGTTTGTTTTTTGTTTGTTGGTGAGAATCAACTGCAACTGAGAAAATAATGATGTGTACAGAAGCAGTTAAGGTCGAAGTTGTAATTACCTCTGAGACTGTTTGTATAATTAACTTGAATCGGATATGATGTCCTTGGGTCACATACACACCATATCATTGAATAAGGGCACTTGTCGGTAGGTTTGATGCTGCTGGCTAGTTTTGCATATCAGCTTGTGCTCTTATCAGTTATAGTAAAAGACACTCAATTTGAATATAACATGCTTGCGGTCATTACCACAAACCTTTTTGATTTATTTTTTCACTACATGTTCAGTTTGCAGTTGCCAGAACTTCCTGGAGCGTGTTCTTTATGCAGTTTCAGAATCAGTGAATTGTTTGAAGGCCATTTTTTAATTTTTTAATATTTAATATTAACAATATAATGCAGATGTTTTTCAGCCATCACAGAATCAACATCACATATAACTAGCTTGTTAAATGTTAATTCTTTCTTGTTTTTATCTTTGTTTCTGGTTTTACATATAATTATAGATACTATTACTAAAAACATAAAATAACAAGAATAAAAAATAAACACAACAATGGATTTCTAAAAGCTAATAATAGTACAGCCACAACAGGGTATAACTGTACAGAGTATACAGTATGAGTATAACCATATCCGGCCTCAACTGATCAAAATCTGCTGGTGAACAAAACGATCTCAAACAAGCTCTCAAAACAATGGAAAATATGAAATGTGCACCATAATTTATTGAAATGTTTCTGGATGAAAATGCAGATGTCATAGAAATGATGCATGAGCATTTCAAGACAAATACTATTTGATGGTATGGTGGCAACTATTCACAGACAAAAATACACACAAAGATTTGTGCGACAGAACGCTTTATGTCAGCTCCTGCCCCTGGTGCAGTAGCCCTGTCATGGACGACCAGCAGGTGTAAGCAATTTGCTTTGTAATCAGGATATTCAGTTATTGGCCCTACCAGATCCATCTCAAAAGTCTTTTTGTAATAATGAAGAAAAATCTTTTCAGACCACTGTCACTCCACTCGTTCCAGCTGTTTTAGGTTTTAAAAACATAATCTCATAATCTGTCTTTGATGCAACAGCCCTCTTAGCGGACCAGAAAAGACACATTTGACTTGACTGAGTGCAGAGTACAGTCTGCCAAGAGCAGAGGAAGCTTTGGAGCTTTTAATCACCATTGCCATTTCCGTTTACTAATAGTAAAGTGGTTTTGCCAGGAAGCACATTTCTTTGCCTCAGTAAAGATTAGTGTCCCTTTAGAATATCAAGACAGTTTTTTTTCTTAGCCTTTTCTTGTTTAAGGTTCAGTGTGTATGATTTATGTGAAAGGGATCTATTGGCAGCAATTGAATATAAAATACTACTCTGTTACTGCATATATGTATATACTTTACTTTATTTTATTTTATTTTATTCAATTTCTTATATATTGTTGTTTTTCTACATTGTTGTTTTATGTACATAAGCAGTGCACCAATTACACCAAGGCAATTTCCTGTATGTGCAAACATACCTGGCAAATAAAAGAATTCTGATTCTGATTCTGATTCTGATAAAATAATCCTATTGATGTGTTTCATCTAAGTTGTTTGAATTGTTGTTTTATTTTCTCTAGAAAGCGCTCTTTGTATTTAAATACTTAATATTTACATATTTCCTCTCTACGGAGGACGCCATGTTTTTAACAGTAGCCCAGACTGGACAAACTAAACACCTTGGAGTTTTTATAACAAATGTCTACCACAGGTTCTCTGTCAAGTTTGGAAGGGGAGGGTGAGGTGAAGGGTATTCAGCAGCAAAAAGCAACTTCACCACTAGATGTCACTAAATTCTACACACTGAACCTTTAAGAGAGAGGCAGCATTCCTCGTGTATATGTATATTAATGTTTTGTTCCTGCTTCCACTTGCAGTTACAGGACAAGTACTGCGCTGTGATGCTATCGTCGACATCATCAGTGAGATCCAGATAGTATCGACCACCAGAGAACTCCATCTCGAGGACTCACCACTGGCTCTCAAAATACATGCACTGGACTCTGAAGGTGTCTTATACTAGCTTATTGGCTGCTTGTATTAAATTTTCCCTTTAGTCTTTTAAGATTATTTTATATTTGTGATATTACTCCATTCTGCTTCTGGAAGCAGTCCGCATCATATTGTTTATTTGCTTCTCTAAAGACTTCTCAGCCTAATGACTGAAGTGGCTCTAGGCAGCATTTTCTTTCCCCTCTGGCTGCGACTGTACGGTAGCTTTGTTTGTTCTGTTCGACTTGTTCCATTTAGGGCAAACACACTTAGTTTAATGAGCTGTAGCTACAGCCTGATTCTTTCTGATGATGGCTTCGGGGCCTGGTTTTTTGTTTTTGTTTGCTTTGGCCTAAAAAGTCCATTTTAGATTTCTTGGAGTAGATTGCAGATGGACAGCATGCATCCTTTAATGAAATGCCTATTGGTTTTGTTTGAGCTAATTTTACTCTCAGGAGCTTTGTGCTCAGCTTCCATTATACACTCCAGCATGCAGTAGTGACCCCAGGCTTATATTACGTTGAAACATGTCTATGTAAATGTTCGTTTACTCATTATGTCTCAGATACACATTTTAGTTGTTAAGGTTTAATGCTTAAGGAAATAAGAAGAGTAATTTCTTTTTCATACAACAGGAAACACCTTCACCACTCTCGCAGGTCTAGTGTTTGACTGGACCTTAGTGAAAGATGTAGATGTGAATGGATTCTCTGACTCTTACAATTCATTACGGTAAGATTTCTTCGCTAAATGCATCTTTCAAACTCTACTGACAAGCCTGGTTTAATGAAATATTTTATAACAAATCAGAAGCTGACAAGAAGTTTTTCTCCCGACACTGATATACCCAACCTCCTCCTCTAGAAATAATAATTCTTAAGGTCAGATATAATGGCTAAGTTTGTTGTGTTTTTTTTAATGTGTCTCTTTTTTTCTTCTCAAGGGTACTCAAATTCTCTGAGTCCACATACACGCCCCCTGGGTACATATCTGAAATGGAGCGTGTTGGGAAACAGGGCGATATTATTTTGGTGTCAGGACTGAAAACAGGACATGCTAAGTTGAAAGCCAAAATACAAGAGTCATTATACAAGGTAAGCCGCTAAGTGGTACAAACCATTATATTTATTTATTTCTCTGCAGCTAACACTAAATACTTTTTTGGTCTATTTGTAACAGAAAAATAATTCAGAATAAGTTCTGAATAAACTGAGCCCTCTTTGTGATAGCTCACCACCTGACTTAAAATAGCAAAAGTCTGCTGCACAATAGTAATGGCTCATTCTTGCCTTTATGGAGGATGACACAGCAGTAATGACAGTTAAGTTGTATTTATGTCTTGTCAAGGAATTTGTTGCCCACATTTCTTTTCTTCAGGAGAACCTTTTATCTTCCAACAAAATAGGCTAGTGTCAAACTAAGAAGAGAAAAATGTTATTTTAAGTAATCATATATATTTGTTGGTTTGATTTCTGTCATTATTTCTGAGCACTCCAAACCTTTTCATCGTGGTTTGTTTAGGCAGGAGGTGAAGCTGTGTTGCTCTGTAACTATGGCGTCTGTTTCACAGGATGTGGGTGCTGCGGAGGTGCGACTGCTGATTTTAGAGAACATCCTGCTGAGCCCTGCACATGACGTCTACTTGTTGGCGGGAACTTCCATCAGATACAAAGTCTTGAAGATAAGACAGGGCTCGATCGCAGGTCTGACTCTGTTTAGGATGAAGTCCATCATTTTACATTAACTTTAGCTGTTGTTGTGCTGTTGTTGTGCTGTTAATTATGCTGCATTAAGAAGCTTCCAGCACTAGCATCAGTTGACATCCTTTAATATAAGGCAACTGTAATGGCTCTCAGTGGAGAGGATATCTATGTTATGGGTTAGGGTTACATGTTCCTTAAATTCAAACAAGGTGCAAACAAATTACACACACCTATAGAACATGCTGGATGCTACAGAAAGTGAAAAATAATTCCTGGATCTGCACCAAAATTGAATGGGTTCTTTCCTGACCCATACCACATGTTGTATCATTGACGTCACTCACTGTGACCAGCTGAGCGGCGCAGCTATCCCATCTCCTTTTCAGTTTCAAATCTCTCTATCATGCAGAAATGCCATCTCTTAAGTCGATTGATGTTTGTGTTTGTCCAGAGCTCTCTATGCCTTGTGAGCAGTATGAGCTGCACCTCCAGAACAGTGTGGTGGGCTCTAATGGAAACCCAGATGTAGCTGTCGCCAATCTGGATCAGAGCATCTCCACAGTTACAGCCTTTCAGCTGGGGCACATCAACGTGGTCCTGGATCATAAGAGTATCCTTCTGACAAGTCACACTTATCTGGTGGTTTAAGGTTATTGTAATGCTATGCACTATCCCATGACATCTTCAGTTGACTAAATATGGTTTAATCTCTATTAACTAAAGTGATAAAGTTGTTTTAACACTGACACTTTGCTAAAAAAACATTTTTAGCTGAAGAAAAGTTTTTTTTTTCCTTAATGGCATCTGTTCAGGCCTTCGTATGCAAGGAGTGTCACGTCTACCCAACAGCACTCTGTATGTGGTAGAACCAGGCTACCTAGGTTTGTTTTTAAACTTTACTGTTAATGACATAATGCGATTTTATTTTAAAGTGACTTTTCATCCAACTTCTTCTTCTTTAAATTGTTTAGGTTTTAAAATTCACCCAGGAGACAGCTGGGTTCTCGAAACAGGCAGAATATATGATATCTCCATCGAAGTGTTTGATAAGTCTGGCAACAAAATTTACCTCTCTGATGTAAGTACGCTTCAAGTTCATTTAGAATTATGTCAGTTGTATGTCTGTGAATGTGTAACTAGACAATGTGTGTGACACGCACCCTGTAACCAGCATTATGATGATAAAATCAAAAGTTTCACATTTCATCTGCGCAAATTAGCTTCTGTTGTAGTTTTGTAAGGTGTATAATTAGTCAGCAACATTTTTAAACCTATAAAATAACCTTACAGTTTGTAAGAAAATGAAACCAGACTTCTATCTATAGTAATACAAAGCTAAATATGATTTATTTTGATTTTGCAGAATGTCCGTATTGTCACTGGCTTTCCTGCCGAATACTTTGAACTTCTGGAGTCTTCTCTGAATGGATCATACCATCATGTCCGAGCACTCAAAGAAGGCCTCACTCTCATTGATGCAACCCTAACATCTGTTGTGGATGAAGTGAGTCAAACTGCAATGTTATCCCATCAGGCCCTTTTTCAAATTGAGCATCATTACTGCTCTTACCTTGTGCTGATTTCTTCGGCTTAGGCTTGATCAGTTCCTGTGGCTTATGTTCTGTTTCAGGGTGGAAGTGTCCACGCTCTCGCCAACCCAGTCCACAACGAACAAGATGTGGAGATCTATGACCCTATAGTTCTGAGTCCCAGTATTCTTACATTTCCATGGCAGCCCAAGGTTGGAGCATATCAGTACACAATAAAGGTAGTAATTTCTTTTTCAGAATGTATGAGAAACTTGGTTCTTGAATGGTTTTAATCTTCCAAAAGGCAGAAGTGTCAATCATTGGACACCTTCTTTATGAGACTTTTTATTAATTAGTACAAATTTTGTCTAAAGTAAGGCTTATGTCATTTTACCACTGGGTGTAAATGTGAGATCAAGAATGGGAGGTGTCTTTCTGGTGCACATGATGATTCCTATTCTCTGTTGTTTGTGACAGGCGACGGGAGGGAGCGGAAATTTTAGCTGGTCTTCCTCTAATAAAGCTGTCGCCACAGTGACTGTGAAAGGAGTGATGACAACAGTCAGTGACATTGGTGTCAGTGTAGTTTACGCTCATGATCTACGCAACCCTATACACTTTGGCCAAATGAAGGTAAGTTAACGTGGATGACATTGTATAACATTGTTAAATTAATCTGAAACTACACCCCACAGTGAAGAAGCAGAGTAATACTTGTGTTTTGTAACAAAATGTTTGATCCTTTCTCCATTTTAGGTATATGTTGTTGACCCTTTGTCCATGGACTTCGCTCCTTGCAGAGTCGAGGCCACAATTGGTCTGGTTCTGGATCTGCCTCTCAGAATTTTTGGGCTGCTGGAGGAGGCAGAGAAGGAGCGGGTTATGTTGAGCGACTGCTCCCACTTTGACCTGCAGGTTGAGGAAGAGAGCCATGGAGTGTTTGAGCTGCTGGATGGTGAGTTAATTCATTCATGCACCCTACGTGGAAGATCATTCAGTGAGGGTCATCACTCTAAGCCTCATTCATTAATCACTGTGTTAAGTGTCAGTTAGGGTTGTGAGTCCAGGCCAGGGGATGGTTGTATGAACCTTAGACTGGCAGGAAAATAATTTGTGGGACTTGTTTAACAATGCTGGAGTGATGATGGATTATATGCGGGGGTCAATTAGTTTATCAATTAATATATATGTAGTCTACTTACAGTGGTACAGGCTCCTCCTTTGTTCAGTGTTAGCTGTTGCAGTTGTAACTCTTATAAGAAAAAGAATATTAAAGATATAACAAATACTGTAATCTGTATTATTTGGTCACCCAAATTAATTCAAACGTTAACAAAGACTTGAATGTGCTTGAAAAACCTTTTGGGCATAATCCTCTATAACACTGAAACATTTTCAATTATTTAAGGCTTTCAGACTTTTATCTGTAGTTTATCTCTTTGAAAATTCTTTTGTTACTGGCTTTCAGTGTGAAATATTTTATTATTAATCAGAAGACTGGCACAAATAAGTATTTCCTGTGGGCTTTAGGACAGGAAGTGAAAGTAGGATGTCTCTGGTTATTCCGTGTTTCGCACAGAATTGATTCAATCTGTGGTGTTAGCAGGGTGCAGTTCACTCTGAGTGACAGTTACACAGACTAGAGAGTTAATTGAAAGATAAGTTTTTGTGTGTGAGAACTGCATTGAATTCCACTCACATCTTCAGTTGAACTATGAGGTCTGGCTGTCTGCGTGGACATAAAAATACTAAATGAGGGAGAGACTGAGCGAGCACGAGGCAAATAGCAGACAGGAAGGAATAAAAGGAGCAAAACACTAACTTAAAGATCTATTTTGTTTATTGTGAATCTGTGGTGGACAGATTAGAATATATTGGGCTGCCATAATGTAGATAATTAATAGGAAATTGCAATATCACATGCTAAGTTTTTGACTTCCTCTTTCTCCTGATCCAGGGAGGCTGGCCCCCGGTGAGGAACACTGCAGTGGGGTGAGAGCCAAGGCCCTGGCCCCTGGGTATACCATGCTTACTGTCAGCTACACCCATGGCAATGTTCACCTCAGTGCCAAGATCACCATTGCTGCCTATCTTCCTCTCAAAGTGAGTCCACAGGTCTTGTCTTACCAGGATCTTGCTCACCATTATAACTTTTAGGATAATTTTTCCCTCTTTTGTACATAATGGATCTAAAGGCCTCTACAATTCATGTCCAACTGCTAATTTCCTTTTCAGATTTTTTGTTGTAAACTTACCTCACATTCTTTAACGCTGTGGGGCAGCTGCAAAGTGTAATAATCTAGTCTCTGTTGCAATTTGCTTTTAATCTTTCAACTAGTTTCAAAGCACCAATTAGCCTGTGTCTCCTATAAGGAAACAAGATTACTTGTGCATACACTTACACTTCATACACACAGTCTCCCTTTACAGTCAAAGCTGAAATGCAATGATCAGTGAGTGTTAAAATGTTCTCCCACTGGGTTTTCTCTGTGCTCCATGCATTTAATTATGCATTATACACTTGCCACACTGATTTGCTTTCTATGCTTGGGTGATAATACTGCAGTGGATTTAATTTTACTTGAACTGTCGTGGTGGAGTATTAAATTCAACAGTACAATGTGTTATGATGAGGTGATGAAATCCCCTATCATGAAAAAAAATTACCTTTCTTAAACCACAGATAGAAGTAGCTTTGGTTTTCCTGCACATTATATTTAGTTTAAAGTAAGGTGCTGTTTGATGTCCCTTCTTGGGTTTTGTATCTAAATCATTTCATTGTTTTATAGGATAGAAATGCTATCATAGTGTAATGTTTCTGGCCGCTAAAGGTTGACACATTTTTGTTTCTCTGCTGCGTATAACTGTGCGTTTCACCTTAATATTCCCTCAGCTCCAGTTCCTCCTGACACTAGAATAACCATTATTATGTGCTTTCATTTATTTTTTTAATATCTTTTGTGTTGTTAAATTTTGGTCACTCAAAGCTGTCTCTAAAAGCATTTCTTCCTGAAGTGTCTCTGTGTGTCTGTGACTATAACTAAATTAAGTATTGCATTTTCTAAAAACCTAAATCTTATTTGGCAGGCTATTGACCCTGTATCTGTTGCTGTGGTGACTCTGGGGTCATCTAAAGACATGTTGTTTGAGGGCGGGCCACGCCCTTGGGTTTTAGAGCCCTCAAAGTTCTTCTGCAACTTGAGCGCTGAGGATGAGGCCAGCGTGACCCTGACTCTGACCAGCCCTTTATCTCACAACTATAACCAGCACTGGGTCAGAGCAACATGCAGAGTCCTGGGAGAGCAGGTGGGGTCTACTTATATCATACTGATTCTATTCATCAAATAAAGAATTGCATGGTTAAATTCAATAACTCATTTTCTTATTGCCTGCATCTTTGTCATCAGCTCTTAACTGATTTGTCATTCTGTATGTTTCAGGTGCTGGAGGTGATGGTCGGGAACAAGGCCAGTGTAACCAATCCTTATCCTGCTGTGGAGCCGGCAAAGGTCAAGTTTGTATGTGCTCCTCCGTCTCGCCTCACCTTGGTCCCGGTGTATACTAGCCCACAGCTGGACCTGACCTGCCCACTGCTGCAGCAGAACAAACAAGTGGTATGAATGTGATGTGATGTAACAACGGTCACCAACCTGTGTACATTAAGCTTCAATTTTTTATACTGGTATTTGTTCTACTTGATTATTTAGGTTTATCCATGGCTGTTGACACTGGAATTTTGTTTTGAAAGAGGGGAGCCAGTTTTGTTTTAAATAGATTCCTGCCATTTGAAGAAAGCAACAGCTACCCTTAGAGAAATGTATTGTTAAATTGTATTTGTTATTATAGTAAGACAAATTAGTTATTGAAAGTTGCCTTTGCTTAGTTTTGATCCTCATATTTGTAGTAAAATATTTACTTAAATATAAGCATTATGTTTTTCTAGGTCCCTGTGTCAAATTACCGTAACCCCATTTTGGACTTGGCTGCTTTTGATCAACAAGGGAGGAAATTCGACAACTTCAGTTCTCTGAGCATGTTGTGGGAATCGACTAAGGAGTCGCTGGCCAGTATTGAACCCACGATGCCTATGGAGCTTCAGCTGTTCAAGGATGGCAACACACAGATGAAACTTCATGGTAAAGCAGACACAACCCTATTTAGCTTTTTCTTTCATCTTTAAGAGAGAGCGGGTTATTGGCTTAAATTCACTATTTTCTGTAGACATTTGAAAAATTATGAAGCAAAACAGGAGAAGAAACAGCTGTGACAGTGTTTGATTCTGAGACAGTGGCAGCAGAGAGTTGTTCATTGACCTGTCACTGGGAATACATGTCCATTCTGTTTCTCGTGTCTTTTTATAAATTGGTGATAGCAGAAAGGTTGGATCATGTAATTAATATTTTTTGATATCATCTTTGACAGGACGTCAGAAAATTCTTGTCCATCAGCAGACCGGCATTGCTGCTATTACAGTCACAGCTCTGGGTTACCAGGTTTCGCATCTCGCTGCAGCCAATGTTCCCAGTCCAGTAAGTGAAAACTATTTTCACTTCCTCTTTAAAGGCAGAAGCAGCTGAATAAAGTGTTGTTCCCAAATGGGCTCAGATTGATCAGATGATATATGGGTGGTTCACATACAGATAAGCACTTTCTGTTTGTTGTAATGAGTTTTTTCTAGTTTCAACTTGCTTTGCATGTCTATTCATACTCTTCAGATGCTGGCTAATAATGAGGCAGGACCAGCACACTGTATATTCAGTTGACATAATAATTACACATGCAACCAAAGCACTAATCAACCCTTTCCTGCACAGTTTGACCCCTTGACCCCTGTCTCTGCCACGTTGGAGCTCTTGTTAGTTGAAGATGTGAAAGTTTCTCCAGATGCAGTGACGATATACAACCACCCTGATGTGCAGGTAAGAGAACAATTCTTCAGTGTTGTGGTCTTCCATACATACTCCTGCATTATTGCAAATGTGAGCACAAACATTTGTTTTACTAAAAGTATAATTGCATTTTACATTTGATCACAAGTGTTAGTTTTCAGTCTACTCTGCTGGGAAACAACCAATGAAGAATAATTCATCTCATTCATCCCAAATCCTAATAATCATTGCACCAGACACAGTGGAAACTTTGCTCAGTGGGACTCCCTCTACTAATCCTGTGTGATACAGGAGCAGTGTTTGGCAGGTGTGGGGGTTAAATAACAACTAGTGACCTGTGTAAGAGGATTTTACAGAGTGAGTGTGGGCAGAGGGCCTCTTTGATGTCACACAAACATGACCATGAGCTGGAACAGTTCTTCCTCAGATATGGGATATACAATTATTTGAGTCATTCCAATCATTTTCAACACTTTCACAATGCTCTGATGTATTTTGTCTTGTAGGCGAGTCTAGCCCTGCGAGAGGGATCAGGACACTTTTTTGTCAATACCAGTGTTAATGGTATTGTGGATGTGGTATTCCAAGAAGCCCAAGGAGCAGCTCAGGTAAGAAGAAACAGCTGGACTGTGATTTGTGAGGGGTTAGTTCAGGGGAATACACAATTGGACTAAAAAAAACTGCAATTTCAAGAAACCTTATGATTGTTTTCCTTGGGTGGATGTAAAAATACTTCAGTGCTCAAAATTAACCTGTTAAATGCAGAGAATTGAGATTTCCTTTGATTTTCTGTGTCTGCTAAGGTCTCCCCCGATCACCCAGGAGTGGTGAAGGTGATGGTTCATGATCTTTGTCTGGCTTTTCCAGCACCTGCCGAAGCCACAGTACACGTTTCTGACATCCTGGAGGTTTATGTGAGAGTGGTTGACAAGGTCAGTTTTTATCCCCATGATCCCTCATCTTTGTAGGTTGCCTGGCACTGCTTGACTGGTTGATCCCTATTATCAGTACCACACATTTCTGAAATGCCTCGGTGACATTGAACCACTGAATATGGGTGTCCTCTTTTCATATTTCCTTTCTCAATTTTCATGAAAGATGGTCCATCTTGAATTGGTATCATAAGGTTTGCCCTGCTTGTGAACCAGAACGATTATTTTTCCCTAATGATAGCTGTCATTTATTTCCATCACAGGTGGAGATTAGCAAATCTGTGAGAGCATATGTCAGAGTCTTGGATGATAACAAGAAGCCCTTCCCGGCCAGTTATTTCCATTTCATGAACCTAAAACTGAAGGCTGCTTCTGCGATAGTTTCTTTAACGTGAGTAATGAAACATTTCTGAAATACTGAAGAACTTAAATCGATTTAATTAAGTTTCTGAATGACTTTTTAATTTTTTTGCAGTCCATTAGCAGAGTCTGCAGAGAATGATACAGCTGTCTTCCTGGTAAAAGGTGTTTCCATTGGTCAGACCACTCTGTCAGCTGTTGTTGTGGATAAAAATGGGAGAAAAATTGCATCCCCACCTCAGCAAATTGAGGTATACATTTGTGTGACTTTCTAAAACAGTTCAAATTGTGACTCTTGCATATGCTTACACGTATTGAAACTTTGTTTTTTAACTTGTAGGTATTCCCACCATTCAAACTCAGCCCAAGGAAAACTACTCTGTTAATTGGAGCAATGATGCAGGTATGTATAACATTGACACTGAGGCTCTGTTTTAAAACAGTGTTTATCTTCGAAAAGAGCGTCTGCCAGGGCTCTACTGGAAGATGACATTAGCCTAATTGCTCCTGGTTTAAACATCCAGCTTTCTTTTAATTTGCTTCAACTCTTGCCCTAATTAGAAAGTCTATCCAAGAAGCATCCTAATTGCTGAACGTTAAACTTAATAACACACATACACTGGACATTATTTGTGTTGGATTTCCACTTTCATTATCTTGAATAGTTTAATACACAAAGTGTAATTGCTTATAGCAAATGATTATTGAACTGTGCATTGATAAATGTAACTGACTAAACTGTTTCTCTTTTTTAATCAATCTCTTCCCTTTTCATTCCTCCTGTCATTTACAGATCACATCTGAGGGAGGCCCTCAGCCTCAGTCCAATATCCTTTTCTCCATTTCCAATGAAGAGATAGCTTCTGTTAACGGCATGGGCCATGTCAGGGGAGTTGCCATTGGTAACGTGACAGTGACTGGACTGGTCCAAGCTGTTGATGCCGAAAGTGGGAAGCTAGTCGTTGTGTCTCAGGTAAGTGTGTGTCCGTGTGTGTATATATATATTTATATTTAGGTGATGTCTGCAAATGTTTGGCTGAATTTTACGGATGATGCGTTTATTGTCTTCTTCCAGGATCAAGTGGAAGTTGAGGTTGTGCTTCTGACAGGCATTCGAATCAGAACACCCATTACAAGAATGAAGACAGGAGCCCAGGTATGATTTTAGTTTTTTCTCCAGTAACACTGCCAGGAAAAACAAATTCTCTCTGGGTGATATTGTATTCACAGTTTGATTCTTTTTCTAGATGCCTGTATATGTGATGGGTCTGACCAATAGTCTGACACCCTTCTCCTTTGGCAATGCTTTACCTGGGCTGACATTCCACTGGTCCACCACCAAGAGAGACATCCTGGATGTGCAGTCGAGACACATTGAGGTACCTGTATTTGACGTCTCATACAGTTCCTGCCACTCAGCCATTCCTATTTTTGGGTCCTGTTGTTTCCATTATTCTTTTATCAAATTGACTTAAGATGTGCTGTCCCTACATAACAGCATGATTAAGAACCAGCATCTGCCTTGTCTCTGCTTCCTTGTCAGCCTCTTCCTTGTCCCTGCTTCACCACTCTTGTCTTTTTTATTTGATTTGCTGCTGCTATTTTTGTCATTCTCATTTTGGTGCCTATCCTCCTTCAGGCTAATGTCGAGCTCCAGTCAGAACACAACTTTGGCATGAGAGTGACTGGAAGAACTAGAGGGAGGACAGGGCTGAAGGTGGTGCTCAGAGTTACTGACCCAAAGGCTGGGCAGCTGGTGGGGAAGCTTCAGGAGCTCAGAGATGAAATCCAGATCCAGGTACAGCACTATGGCTACAATGTACTGGGCATATAACTGAAAAAAGCACAGTAAACTTTCCCTTGCTGATTCTTCATAATAGGAAAAGCTGACATTGAAGGCAGCAGAGTGTTGAAGTTGCTGAGCGTTGCAACATCTGTAGTTGTTAGCTCTGTTAAGTGATGAGTTGGAGCTGAATGCATCCCTTTGTGTCAAGACATGAAAGATTGAATAAAACCCTCTAATAATTGGAGTTTCATCATTTCACTTTGATCAAGGTCTATGATAAGCTGCACATGCTTAACCCTGAAGTCGAGGCTGGGGAGTTACTAATGGCTCCGAACTCTATCCTCCAACTCCAAACAAGCAGGTGAGTTACTACTGTCTGCAAGATGGTTTAATTGCATGGTTAAAAATGTCAGAAACAGAGAAAACTGAATGTGATTTTGTTCTTTTCTGACAGGGATGGTGTTGGTGCACTTTCTTATCGAATGCTGAATTCCCCTGACCAGCTTGTTACTGCTCAAGTGGATGACAAGGGCTTTCTCTCCTCTGGCTCCCTGACTGGTATCTCCTCTCTGATGATCACATCACAGGAGACCTTTGGCGTCAATCAAACTCTCATTCTTGCTGTGAAGGTCAGTTATTGAGAGCCACTGAGTGTTAAATCCTTCTCCTAACTTATGATGCAACAATTATAATATATGAGGATAAGGTCTGCAGAGCTAAAAAATAAATCGTGCCTCTCAAATGTTAGATGTTGACTCATTTTAGCAACTTTTCTTTATATCGAGAACATTCTAGTGCTGCAAAATTTGGTTAAATCTAAATTTCTCCAGCAACATATTCTCTCTTTTTTAATATCAAAATAACGTTACATAATTTCTTGAGGAAGATGGAAAAGCAATATAATCAGAAATCGAATGTAAGACTTTGTACCTGCTCTTCACAATGTAAACCATACATGATTTTCTATCCTGTATGATAAAATTATAGTGCAGACCACAGACATTGTAAATGTCTAATAAATCAACCTTTTGAGGAAAACAGGAGCAGAGGAACATTTACTTATTCTTCTACCAATATGCTAGTGAGAGTGATCAACTAGTTTTAATCGGCTAATTTTTATACAATGCAAAGTTATTAATTCTGAAGGCAATTTGGTTAACGGCAAGTAAAAGACAAAAAAAGACATATGCACTGACAAATATCCCCAAAAACATAAAACACAAAGAGCTGTTCAGTTGAGTTGAGCTAAAAGTGCAATTTCCACTAAATGTCATCATAAATAAATAAATAGAAAACAGTCCCCATGGCAGATAGGCATTTAAGACTAAGTTTTGTTTTTGTGCTGATCTCTAGCTGGAGCACAGAATTTCACCATGACATGGTTTGATGCTGAAGATCTCCCTGCTGATGCAGCAATGGCAGAATTGTTGTCGTGTAAAAATGAGATCGAAGAGCAGTGTGAATTGAGATTGCTGTTCAAAAAACGATTCATCCTGCATCCCTGGAACGTTCTTATCTAGTGTAGATCTAGATCTTTTTATTAAATGTTTAAATAGAAAATATATTGTTTGTATTAAAAATGAATCTTGTCTCTAAATCCACAGTATATTATTTAAAAAAAGGGGGTTAAATAAATAAATCAAGAGGGCAAGATCAGATTTATATGTAGCATCTGAAACTGTTGTCAGTATATCAAATGGTAACGGTGTGCCATCTGTTATACTAAACTTCAAGCTGTGTTGTTTCATCTGCTACAGGCTAATGATTAGTGGCCTATGTGATATGGCCACTGCGATTTTTAACAGTTGTATTGACCCTTGAAATGGCAGCTGTCCTTGTCCCTGCACTTACCGAATGTGACACTGGTTCCTTTTTAAATTTCTCAGGTGGTGCCTGTGTCCTACGTGCGCTTCAGCACCAGTCCAGTGCTTTACACTCACACAGGAGAGAGCCTGAAAGCCCTCCCTCTGGGCATAATACTCACCTTCAATGTCCATTTTCATGCCAGCACTGGAGAGGCCCTACACAGCTCCAGCTCTCACCTTACGTTTTCCACAAACAGGTCGGTTACACATCTATAGGTTCTTCAACACTTCTCATTATATTTTACGAATTGCCGTCATTCATTAATATAATTTGTGCATTCATTGATTCATGCATTCTGTGTGACAGCATGAGGGAAACATGACTTTGTGAGAGGAAAAGGAGCGAGGAGGATTTGTTTTGCAGTTGCTTCGTACCCCAAGGTTGAGAAGCCATTATCCTGCTGTTGTGGGCTATATATAGACAGAGAGCATCAGGGCCTTTCTTTTGAGTGGCCCATTCGTTCAGCCTTGCGTAACCTAATGACTTCCATTTCAAATTCTGTTAAGTCATGTCAACCCACAAACTATTCACCCTCCACCAGCTAAGCAGAAAATGTAATTCTTAAAAATGACCAATGTGGTTTCAGGAAACTTATCAATAGAATTAAATTGATATGTTTCACATTGTCTGGTTTTATGATATTGATCCTAGATTATCGATAACCCTGGAAAACCTAATGTATTCCTTTTCCTCTGTAGGTGCTGTGATACATTATATGTTTCCTCTTTGTTCGGATCACGCGCACTGATACCCGCACAGAACAGCCAGTGTAGTTGAGGTCATGACAGGTGTAGAGGCCGGCTCTACATGGAGATCACAACATTAATTTACTGGGCTGTTCCTCATTTCAGATGGGGTAGTTTCCACCTGAGCGAGTGAGTGAGCTAAATTAATGGGAATGTTGGGTTGGGAGGAGCATCGCCACACTCCCGACGAGGGACTCCCTCGTCCGTCTGCACAATAAATTGATTCTATTACCTTGTTCTCCGGGTGCTGGCAGACCATTTTAGGGGGAAAGTATCAGAATCAGAGCGGTAAAGGGCTGATAGTCTTGGGACTTGGAGAACCAGCCTGTGATTAGATCCTATTGAGTCTCAGAGGAGCAGGGTGGATTTTACTGGTGTCTATGTTGGCAAGCACTTTGGTTTAATTTGTTCACAACAGATGCTTCGGAGATGGAGGTTAAAAGAAAGTTGTTTTTTTTCCCTAGGTAAGAAAATATAAATCAAGTTGGATGTTGAACTATTGCAGCAGGATATGAAACACTTAACTATCTGCTGTTTTTTTTAATACTCTTTTTAATAGAGTGATTATTTTAAGCTTGACTAATAGTATTGAACCAATTCTCTGTCAAGGATGGGCTACAGAGTGTAGCAGTGAAGATATGAGGGAAAAATCTCATCAGGTTCCAAAAATGTAATATCGGCCATGTTTGACAGATCAGTTAATGTTGACTTCATAATAACAAAAGGTTTTGTTTGCACTTAACAATCAATAATAATTAGTTATATTAATAGATACAAATTCTATAACATCAAACCTGTACTTGTTCTGTCCTGCAGAGATGACCTGGTGCAGGTCGGGGTTGGGCCTAATAACCACTCACTGACAGTGCGGACGGTCAGTGTCGGCCTCACCCTCCTCGCAGTGTGGGACAGTGAAAACATGGGAGTCGCGGACTATGTTCCTCTTGCTGTCGGGCATGCTATTTATCCACAGGAGGCCCATAGACTGGTGGTGGGAGATGTAGTTTGCTTTTCCACCCAGCTAACCAGCCCAGATGGTGAGAAGTTTACATGTTTCAGCAACAGATCTTATGTGTTGTGTATGTGTGTGAGATATTTTCATTGTGAAGTAAGTAAACACACTCCGATATCCACTGGGTACAATATTGGCCATTCCACCCAAACACCCTCAACCCGAGAAGCCTATAACTCTACATCTCTTCTATAAAAGAGATCATTGATGAATGTGTTGTATATGTGTTTCAAATAATTTAAGTATAGCTATTTTTTAACAAAGAAAGAAAACTACATCTTGAATTTAATCGTCAAATGGCTTTCGATCTAGAACCTTCATGATGACGCTCTGGTTGTGTATCTGTTGTGTTTTTCTTTATCAGCATCTGTCTTGCTCTGCTTTTTATTGAATTTCCTTTAAAGGATGAAGCAGCTTTATCTTTACACAATGGAATTCTAGTATTTCTCTTGGCAGAGAAGAGCCCTATATTTGTACCTTTTTATTTAACAAGCCATTTTAGTTTGGCAGCGTGTACAAATCTTGTTTTAAAGTTGACAATATTTTGCCTTCTCTGCAGGTGCTCACGGTACTTGGAGCTCCTCAGCTAATGGTGTTCTTCAGGTGGATCCGAGAAGTGGTGCAGCTGTAGCTAGAGACCCTGGGACAGTCACCATGTTCTATGAAATACCTGGTGTTTTGAAAACCTACAGAGAGGTATGTCATCTGTAGATTGTGACTGACCGACCATGTCATACAGCAAAAGGTGCACTCTTCTGCGTATATATTTTTTCTTTTATCTATGACCGAGATGAATGAGCTACAAGAATCAAGTTCAGAGTTTAGTAATTCTACATGCAGCACACCTCCCTGCTTTCTTTATTTCCACTTTTAAATTCTCCAGAGATCGTCTCTGCCCGTGCATGAGACTGTGTCAACCCCTTATCAATCTATCATAACGAGAATTAAAGCACAGCAGGTTTCAGCAAAATTTTTCTAATGTGTGTGCATGTGTGCATGACACTGCCATTGTTGCTAGTCTCAAACGGGATGAAGCGTGCAGTGGAGTGTCACTGTATCTGACTACGCGCTACACGAGAGCTGAATGCAAACCAATTTTATATAAATATTTTCCTCTGAGCAGAGTGAGAATTGATGAGATTTAGTGCATTGTATTCAGGCTTAGACAGAAAGAAGCTTATATGCATGAACACACAATAAACGCAGGCATCGCTGCACTTTCTTTTAATTGGTTTGTTTCATTGACAGTCCAATGCAATTGATGTTAACAATTAGTTGTGGCTGTAATTGCTAATGTGATTTTAACAAGCACACACCTGGATTTTCTTCTTTCCTTCTTTCCTGTTGCTGTTTGATTCTGTAGATCATAGTGGAGGCTGCAACTAGAACGACCGCTACGGCACAGCCTGCACCCATCAGGATAGGCAAGGAGACGAAGGTCTTACTCACCACCAGAGAAAGCGGAACCAACCTCATTGGTACTGATCAGTTATGTTTCAACTGTAGTTAAGGAATGTTCACCATTTTGGAAACTACTCCTTTTTCCTTTCCTGCCAGGAATTAGATGAGAAGATCGATACTTCTCATATCTCTATGATAAATATGAAGCTGGAGCCAGCAGCCTGTTGGTGAGCTTTAGAGGTGTAGTAGGCTAAGCTAAGCTAATATAAACATTGTTTTTCTTAATCTGTACAAAAACAAAATATAAAATCAATATTTCACTGTCTCAAGGATGGTTAATATTCACAGGGTGATTTTTCACACACATATTTAAGTAAACTGTCTTTTTGTTTTTAACCTCGGTTTTTGTATGAAAATAGCAAATGAGCCATACATATTGAGTTAGTGAACTCTTGATGGAGGTGTTGTTACCTCATGACAAAGCCAGGGTAGCTGTTATCTCTGTTCCAGAGTCCTGTGCCAAGCTAAGCCTTCTTATTGTATATTTAATGTACAGATATAAGAGTGGTACTGATCTCTTCATCTATCTGAAAAAGCATATTTCTAAAATGTAAAACATCTCCTTTTTCTTCAGTAAATCACTGATGTGTGTAATGAAGCACACATATTAAGTATGTCTGCTTCCCTGCAGGAACGTGTTCCTCTGCCCAGACTGAAGCTATTCCTCAACTGCAGCCAGAAACCTCAGTCAGCTGTCATCTCAGCTTCACCAGCGACGCCATAGACTTCCCTGCTAACGACGTCTTCAACACACACATCAGCTTTGACTCCAGTATTGGTAAGACTCACCTGACTTCAGACCTTCATGGAGATCACCTTCGCGTGGTTGAATATATAAACTGAAAGCTCCTTTTCTTTTTCATCTCATAACTTTTCACCTACCTCTAAAAGTATCCAGTTTGAAATCACTTTAAAACCTAACATAGGCACAGTTCTCATATGTATGCTCAGCACAAGGGGCAGGAAAATGCTGTTTACAAGGGCATAATCAATACCTGTTTTGGCCATTGAATGAATTTAGTAGCAGCTATAAAAGGTGCCTGGGTGACATATTGAACTGAGGACATTTGCTTGAAAGCACCGGCCTAATTGTGTTAGGGGTTGGGACTTCACCCCAGTTGTTGGCTTATCTCCGGGGGATCCGCTGTGTGAGTACAAGGCTACAACCACTCAGCTGAATCCCACTCAGGTCCTGGGGGGAGATTGAGAAATTAAGACAATGGAGTCAGAATATAGATTCCTTGCAACTTTTTGAAACACTAAAATCACACACTGAACAGGAGTTTTGTTTTTCTAAATGCACACATCGATATTTTATGTTGAACAATCACCTTTGCCTCTTTCATTTTGTTTGCCCCAGGCCTCTATGCATGTTCCATGACCTTGCAGCCAATGTCTGACCAGAAGACCCGTGTGCTCAGCATGTCCATGACGAACCTGCTGGTGAAAGCAGGGCTAGAGGGCAGTGCTTTCTCTGGGGAACAAGTCAGTGCCAGACTGCCCATAGAGCCGGGCCTCTACTCAGACCAGACTGAGCTGCTGCTCTCAAACCTGCATCCAACAGCTGAGCTCACAGTCTATGGCCCCACTGCCACCCTTTCCAACATGGAGGTCTCGTAGAGCTTTAAATAAAATGTCTAATTCTTACATTTTTACAGTTAGTATGGCTGTTTAAAGAAAAAAATTGGAATTCACCTCTCTGTCTTCAGGTAGTGTCTACTTCTCCCAACATTGCTGTCAAAGAGAAGGAGGTGCATCAAGACTTTCCCAGTTTCTCAAAGTTCACAGTCGGAGCCGTGGACCCTCAGGCAGCAGTTTCTGCCTCGATTTCCATAAGCAGCTCTTCCTCAGGCCAGAGTCTCCTGATCCCAGTCACTTTAATCCATGTGTCGGATCCCAGCACCGGAATGCAAGGTCAGATTTCCTTTCAATGCAACACAGTCATTTTGTGTGTAGTTAATGTTAGTACTTGTCACCTTTTATAGAAAAATTAACTTGAACAAATTTGTAATTTTTTGTTATTGTTTCCAACCATTGTATTCCAACAATAGACTGCAGAGTTAGCACTGATCTGTCAGCAGTGTTACCTTTATCCACTCATTTTACATTGACTCTGTTCACACTAGTGCAGACATTTTGTCCATCCAAACATAATCGGTGTTTTAAGTCACTAAAATTGAGATTTTTACAAACCACCATGTATCAGAAACAACAATGGCGGCTATATACCGGTTTCTCTCCGTTTGTTAGCACTGCTAGGTCTCAGCATTGCTGCCAATTTGACCATTACTGCACAACATTACCTTTATTCACAGGCACCTGCTACTTGAACCTGAAGCTCGCTGAGCATGTTAACTAAGTCCTTCTCTGGTATTTGACGGATGTAAACTTTCTCACCACCTACTGGGCTGGCATGCATGTTTGCGCGATAAAATCAGAGCGGAAATTATCCGTTCCCAAAAATATCTGTAGTAGTGTCGACAAGGTCTTAGATCAGGGGTGGGCCGACGTCTGGCCGCAAGATTGTTTGATCCGTCCCGCGAGCCGATTCATAAACACCCCCCACACTCACACACGCAGGGAGAAACAGACAGCGAAGCAGAGATGAGAGGAGAAGTCAGTAATGTAAACAAGGCGGTTTGTTGAATTAGTTTAAGAAGAGTGGCAACAAAAAGTGTGAATACAGGGTTTCCACGACGGACCAATGATAAATTATTAACACAGCTGTTTAGTTTTGCAACGACTTGACAAACAAAATCAGTCAATAATCTGTTTCTGTCGGAAATAAGCACATGGACTGTCAAGGCGTGTTTTCAGAAACCAGCTTACATCCAGATTTCATTACTACTGTAACAAGCATCATTATCCCTGTGATGCGTAGTCAACATTTGTTGGTGTGTCGTATGTCCTCTGCACTTTGAAGAAGTTTTGACAGCTTGTTATCTCTTCCCCTGTCTCAGCAGCTGCTGCTCCAGTTGTTAGCTTGGAGGGGGACCACTCCCTGCACAGCTTCATAAATGGCTACCAGATGATTTTCTTCACCCTGTTCGCTCTGATGGCCGGTACAGCCATCATCATCATTGGTGCGTCACCCCAACTTGAAAATGCTTTGCTTGCACAGGGTAGTTAGAGGAATTGTAATTCTAATAAACACCTGAATCAATATATATGATCATGAACAACATTACATTGATAAAAGTTTGACTTTACTGCAGTTATTTTGAATGTACTTTGTTTAATGGACTTTTGTGCAACTGGCCCTTACAAGACAAGCTTTTACTTTTGACCATTACAATGAATATTTTTGAATCTGTCATCTTTGATTTAATAAGAACACCTAAAAAAAGAATGCAATTCTTTCTCTATATTCAAAAATGAGTGCTAACAATATTTCAAGTTAGTGCTGACTGAGTTTGTCTCTGGTAACAGATTTATTTCAAAAATACAGCGCTGTTATAAATTGACAAGATTTGTTTGTGTTCATCTGCCGCCGTCACAATCTAGGAAACTTTGTGACTTGCAAGATATTATTTTTTACATTGAGCTCTCCAGTGTTTTAAATTCATTTCTATTCTTCGCAGTGGTCCACACAGTGTTTTCTCCAAAGGAACAAACTTATAACCCCGCTTTCATCCAGAGGACACCACCACCTATCTCAGGTAGGACACAGTCGCTGCAACACTTCTCCTGCCACAGCTACTCCAGTAAAGCAAACATTCAGACAGATAAACCACTAAAGGTCAGAGCAATTTGTGGTTTGTTTTCACTTGATCTAATGAGTAAGTAGACGTTTTTATTACCCATTTATCTGTGAAGCCAATAGGCTGTAAAGCTCCACTGAGAATCATTTAGAAAAGATAGGAGAGGTGTCTGATAACATCCAGGACAATTACAAGAGTCAGAATGACATTTTTAAAGAAATTCTCATTAAGCCTGTCGTAAATTAAAGATTATTTGGGTGTAAAACCAAGAAAAAAACCATCACAACAGTCCTCAAGTCTGTAGCTGCGGTGTTGATGTCACAATTTACAACTTGTGCTCTCACTGCTACAAGTTTAAAAATACAAATCAGAATGATTGATTGAGACTTTTATATTCCCTTTTTATATTCTGACATATTAATCAACTGACATGCTCAATTTATCTTTATTTTTATAATATCTTCTCATAAAGTGGGTTTGTAGACCTTTACACATCAACTGGCACAAAATAGGAAATCACTTGTTGGACTTTCAACACATCTGAGTATTCACGTCAAGTGTGATAAAGAAAAAATATATCATTAAAAAAAAAAGAATGGAACACCTGTGTGTAGCCATATTGATGAAGAGGAGAAGTTGATGAGTTTCGCAACTTGGTTCAGGAGCTGAAACTGAACACAGCTGCCTCAGAACGTGTTTCAGGAAGTCTGTCGGACAGATTGAAGAACTGACGACAGAGGAAGGTCCTGTTCATTTGTCCCAGTTTTGCACATTTGGTTCAACCTAGCTTTAACTGGGCTCCTTCATATCCTATATTAATGACAGAGATAACTATGAGCAATGTCTAAAGAAATAAATTTAATAACAAACTGGATAGAGGAGGAAGTTGATCTTCTACTATTACTACTGCTTCAAATTGTGACACTGTCAACAACTCTCAGCTGATTGGTCAGATGTGGACATGTCAGAAGCGTAACCTTGGAAAAACCCTGGTCCGTAAAAATAAAAGCTATAATACCACAAAGAGAATTTGCTGAAGTGAAAGTTTGCAGCGACCGCTTCAAATAGTATGAATAACATGCAAAAAAAAAAAAATTTTGCTTATGGACCCATTCTGCTGTCAATGCTTCATTTACCCACTTTTATATTTCTCTTTTTCAGGTTTCAACACTCCAGTGGTGAATTCCTTCAACCACACATTACACAGGACTGACCCAAACAGCAGCCCCAGGTCACGTCTCTATTCTCCAGACTACAAGTCGTGATGAAGCTCTCCGTCTGGTCTCTATTCTCCACAAGTACAACACCACAGGCTGTTAATGCATATTAAATGTGCCTCTGTCACTCCGGATGAATGCTGTGGGACATGACCGCAAAATCTTAGCTCCACCAGATTCTTAAAAAATACTTATTGTTGAGAATAGAAAATCTGTGAAGAGCTGCACAATAACAGGGCTATTTTCGTTGTACGTGCATAGTTTTCTGTGAGTCGTTTATACATTTGTCTTTCGTGGTTTGCCATGAAAAAAGGTTTTATACAAGACCACTCTGTTATAAATATCTGCTGAGGAATGTTTAAAAACCAAATCACTAGTGTTTGCTGAAAATATTTTTTTTTTGTTTGAAATTAACTTGTGTGCTACTTAACATATTTGATGTGAAATTGAATAACTCAGGATGCACCACAGTCTCATGTGACAGAAAGTGTTCTGGTTTTTTTTTTTCTTTCGAGCAGAAACCATCCTTAATTTTGTTGTTAATCCAACATTTTGTGAAAACATTGATCACTGAAATCATCGTCCTCATCTGTGATGAACCCTTCAAATGTGCAGAGTCCTTACTGGATAAAGGTTGGTTCATTTCTGTTTTTTGGGGCATTTTCTTGTGGAGTCTAACGAGTATTTAACATTACTGTACATGCAGCTCCCGTCTAATTCATTAATGTGAAACAGTACAGAAATGTGAGCCATTATGCAGTTTTTTATCTCAGTATTTGCTTCATTTGCAAAAGCAGTCACAATGTGACCTGGCTTCTGTTTCTCTTTCTGTTGCACTTAAACCGGCCCACAATTCCAGAAAGAGATTACTGTAGCACTGTTGACTTTCTGGTACATACGAGTGTGACTTTGTTTTAAACGAGACATTTCTGTATTTGAAGAGACTTGTTGAATATGAATATTTATTTTCTTCTGTTGAAATTCAGTTTTACCGAGGACAATGTATGTGTGTTGTTATAAATGGCTTCAGTGTGGTTTTTGTGTTCATAATAGAGCCTTACAATCATATCACATGATACAGACACAAGTGTTTGTTTCTGTGTGTATATATACTCTTGCCTTTTTGCTAATTAAAGTTTTTACTTTTTATGTTAATTTTTCCTGCTTTGAAAAGTTTGTATTTAACTCAAATTCACAAAATAACAGTAAACTGAAAAATAACAGACGGCTTCACAACAGACTCCATTAAGCAAAGACATTCAGACAGAAGAGTGAAACAGAAATCATCTTTCTTCTCTCATCCTGTCATTTTCTACTCTAACGTGCCTTTGAATTAAATTGCCGTTTCATTTATCTGCCCTCTTTTACACACTTTTTTCTTCCATACAATTTGTAGACATCTCATTTTTGTTTTTGATGTTAGTCTGCATTTCCATTCACATATCATTGTCTTATCGTTACATTCATTTATATACCATACTTTATTTCATTCATAGTGTATATGTCACAAAACCTCAATCTAACAGCTCATTTAAAATGTATAATAGTTCAAGATTCTTTTAACAAACACATTGTTTGCAGCACAAGAAAGATCAGTGTGTTGTGTGTAAATGTAAAGCTCCTATTTTTAGAACTTGGTGATTCTGTGTTGGCACTGGCTGAACTCCCATGCATCCAAAAGCCAAAACACACACACACACACACACACACACACACACACACACACACACACACACACACACACACACACACACACACACACACACACACACACACACACACACACACACACACACACACACACACACACACACACACACACACACACACACACACACACAGGGATATGAGAGAGGTGGTGGGGGGTGTCTTTCTCTCCTGTTCCCTGAGGATCAGTAAAGGTCTTTGACCACTGATCAAATATCTCCCATCTGTCTGTGACACTGCTCGGGGGCTGCTGTGGTGGGTCCCAGTCACTGAGCTCATTTGTATGCCCTCAGCAGCTGGCCGCATGTCAGCAACTGCTGCACAACCTCGAGTAGGTGAGCCGAGCAGGACGTGCACCACAGGACGATTTGCTCAACATCAGTTAAGGTGCAGTTCAGGGCTGCGGCTGTCAGACTCACTCATGGATTTTCACTGCGTTTGCATTTAATATTTTACTATTAAAACATTTCTGCATTTGTTTTGTTTTTACTTCATATGATTATCTTTGTTATTGCTGAATCATACAGGTCGTTTTTTTCTGAATCACATAAATGCTTTGTATACAAAATGTTGGAAATAGTATATTTTTTCCAGCTTCTCAATGCTTTTTTTTTTTACTAAAAGAAATATAAAATAATTATTAATAACTGGTCAAACAAATATACATTGCAGATATTCAGTTTTCAATGTAGTGCTGCAAAGAAGATTCTTTAATTTAAGATTAAAAAATAAATCTTTCATTGTGGAAAAAAAGACAAATTCTGACAGATTAGTTTCCCGGTCGATCAACTACTTGATTAATTGACCAAACGTTTCAGATCTAGTGTTATTTCTCGTGGTTAATCTGTGGAAATTGTGAGTACAGGCACATACAACCCATAAACATGCAACACACCACCAGCTGCAACCTTTGCATCAATTCCCACCAGCCCTTTATTTCTCAGAGGGGGTGTCAGGCAGACAGAGGCTCCACTCATGCCCCAGAGGTGTTTATGAGCTACTGCAGCAGGACCAGCAGCTTTACAGCTCAGGCTATCACCACAATGGGGGCTCAGGGGTATTCTGAAGATGCTGGCAGGCCAAGGAAAAGAAAACCTGTTGTGTTGTGTTGTGTACACTATCTAATCCAGCAGCTGCTTGTAGGGCAGAGCAGAGGCAGCAGAGGCAGTAGTTTTGATTTACTGTCCGTCTCAGTTAAAATGAGTCAAAAGTGGAAATGACTCCCATCAAATGATAGGCATGTGAGTTTTTTTAAACTGTACAGAACACAGCTCATTAAGGCGTTCATCCACGTTAAGCTGAAATGACACTCAATTTATTTTCTCCATTAAAGCACCCGGGTTGCATAAGCCCCCACCTGTCAGCCTGTCGAGCTGAGAGCCGTCGTGCCGCGTCCTGGGTTGAAGGGAAAGCCGCCACTGTTCCAGATGGCTTGCTGTGTTGTCAGTGGAGGGGATCAATGAGGTGTGCGCTGAGGGAGAGCTCTCACTGGTTCTGGAGGACTGTGTGAGAAGGTCTGTCTGGAAAACAGGTCTCTCATCTTAGAGAAAATCAGAAATGTTCATTTAGTGTCACAGCTGGAACCATAATGTGCCTGATTTTTCATCAAGATCTGTGAATTATTCTCTGAGAAATCAAGGAAAATGCAAAAAAACATAACAATCCTGGATCCATACACTGATCCAGATCTGCACCAACGCCTGGGTTCTTCGTTGGGTCATGTCTCACAGCTCCACAATATTTCATGGATATTGTTTGCGTAGTTTTAGTGTAATCCTGCTAACAATCAATCAAACAAACAAACAAAACATAACAATCCGGATCCACTCCAACATTTCATGGACTATTCCCTGACCCATCCCCCACCCCCCCACCAAATCTTGTGTCAATCCGTCCATTGGTTTTTATATTATCCTACAAAAGAAACAAACAGAGATGAAAACATAACCTCCTTGGGAAAAGTGAATGAACTCACATACAGTGGATTTTTATTGGATTTGTAAGGTTGAGTGTTTCCTCTGAAAAAAAAAGTGCCTCAGCTTGTGAACATATCTGAAAACAAGTTCCAGTCTCCTCATAAAAACATGTCAACACAAACCTGAGCCCGCTCCCTGTATACTGTTGCAACACTGAGGAAACTCCCTTCCCTCTTTGGCTTTGATATTTATGACTTTAATTATGTATTATAGTTCATAAATATCAGAAAATTGAGAAAATGACATTATTGCCTCCAGTGTTCCCCTCGTGTGTTACACTTCAGATCCATCACACACGTTTTATACGAGGTGGTTGTTGGCTCAGCAGAGATTATTTGGCATCCTCCGAGGGGTGAAAAAAAAAAAAAGGTTTTCCACTCTGCTGGTGAAATGATTTGGGCCTTTCTTCCATCACAACTGACGCTTCCGAGTGGTTTTGCCTCAGTGCAAATATATGAGCGATTTCACAAAATAAATCTCCCTGGCTGGCACCCGCACTGGTCCCAGCGTGACTGGTCACCCAGAGAAAGAAAAGGACGGAGCCCAGGAGAATAACGACAAGTCATATGTTTTCCAGCAGCTGATATTCTGTGGGGGGAGGCATTCCTCCTCCACGAGTCACGAGTCCCAGCACTTCCGTGGCTTGAATGTATATGACTGATGATTGAGCTGTGCGGTTTGCTGGTGTAATTGTGGACTAGAAAATATGAAAATATCAGGGTTCAGAGAAATCTGAGTGTATGTTGTGATATTTTTGTGGTTTTCTTTTTTTACCCGTTTCCTGCTTTTCCAGTCTTTCTGGTCTCCGTTCCTTCCAGCACTGCTCGTAGAATGTGACTGTTTTGACGTTAAAAGGCCGACAATAGAGAAAGATGATTGATTGTGTGTTCAAGGAACGTGCGACAACAGTCTGTGCCGATTGCCTGTGGACTGTACATCCCTCTGGGTGGCATTGTGGGACCTCCCTCCTTCCTCCTTGGTCTGCTGCCATGTGGATTAGTGAGCCACAGAGAGAAACCTAATATTCTCCATCTGTACACTGTGTCCTCACACTGCTCCCCACTGTCTCAAGTAATGTCAGATCATCCGAGTGCAGCCCTCAGGTGGCACCTCATGAAGGTAGAGCCCTCATTGTCATGGATGAAGTGTTCATCCTCACTACAGCTGCAATAAAACTGCGTCCAGGAAAACAGAATCTCATCTAAACGTTTGGAAAATGTTTCAAAAGAAAAAGAGTCTCAGGAGATACGGGAGTGGTCGAGTTTTTTGACAACATGCTCTAAAGTGTGAGAGTGTACGAAGCTTTGGGTGGATCACAAGATGCAAACATTACTCAGAGTCTGTCACTGATTCACCTTTCAGTTATTATCACCGATTATTGATTTGCATCTCTTGTTTTTTGGCCCTGTGATATGCTTGGCTCTAGCGCCCCCTGTGACCCTCCAAGGATAAACGGTACAGATACTGGATGGATTGATGGATGTTGTCATCTACTGATTGTCTGTTGGTTGGTTTATGTGATTCAGACCAAAATACAGATAATTAAACTTGTCTGATACTTTGGTTTAGAACTGAATACTTTAAAAACCAATTACATTTCTTTCAGCCTCAGTTGTAGTTTGTGCTAATTAGCCAATGGAAGCATGCTAACATGCTAAACTGTGATGGTAAACGTGGTTAACATTATTGTCATGTTCACCTTGTTAGTGTGATCATGTTAGCACTTAGCTGTACTCATATATACAACCCATAGACTGCTTATGTAGATTGACAACAGGGCAGTATAGGTCGGAGGTGCATTTGTTTGACTGACCATAGCTTTAAAGTTTACATTTTTCAGTTCCAATTTTAAAATCACAACCAGCAAAGGATTATGGTATTATCACTTTCTTTGTACTTTCACAGCAGGTGGAAGAGACGAACACCCCATGGTCAAAATCATAATGTAAATGACCCATTTTGAGTCCAGTCGGGGCTTACGGACACTTGGAGGACACCACAGGAGCAGTATGGAGCCTGTTTTCTTCTGTCTTTCTTTTTCAGTTGAAGAATCAGTCACCATTTACATCAATTGGATTTGGATTTGGCTGCAACGCTGTTTACCCCTGAAACTCCTAAAGTGTTCTGAGGACTCAAGCACTTCACCCACCCCACCATCGGCACAGTGCTGAGTAGATAATGAGTGAATTTTCATTTGCTGGTAAATTATCCCTTTAAGTCGTTTTTGATTCAAGTGCACACACTGCTCCTATACATATCACCATCAATCCACTGGAGGGGGGGGGGGGGGGGGGGGGGGGGCACAGACAGACTGCACAGTAAACACGTCTGCAGTGTGTGGCAGACTGTGTAACAGCCTCCAGAACAGATGTAATGAAGTTAAACGATGTAGAAGGAGAAGAGGGCGCGTGCAAACGGTGCCAATGTGCAGAAAACACGCACTGAAGAAACTAACAACACACATGAACTGACTCCTGGACGTGCAGCCGTGTGTCACCCCCTCAGAAGCTGCAGAGCCATTACAGCTCTCACTGCGACCTGCGGAGTCATAAAAACTTGAAGACCCCGCCCCCCCCCCCCACTCCCCCTTCCTCCCTCCCTCCTCCCTGACAGCGCGCGTCTGTTTTCGAAAAGTCACGGGAACAAGCATGGAGAGAAAGGTTCACAGAAGATGTCCCAGCGTGCCGCCGACAGGGGGGGACGCGCACGGACCTCATGGAGAGCCCGCTCCGCTCCTCTCTCACATGGTTCTCTGGTGCTTCTCACGCCCGGTGACATTCGCAGCCTGATACGTGATTTGGGAGCTTTTGTTAGTTTCGTGTCTTGTTTTGTGTTTTTTTCCGCCACGATGGCGCGGCGTAAAAGGCGCAACCTGCTGAATCGTTGCGCTTAAAGCTTTTTACGCCTGAATCCCACCGTGCCGTCTAACTACCCCCCCTCCACACACACACACACACACACACACCAGGGCTTTCCGCGATACAACCGGGAACCACAGCAGCTCACAGGGGAGAGGAATAAAACACAACAAGCGGTGGAAGCGACATGGAAAGCCCGACGGAGAACCCGACCAGGGCTGCGGAATATCTGAAAGAGCTCAACAGGATCATCGAGACGCAGCAGGAGTTGCTGGAGAGGCAGCGGGGACGCATCGAGGAGCTGGAGCAGCAAGTGTCCGACTTGTGCACGGAGAACGTGTGTCTGAAGGAGCAGTACCAGCGACACCTGGCCACCTGCAGGCTGCTGCAGGGCTCCAGCAGCCTGAGCTCACTGGCAGCCATCAAGGAACACAACACACAGGAGAAGTAAGACACGAAAACATACAAATAATCCCTGTTCTACTGTTTTTCCTCCATTGGTCCTTTTAAAAAAAAGTTGAAATTTGTCCCTGATCTCATTGCAATCTGTAAATCAGAGTCCATCCAGTGCATCACTGCCACACTGTGATGTGCAGCTGCAACTAGACCAGACTTTTGCTTCTGTCCTTTTATACTGTTTGCTCGTGGAAAATGGGTCGATTGCAGAAAATGGATATTGTTGAACACAGCAGAGCTTTTCTGACCACATCTGGAAACATGCAACTGGGAGTTTGACCCCATAGCAACCAGCAGCAACATGCATGATGGTGATTGAACCAGCAGTTTCCACCAGATTCATTGTCAGTCCAGTTTTTTGCATCTTCTTCTTCACCTTTGAGCGACTGTAACTGTCAGTGTGAGACTGAAATATCGACGAGGTGCTGTAAGTTACACGGGAACATAACTGTCCAAGAGACTAACTCTTCTCAAATGTAGACTTTAAATTGCCCCTGATGATTTCTGCTTTGTCATCTTCATGTTATTTGTCAGGTTTTGTTACTTGAGCAGAATCAGATACATACCATGCCTCCTGCTTTACAGCCCTCAGAGGTCTTTAGGGTTTCATGTGCATGGACAGGCACATCAATCCATGATGTATGGGTTGCTAACTACAACCTCCGGGGGGGAAAGGGAGCCTACTTGGAATAGATGCATTATGATGTTTTAGGGCTGGCCCTGTCAGCAGGAGATGGTTTGAGCCTTGAACAGAGCAGAACAGGTAGGAGAGATAATGTAGTAGAGCATTATGTCAGCATAGTGCTGGCAGAAACCTTGATAGTCAGACACAGTGTCTGGATTACCCATCCTGCACCAGCTCCATGTGTTTACATGCACTCTGTTTGCTGTTTCTCCAAAAGCCCTCAGCCTGCAGACATTTGTCTTGATCCTCGATGGTCTCCACGTTCTTGTGATTGCGCTTGACCTTTGTCTCTGAGTGCGTGTTAGTATCATGAAGATCAGTCGCAGACAATCAATACTGATGACTCATGGACTGTATGTCTTGTCTGGCAGATAAAAAAGCACATATACTGTCACCAAGACCTCTAGTGCAGTCCCTTTTATAAATCCCACCACGGGTCTTTGGAGTATTCTGTTTGATTTCCCTGGAAAATCAGTCTGTCGCTGTCTCTCCTTTCTGTGCAGTCACACACTATTTCAGCTGTGGTGGACTGACAGAGTTTACTGTGGAGCCTGCGATTACCCCAGTGAACATGATGAAAAATGACAGCTGTTAATAATGTAAAGTGCGGTTTAGGGTTGATACAGGATTTAAAATGTAATTTAAGTGTGGTTAGCAATTTAAAGCATGCTTGAGTCCTGAGTTACACAGATTCTATGATTTGCAAAGGTCATCTAGGCATAGTAAAGAAGGGATTTTGAGTAACATGTACATTGATATTAACCCGTATAGCCATCTTTTTATCATTTTACGAAGGTCAGGAGAACAGTGGCAACACAGGCGTCTTATCTTCAGTAGCTTTTACTTCAGGATTTCTGAGGGATTCCATGAATCTCCAGGGCTTGGGTCGTCTTCTTTCTCTCTATACTTCAAAATGGAAGTCTGAGCAGCTGCCAGAGGGATAAATATCATATGCAGGCTTCACCCTGAGTTCTGCTGGCTTGTGATAGACATTAGTTATTTTTAGCCATGCTGATATCATGGCTCTATTGATGACAATGTCTGCTTCTTGGCTGGTTGATCCATTTTGATCCAGACTTAAATTCCTAAAGAGATATTTGTGATCTGTCCACCCAGTGGAAGCTGGAATTGGCTTCTGTGTCCCGTAAGGATAAAGCAGTGTAAATAATGGATGGATGGATACTTTGGTTCAGGACTTAATACTTAAAAAAAACAATGACATTTCTTTTAGCCTCATTTGCATGTTATGTTTGTCGCTAATTAGCAAATGGTTGCTTGTTAACAGGCAACTATGACAGTTGACTTTATACGCATTCATTTCTAAGCAGCAGCACTGTTGTGTTGGTGTGCTGGCATTAGCCTCTAGCTGTACATCAAACAAAGACTGTATAAGATGGACGACATGACAGCGCCCCAAAAATGAGGCCAAAGTGTCTCGATTGCCACCTGGTGGCTGGCTGCAGTATCAATCTGAACCCCAGCCTCATCCATGTTAGTGGATAGGACATGGACCAAACTAGAATGTCATAATAAACATCAAGTACATTATTCCACTGATGTATGTCCAAGTGTTTTCAGATAAGTTCAGTTTTAATTAGTTATTTGATGCTATAAAAATGGGGGGAAACTTCAGGGTTGACATCTGAGAGTGACTTGTGATTGGTCGAGGCATGTATCAGCAGGGCCTCCCTTTGGTTCCAGCCCCTGATCACCACTGCACAGACTCAAACGGGATTTCTCAAGAAGAGGATTTACTAGTGACTCTGAATGTCACACTTGTTCTGAAACTAAACTCTGGTTCCTCAAAGACTCCTCTAAGTTACACCTCTGTAAATCAAACCAAAGATAGATCTCTTGGCTGCTTGGATAGGAATGGCTTGAACTTAATTTTTAAATATAGCAGCTAGATGAAATAATTAAGATGTCTTTGAGGATCTAGAGAGTTCCCTCAGAACAATGTATCTTAAATGACCTTAAATGACTGTAGACACCATCTACAGGTCTGCTGACTTGTAATGGCCACTTTGTTATTTTCAGTTATGCTGGTGAAGTAATTTTTCGCTTGCTGTTGCCTTTGTGTCCCACATATGTATTAATGCACGAGAGGCACAATCTGGGGCCACGCTCATGCAGCTTCAGCACATATCCTCCTGTTTTGCTGAGCAGAGAATGAATCTCTCGTTGGCTGCTTTGTTTTAAAAACGACTTGATAACATGTTCACCTGTTGACACTTCGCCTTGTTAGAGCTGCTGCCTTTTCTTTAGGGAAACCTGAAATGTTGACACTCGCTCTGACCACATAACTAAAGTGATGATAAGCACTTATGCATATTGAGATTGTCTGAAAATCAATATTATCTGCAAACAGCAGATGCAAATATTGTTTCAACAGACGCACTTCAGGATCTATAACAAACACCGCCTCCCTTTGTGCTTCAGTTGAAGTGAGGCCTCAGTTAGTGGATGCATTTACATGCTGTTTGTATTGTACTCCATACATTCCATACATACAGGGGTTTATATATTCACACTACAAATCAAATCCAAATGGCGACATCCATGCAAAATAAGATGAGCTGCTTTGTCTGCTATTGTCTTCGTATTCGCTTGAGTTTTTTAGCTCATGTGCATTTGGATTCAGACCCTTGTAGTGGAACTCATGCACAGTTGTTACCATCTCTTATGTGTGGATATGACAATTTTTTTTCTCCTTTAGATATTTATTGTGATATCACGAACGCTATTGCATGTCTTTTGCTTTTGCTGCTGTTACATAGTTTAGGTACTGATTTTTGCCAGTTTAAGTCCATTACGTTCACCCTCTCGTCAGTGCATGCAGGTGTCCATGTAGCATATAGTGAATTTATAGTCCCATTGAGCTCAGATATCTGCTTCAGTTTCAGGCTTTTATTGTTCTTTGCTTCCGTTTTATTTGCAGTTCTGTTTTTTCAGCTGTTAGCAAGTGCATACATGCAGGGACAGTGTGATTCACTTGTGTTAGTAGCAGTGCACCTTGTACGGTTGTGAGCTGTGCTGTCAGGTCTCAGTTGGTACTTGTTTAACAAGACATTATTAAGTGACATTATAATGGAAGGAAGGAAAAGATAAAACACAATATGGCAGAAATCTACTGAATGATGCATCAGATTATTTGCTGCTATCTTGGGTTGGCTGCAAATAGAAAGCTTTTCCCTGAATCTACAGCAGCTGGTATGTTTTTTGTTTTTTTCCCGCTCAACCCGTTTTAGAGACAAAGTGCAGCGAGCGGGAAATGTGATGAACCACTGATGATGGAACCTTTAGTGCCCAGTCAACAGATTTCTCCGTGAATTGTGCAGAACAGGTTCCTGGGTAACAATGTCATTGGAAATCATCTCAGTGTGCACTGACCCTAAAGTGGATCCATAAACGTAGTCACCCAGGTGATTGTAGCCCCCAGGAGCTGGTTGAGCAGCAGCCGCCCAGTGGGGGGTCGCAGCCTCTCTGTCTCCGTTTCTGTAAATCTAAGACATCCACTCCTGTTTTTACAGCTTCTTAAGTTTAATTTAAAGTCTGTGTAAAAAAGATGGTGATGTAGCTCAAACACATGCACTCTCTCTCTCTCTCTCTCTCTCTCTCTCTCTCTCTCTCTCTCTCTCTCTCTCTCTCTCTCTCACACACACAGGTATCAGGTTTCTTCCACTCCTGAGTTGTCTGCCTTGTCAGCCCTTTAGTCCAGCAGTATTTATGCTGACCATATTCTCTCTCCTAATGGTCTGTGTTTTACAGCACTCTACAGTTACGTGTATCCCTTGTGCTCACTTTGGAAATAAATGACAGGTAATACAAGGTAGACTCTCACAGCACACAGTGGTGATACATGACTTTTCAGCACGTTTAACTTGAGAAACGACCGAAATGTTTCAGCAGACTTCCAGGTCTGTCTGCTCAGTGAGAGTATAACCTGTTGTATAGTGAAACAAAAAGAACACGTAGTGAATGTAGTCGTGGTAATGAATTTCTCACATGATGCGGTATAGAGGCTGGATCCTCTGTGATCTGAAACTGTCCTGAAACTTTCCCCGGGGGTCTCAATGAGGAATCGTGTCTGCAAGTGCTTTTGTTTCTGTTGCAGATGACCAACAGCTGATGTATCATTTCCTTCAAATACTTGCTTTGAGGTTTTTGGAAATTTCAAATGACAAGCATAGACTCAATGTGCTTCCCTGCCTCTCGCTCATTGTTAGCTGGGGTTGACTCCAGCAGCCCTGCGATCCTCAAATCATGAGCAATATAAATAATCGATGCATGAATGCACGCTGGTCAATGTTCAAAGTCACTGTGACCTCATCATGCAGGTTTCTGGCCTCAACAATTATGACTTAATTAAAACCGATAACTTGTTTTAATGGTTTTAATGATGTCTGCACTGCATATATTATATGAGTATGTGAACTGCAGTTTGGCCGAGGCATACAACCACCAGGTGGTAAAGAGTAAAGAAGTATGAGTAATGTTGCATGATCAAATATTGATGAAAATCATTGCTAACTCCAGCGTTCTCCTTGTTAATGCTCTAATGGAGCTGTAATGAAAGGTTCAGTGCTGATGTACGAGCAGCAAAGGTTTGTATGGAACACAGGTCCCAGGCAGTGCACCCAGGAGGATTCAGCCAGGACGTCCATGTGTGTCAAACACTCCTGAACATTGACCTCTTCTCCTTCAAGTGTCAGATGTTCACAGCTAGTGTGCAGAACAAAAAAGTTTCAAGTAATGAGTAGAAATTTTCTGATTCATTGATCAGCGCAACCAAACTTTAATTACTTTGACACATGAGTTGAAAATGTTTGACGATGTTAAAGCAGCTCCATCTTTTGTTCGCTACTGTGCAGAGTCATTCTCCAAAGATAGCACCGTTTGTCTCTTGGATAATTTCAGTGTTTGTAGTCTATGGCCCAAACAAAGAGATACATAAACATACATCTGAATACATGTAATTTGCTTTCAATTAGTTTAAGGACTTGAAGTAAATATTGGGATTGTTACAAGGAAACTTGTCATTTTGTGCTCATGTCGACATGATATACTTTCAGTATGTTTCATTTATCTCTTCACCACATCGACCACGTCGGTTTCACAGTTTATCTCTGATAAGTCTGAAAACAAGCCAGAAGAGTTAATAATCAGAGGTTTGGATCAATACGTATTGAGGTACTTGACAAAGGTTCTTTTAGGTTGTCGATCTTGGCTCCTGGTGAATTATCTCTGTGGTGTTTTTATGTTGCCCTCTGTATTGTTTATAGAGACTGTGTCTTGGCTTCTCCGCTGTAAATTGCTGCCTAGGAAAACCTCAGCTGCCCTTATCCCCTGGACTGAGCCTGTTGGCTATACAGTGGAGATTGGCAAGTTCATAAATAGTTCACCCCAAGCCAATGCAGAGGCTTTAGCATGTGTTTAGGGACCCCTCGGCGTGGAATAATAGCATGATGGAGAAAGCTTCTTCTTCTGGCTGCTGGCATCCACTCATTTACCCAGCGATCTGCTGAACAATCAGTGTGCCAAACCAAATTTACGAGCACATGAACTCCCCGCTCTCCAGCAAATCCCCCTCTAATGAAATACGCCTGATAAATAAATGTCTACACAGGGATGTTTTGCATTCAGAGCCACCTATAAATCTCAAGCAACGGCCAGAGACAGTGTGCAACTTGCACTCAGATCTGACTGCAGGCTGCCTTCATCTACAATGGACGGGTCCCTCTGTGCATCTCAGTGTGGTTGCAGTGTTGCTGGAAGCGAGCCAGGAGCTGCTGACCTCTGCCTTTCTCAATCAGGTCCATTAAGACTGAGTTAAGGTTGTTTTTCTTTGCTTTGATGTCGCTGGTTGTCCCATGAGAAGGGATAATGATGGCTTTAATGAGCACTGTTACCTCTATCTCATGGAGTTACTGGTAAAAGCCAAGGCCAGACGGTGAATCAGACGGTTATGTTAAGTTTAAATCACCAAACTCTGACATCATCTTTTGCAAGTGAGAGCAAGAAAAAGTCCTGTTATCAATTCCTGTGGTATTTGATTATAGGGTTCTCAATCATTTGCAGGATAATGTGGCTTCATGTCAGACGTGTGTTTACAAAAACCCTCATCTTCAGATTGTGACTCCTGATTCTCAGCTCGAGTGAAAGCGGAGCCTCGTTGCCATTCTGCCTGTACGATCTGCAAACAGGGACTTAAGTGGATAAACAGTTGCATGTGTGTGTAACAGCTGTGTGATGATAGACATGTCAAAGCCCTGATCTGCAATCATTTGAAAGCGTCACACACTCAGGTGACACCCGGGGTAGCTGAGTCTGATTTGCATTGAAATGAGATTTAAAGGTAACCTGTGGAGTTGGAGTTTTATGAATGGGCTCATTCAAAGGCATGTGCACAAACGTGTGAGTGACATGACGGGTTAGGCAGAGAAAAGAAGACTAAACATGGATGTAAATACAGCAGAGTTCAAATGTTGCCTTATCTACACCGCTTATACTCTTAAGCCGTTTTCAGACATGACCTCTGGGTAAAATCCAGAGAATTTGCTACAGAGTTTACCCAGCGTTTGCCTTTCACACATGCTCAATGCAGCGGGAGGTTTTCTGCACAGACGCGTCCACAACAGCATCAAAGCTGCGTTATTCAGGCGAGAGGTGGAGCAGCCGGCTGCAGCAGACAGAGACTCTGCTGTGGAGATCTCGTGATTTTGTTTATGGCACCCCGACTCCGTCGTCAGCTATTATGACCACAAACTCTCTTGACATCTTTGTCTGTGTTTGTCATCTTTTTTTTTTTCATTTTTGCGTCTGTCGCACATTAGAGGTGTCATCAACCCCATGCAGTGGTTCACCCTGGACAGGCTGCCAGCATATCACAGGGCTAACTGACTATAGGGCTGTTTCTGACTATAGGGCTGTTACAGACATACACTGAACTCCTGAGTTTGTGTACGAATGTCCAAGTGAGAGCCTCTGGAGTTTCTTTCCGTGCGTGGGCCCTGAGTATAAAGTCAGCAGAAAGTCAGGAGGAGCCGATGTGAAAGCACAGCAGGAGAGTGTGGGGGTTGATGATGCTTCTAACAAGCAATAAACACCAAAATGAATAAAAGAAAAAGAAAACAAATATCTCTGAATAAAAAAAGTGGTGCCACACACGTAGAAGACACAGATCGAAGACGTCAAGAGAGTTTGTGTTGAAAAGAGCTGATGTGGAGAAAGTCCGGACTCAATTCTCTTGTTTGTTCACATAGTTTGTCCTCAACAACAAACCATTTTGTCTTTTTGTGAAACATATCTGATAGGGAACAGCTCTTAAATGTATTCTGTGATGTTCATGCACACTTTATTTTTACTGAACCCCTTTTGAAGTTGGCTAAATGTAATTTATTTTTTGCCACCATCTCGTATCTTTACAAATTACGATCAGCAATACAACAGCGCATTCGGTGGGTCCACAAGGCCAAAGTGCCGCTGTTTGTTCTTTATTTCTTCACAGTTGAACCAATTATCCACCTCGCAGCTGTCAAAAGCAGCTGATGCAGCAGCTGAATCGAAGGCAATTTGTAGCATAGTACCTGTGGAGAGTCGTTTGAAAGGCTGCCACTAGTTTTCTGCTGTGTGTGTGTGTGTGTGTGTGTGTGTGTGTGTGTGTGTGTGTGTGTGTGTGTGTGTCCACTGATGAGGTGGAGGCTGACTCAACAGCTAAACACGGACGCAGCTCACACATCCTCTTAGTTATCATGGTTAGATATCAAACACAGATCTTCTTTACAGTTGTTCCAGCATTACGGCTGCAAACTCTGTGGAATATATATTAAAGTACATAAAGTGCACATACACAAAATACTGGCGCTGATTCTTGTGTGTTGTTTGTGTTGTCTCAGCACAGCGGACATATCCAACTTCATTTGGTCGTTAATTACTTGCTGGTTGAGCTTCATTGCTTCTCATACAGTAGTTGTTGAGTTTATAATGTGTGTTCTCCTGGGTAACCTTGACTTCACAGGAGATTCTTAGAGTGGAACTAAATCCAAGCAATATTTTCAGGAATGCAAAGTGGGATTTCCTTGTATCCAGCTCTGTGTGTTTGGTTCGGGTGCTTGCTGCAGTTGAGGTTGGAGGAAAGGGCAGTCGGCCATTTCAGCATCAACAAGAGCTTTAAGGAACTGAGATATAAAAGTCTGATGTTATTACGATGAGACTTTAACATTTCTGCTTTTGTGTTTGTAAAACTGACACTGAGCAGAAGTTTGTTAATGTCTTACCTTTGGGAATATGGCCAGAAATGATATTAGCAAGTATACACAGGTTTTTTTAAACATGGGTAAACCTGCAAAACGGAGACGATTGACTCCTTCTCCGTTTCCAGTGAAGGGGTCATGTTCAAAGTCACAAAAAGCTTCCTCACCTTGAAAAAATTAGCACATTCACCCTGGTGTCATGTTTTCATCAAGGGCCAATGAAAAACCTGTGTCTACTGCAGATTCATTGGACCTGGGAGTGAATGGCGATTGTATTTATTCCCACTGCTAGATTTTAGAAGGTGTTAATGGGTTTTTTGACCCGTGGGACTTTGAAGCAATATTTGCAGATATCAGTTTATACTCCAGCTGTAGATGTCAGTTTTCACCTTGGGATGCAAAACTTTAAGATGGATGAAACGGCCTCCAAATACTCCACCGCTCCCAACAAAACTGATGGTTAAGAGTCTTTGTATCAATTCTCATATCATAAAAAAATAAAAAAATAAATAAAAAAAATAAAAAATACTCTGTTTATAGTGTAAACTTTGATTTGTAGGTTATGAGAGATGAAAGTGGATGAATATGGTGGAGTGTGTGTAGATGTGTGTGTGTGTGTGTGTGTGTGTGTGTGTGTGTGTGAAGGTGTGCCACCCTCCCTTTATGCAGGGGCAGACAGCCAGTGGGGGTCACGCACCAGTAACTCCTTGGAGATACATAATTTGAAAGCACCACAAGAAGCAAACCACCACAGAGGACTGGACCGACTCATTAGATCTGCTTAGCCAGACACATTTTTGTCTGTAATTAGTTGCTGATTAATACAGATCAGTGAGGTCTCAGTAATATGGACACCAGAAGTATGAGTCTCACACATGATGAATGTCCTTCATTTACGCACTGGACTGAGAAAAAAGACTTGAATCGAGGGGGAAAAGACATAAAGGCGGGCACACATGCATGACGTGGGAGAAGCAAGAAGAAAAAAATCACGTCAGTTTGAAAAGCAGCTTGCTTTATTTTGACGGCAGAAACTTATCTTATAAAACAATGAAAATAAATATGAAATGCTGCACGAGAAGTTGAGCTTCTCAGCGTTCCTCCGAGGAAGCTGTCAGCGTGAGTGAGCTGCTGCAGCAGACGGCAGGCTCGAGTCATCCATCATTTGGTGACATTGCTGTGCGTGGACGCAAAAGAGCCAAAAAATTGCAAGAAACGCTGTGTTTTATTTTTTCTTCCGTGGAAAGTTATGTAAATTCTGTGTTACTTTTAGATGTGATTTATTCTTTTTCATCACAGCTGGAAAGGGTTTGTTTGCCAAAGCTGGAAGCGTTTCATGGCCATCACGGTTGCTGCCACATGATACAGTATATTCAGTAAACCCAGTAACCGTTGGGGGAAATAACTCTGATCCAAGCAGTTCATGTGAGACCTCTGTAAATGTCATACGGGCATTTTATCGTCAAAGATGAAGTTGGGATTGTGTCATTATAACCTTATAGGTTATGTTATAATGTTTGTCTATTATTTAGCAGGAATATTTAGATGCTGAAAATTCAGACATTAAAAGATGCTCCACAGAAAACCACAAAATGGTGCGGATGAGGAAGGTGAGGAAGAAAACCTATAAAAATTTCCCACAGACTTCATTCAATCGATGGCAGTAGTGTGGTTGAACATCTCACACGCAACAGATTCTGAGTGACAGGTTCACTGACTGAACAGTGAAAGACCAGATCGCGTATGAAAGAGAGAACTGCATTGATGCCACAACTGAAGCTAAAAATCAGATCCGACTGTCTGCGTGGACAGTAACAACTTTATGAATGATAGCGGTGTCAGTTGTTTTCGGTTCATTATAAAACTCTAGCAGGACAAATAAGAATATAGAAGAGCTTCTGATGAGCCGCCTCAGTCTAGATGATTAATTAGGAATCACTGCTTTGACATGGTGAGATGGGGCACAGATTACCAGTAAACTTGCTGGACGGATGTAGTATGGGTCAGGAAAGAACTCATTCAGTTTTGGTTTGGATCAGTGGAGGAATTTTTGTGTGTGTGCAATTTGGTGCAGATCCAAATAAAAATCTAGTTTCTAGTTTTGAACTTGAAAGATGTTATAAGATATTACGAGAAAGGAAAACCCAACATGCACCACAGTCTTGTTTTGTGTGAAATATAATCTCCAATACACACACACACACACACACACACACACACACACACACACACACACACACACACACACACACACACACACACACACACACACTAAAGAATCTTCTGATATACTCGGACAAACTTTCTCCTGAGTTTTGAAAAGGAAATAGCCACACTTGTGTTTCCTTTATTCCCTAAGTACTCAGCTTTTTTTTTTTATTACAAAAAGAGCAATAAAGCTTTAGTATTATTGGGTGATAATGTGGTGAAGTCATCGGACCCATTTCTTTTGCGGCTTCAATATTTAACAGCGAAAAACAAATAATGAGTTTATAATTACATTGGAGTGGGTCTGCCCGGAGGGAGGCGAAGAGAGTAAAATACATGATACATGGAAGTGTTTTTAGAATTACAGAAATTGTGAAGACCAAAAAATAGGCTTCACACACACAGGCACACACAGGCACACACACGCACACACACACACACACGCACACACACACACACACACGCACACACACACAGAAAGAGAACAGAACAGGGATAAAAGGGCGGGAGGATGTTGATGTGTCAATCACTGCGGCTTTGTGGGCCGCAGTATATGATGTTCCAGTTAATTTGAAGCAAGAGGGTGAGCTATGATTAAATGTGCGCGGTCGTGCAGTTCTGCAGTCGTGTCCAGTTGCACTAACTCCTGCAGAAAGGCAGATTGATAATGCTGAGTCAGCATTTTTCTATTTTGCACTGGGTGTGCCCTCTATCTGCTTCCTCACAACAGGAAACAGACTGTCCTTGTTGCAACAAGGAAAAAAGGACACAAGTGTGTAGGATAACACACACACACACACACACACACACACACACACACACACACACACACACATACATGTATACACATTATGATAAGTTAAAGAGCAGATGGAAGACACTGACGTGACAGTAAAGACAGAAGTATAAGATTTGATTTCAGGAAGCAGCTGGTTTGAGATTTGTCTTCTGTCTTCTCTGTCGGCCACCGTGGCAGACACACTTGTGGAAGCCTTCCTGTGGAATGATACCTCCAATGGGATTTGGCGTTTCATGCATTATTTATTAGGCTTTGGAAATTCACCTGAATGAGCCTCAGTAGCCAGGGTTTCTGCACAGCGCCGAAAATGAACTGTTCCACTTAAGTTTTTGTGACCAGACAAACCAGCTTTGTCTAGACTGCAAGCAGTGTTAATACTTCATCAGTGCGCCTCATATAAAATCTCATACAATCATACTTTCTGAGAGAGCTGCTTCACTCTGTCTGGACCTACTGTATATGTTCTGAAGTTATACTTGATTGAAACACAATAAGGACTCCTTGGGGGTCTATTGACTCTGTTTTTGTCTCATGCAAATTGCAGAACTTCAGCCGTTACACATTTTATGAAAAAAAAAAAAAGAAGACATGTAAAAGTGAAGTGTAGATCTGTCACCTGCAGCTTTAACTTAACAAGCCAGTGGCTCAGACGTGAAGGGAGTAAAGTGATGATGTTCTTGCAAAGTACCAGTGACTAATGACGCCTCTCACTGATGTAGCAGACCGTCTGACTGTCGTCTGTGCAGGTGTGACACTCGGGATGATACGTTAAAAATAATCCAGGCCTGACCCAAATAGTGTTGGTGGAAAGTTCTTGATGTACTTTCCTCTCTGCAGAACAGAGGAGCTGTCCAGGGTTCTGACCGCCACGTCTTCTTACTCTGCGTTCTGCTCCGAGGATGTTTGGTCTGTGTGGGCGGGAAGCAGCTGAAACCACGGACACTTCAGTCAGCAAAGGATTTGTAAAATATCGCTCTGGTCTGATCTTTTTTTTTTCTTTCAGTGATGCATTGTATACACAGCAATCAATAGCCTCAGTAATTGCCATTGGATCTGTGCTGCGGCATGTGTGTCAGTGAATCTTATCCTGCCACTGCATTATATTGACCCAGCTCTAGTTTTCACCTCTGCTAAACCCCACAGTCAGACTGGGGTTTGCCCTCATGAAAACACCAGTGGGATCTCGTTTGGTGCCGTTGTGGAATTATTGACGGATGCTTGTGCATCTTTGCTGATCCACGAGTCAATTGCAAGAGATTTAGTGAAGAGAAGCGTGCACGGAAAACAGAGTTGAAAAACAAGTAAATCGTAGATAATAAATAATAAACAAGTAAAATAACTAACAGTGAAGAGAGAGGAGGGAAAAATCACCCAGCCTACAGAGAATTGGCCAAAACATTACACAGCAGAGAGGATCATTATTTCCTCGAGCCAACTCGGCAAAAAAAAAACTGAGCACTACACCCACTCTGAGAGGAACCTTTGCAGCTATAGCCCCTAATGGTCTCGTCAGTCACTGTGTTGTCTTCTCCCCATGAATACCTCATTGTTTTCGTCATGTAAAAAGTGAAAAGAGGCTACAAGGGGATCATAAATTTGCCCAGATGCAGCTATGCAGTCACTTCGCTGCTCCTCATTGCTATGGTTCACAAAGCAGGCTACATTTTATTTCTGTGGTGTATAGAGTTCCTCCCCTGCTGTCGGAAAGCCATTTACTGCAGACCGCCTCTGAGAGGGCCGGTGACAGCAGCGGAGAGCTCACAGTGTTTAACAGCAAACACATGAATACAGACGAAGAGACAAGGAGGCATCACACTTGATGTGTTTTTCTTGTTTTGCATAGTGTCTCCTGTTTAAAAAGTAAAACATGTCCCTGAAATACTCACAAGTAAAACACTTTGCACTGTTAAATCAAGGCTTTATTGCACCAGTGCAGAGTAAAAGGCCTCACGGCAGACATTTTCACATATTATATAAAACGCAGGTCTGTTAATAATGGGAGGTGCCACTGACATAAACACACGTAACCTAAACACACAAGTGTCCCATGTATACCACAGTTTCATGTCTGTTTTTCTTAATTATGAAATCTTTTGTTTCTCAGTTATTCTGTTTGTCTGTTATACTGTCATGCCATGGCCCATACACATATACAGTATATATACCCATGAGCCTCGGCTCCCTGTTGCTATGGAGAGGAAGCCAGTCAGAGATGGTGACAAATTCAAAATGCTCCATCGTTGCAGCTGAGAAACCAGACAGGTGCATACCTCCGCCACGGCTGATTGGCTATTGTATTACTGTATCGAGAGAGTAGGGAAAAAAACACTGAATCCCTTTCACACATTTTCATGGAAATTGGTTCAGTAGTTTTTTTTAAATTCTGCACTCAAAGCTACAGTCAGACAGACAATAGGCAACCTCCTTAAAAAACAACACTGTCACCTCATCAGTGTTATCTGGAGCTCCTCCCATTTGCAGGGAATTGAACAGAATTCCAAAGCTTGTGATTGGCTGCTGCCTTCTGTCTCGTTGTAGTTGAACTTTATGTTTTTAAGACTTGGACCATTTGACTTATTATTGAAAAACTATTATCTTTTGTACTGAGGATTGAACTGGGAGATTTTCTCTCAGCTCATCTAAAAGGAAAGTAAATGGAACTTGTAGACTTCCAGTAGAGCGTCTGTGGCAGCACCTCTCGTCTTGCAGCACCCTGAAATTGAGGCAGTTGACCGTCATGAAATCATCATAACTTCATTATTTACACTTATTGTTTTCCTTCTGTGGCATGTTAAATATCTTCCATGAAGAGCTCTGTAGTTGTGAACTGCATGATGGGATTTCATTGCTTTGTCCCCCCATGTTTTCTTATTTATCACTCACAGTAATTTATCTTTATATCTCTGCCAAGGAGGTTGTGTTTTCACCCCTGTTTGTGTGTTTGTTTGTTTATAAGCAAGATTACACAAAAACTACTGGACTGATTACCACAAACGTAGCAGCAGAATGTGGTGTGGGTCAGGGGAGAACTCATTATATTTTGATGCAGACCTGGATCAGTGGGTGAATCCAGGATTATTATTTTTCTCACTTTCTTTAACCTTGCAAGATAGATTCAACATTTCCTTGATTTCTCAGATAACAATTCATGGTTATCCGTTTAGGTAACTTATATTTATGAGTGTGTTGTGAATGTGCTGGTGAATTTAAATGTGTTTTCTTAAGGGGATTGTTGGCGGAGGTATGCACTCTACTGATTGCCATGGTAATCCAATATTTCTGCCATTCACTATAACCTCAAAATGAACAAATAGTTGAATAAAGGAACCTGTTTGTACCTTGAAGGAACAAGATGCTGTATAGTTCTGATGAGCCCTGCAGTGGCAGAGGAGGCATTCTCGACTCACTCAGTGGAATATCAATGCACAGTTTTCTGAATGTCACATTCAAGCTGTTGCAGGAAATTAAAGTGCAGCCCATTTTTTAGGAGAGTTGTTTGATCCACATCGGAGGGTCGCACCTTTTAGTACCAAACAGCTAAATGTGGCCGCTGTGATGTAGTGTTGAATGAAGCGAAGTTGGCCACTGAGGTGTTTTACGTCACTGTATATGTCTTTTATTGCCACACTGCAGTGTCCTATCTGCTCAACAAAGTCATTGATCCACTTTTTCTGTCTCTCCAGGTCTGAGTGTGACACCAGGATGGTCAGGTACGTGCAGCTCTTATAATGTTCTCTAACTTGTGCACATGCATGTGAATGTAAACCTAAATATTCTGCCTTTTGTGCAGGCAGGGAAACTCTGCTTGAGAAAATGCTTTGGTGAAGACATAATGTTGTGTAAGCCTTGTGTTTTGAGCGTGTAAAGCTGAGTAACAAAGGATCATTGTATTCAGAGTGTTACTGAGGCCTGATCTAGAGCCTGTTCATGGTGTTTGTGGTTATCACATTGCGGAAGAAAGATGAGATTTGGAGTGGAGTGGAGTCCAAGGTCACATTCCACTGTTTCTTAGCTTGTTGAACTTCAGAGGCTGGAGATCTGCAGCGGTGTTATCTACTGACAGATTTTAAATGTGGGCTGGTTTAAAACTGTAAAGTGAATCCGTCATTGCTGAGCAAAGAAATATTGCTGGCATGTCGGGAACACGCAGTCGTGTCTCAGTGGTAAACACACTCCTTATCTGAGGCTCCTCTCTTTAGAGACGCCTCGTCATGGGATCCAGGCAGCGTCTTCCTCCACCTCTGTAGCACTGTGTCTAGACAAGTGGAAGAGAGTGTAGCAAAGCCTGTCCCGCATTTCCAGAAGGTTTTCCAGGCCATGTCTGTTTGGAACAAACAGACAAGTGCTCCAATATCTGTGCTTGGAACACAGCCTGTGTTCACATTTGTACCGATACCAATTCTGGAATTCTGTACTGAACTGTATTTTTTTCTGAACTTTACTCTCTCTGTATAAAAAGAAAAATGTCCGACCTCTACTAGGAGGAGACGTGTCCAATAGGTTTCCACTGTATTGGTTTCATATTAACGTTTCAGCCATAACGTAACTGTTTACCTAAGCATGCTAGTCAGGCAGCCAATGGTTGAGAGTCATGTTACTAAAAATGTTAGGTCAACGTCATACAACACTGTGAGAAAAGACCCGTTTCTCCGACAACAACAACTTATCCAACAAGACAATTAATGACCTGAAGATCTCCATGAAGTTGTCGATGCCTCACTTAAAGTTTCTCCGTTTATGGCAGGTAACTTCTGTCGTTATGTCTGCAGGCGAGGTGCTAACGTTATCTGCAGCGGGGGGGCGTAGCTCTTCAGGCAAACACTCTTCAGCTTTGAGATAGTTTTCATGTTTGTTGCCTTGGTCAGCTTTGCATCTTGCGTTACAAATATTGCAATTTCCGTATCGTAACACTGTGTGCACCGATCAGAAATGTGCTTGGCTTGATCAAGTTCCAGTTTAGTCGTGTGTGTGTGTGTGTGTGTGTGTGTGTGTGTGTGTGTGTGTGTGTGTGTGTGTGTGTGTATGTGTGCGTGTGCGCGCATGTTCAAAAGGGAGCTATTAGGCGCAGCAGACCACCAACAGTAAAGTGCCCAAAAAGAGAAATCAAGGCTCATAAAATAGATTATATCAAAATTAAATGTGTACTCTATAAGATCAGTTGAATACAAATCTCTATTATAGTGTTTTTAGTCTTATGGCTGCCAAATATTAATCTCACTAAAAACATCTGAATCCTGCCAGTGAGTGTTATTTGAAGATTTAAAAGTCAGAGTGCGATTCTAGTTACAAAACTTTGCTCGGGTGAAATTGCTTTTGGACAATACAGGGATTTTCTAAAAAACCATTTTTGAATATTAAACATTAGACTTGCACGATCAGCTTCCCTGCATCCAATCGTACGGTGCAGCTCCCAGTGTTGATGATTAAACTCTGACAAAAGTACCTTTTTTCCACAGAGGAAGTCTGACTCTGTTGGGGCATCATGATGTGGCTGACACCTGTCAGTTAATGGTTGCAATGATTTCTGTGACATTTTCGTCGATCATCAATGATTTCTTCATTAAAACAAGGGTTGCTAATCATGGAAAAGTTGCCAAGAAAAGGCTTCATGCAGCCGGTGCCTCCCACCCCCTCCCATCGGTCCTCTCGTCAAAGCTCCGGCTCCAAAACACATAAACATGCACTGACTGACAACTGGTCCAGATTAAATGATCCGTCATGTTTATTACAGCCCTGTGAGTCCCGCGGAAAATTTTATTTATTTATGGCTATCAGGACCGAAGAGGATTTCAAGAAGAAGAAGAACGAGGAAGTTACCAACCCGAGCTTTGAGAGCATGATTTGCTTCTTAAGATAATGATATGTTTCTCTCAGCCGTATCTTTTGCTGCTGCAAATGTTGGAATCTAACAAAATACTGCAACAATCTCATCTCACTAAATCCTTGTTTGGATGTAGTCAGAAACCTCCCAATAGGCAGCAGCACTCTGCACGCCGCTCTTGGTAGTGAATTTGGCCGCAGTCCCTAAATGGGTTGCCAAGACTATTTCTGTGCTACTGTTTGAACTGAGGTTCAGTCTTTACCTGCACATCTCTACCTGCACACTTTGAATCATGTGACCTGTTGGCAGCTTCATTCATGTGTTGGATGCAAAAGCTGTGACACTTTTGAAGGGAGCCGCTGACAGACACGATGGCACTGATCCTGCAAATCTGTGAAAAGCTTCAGGACATCAGATGAGAGCAGATCTTCTAACGGCAGGTGCAGCTCGTGATAATGTCGAGCTGCACAAACCTCAAGTTAGAAAGTCTGCACATGAAACTTTGATGTACAGGTTTATTAATGTCTTTGGACTGCAAAAAGGGAATAAATGATTATAATGCGTTTAAGTATAAATTACTTTACAGATCAACAAATGAATCCAGACCAATTTTTAAAGCCGATAATAAAAAGTGTGTTGGTCAAAGCTGAGGATTGAAATCCTGCCGCCCTTGGCTGCTGATGGCGTTGTCAATCATCAACTCGGCACAACACTGGTAGTGTGTAAATGGGTTTCTATAGGAATTATGTACAATGGTACATATTTTATCGCTGCTCACTCAGAGGGTTTTAATTACAGGTCACATGTATCCACACACACACATTCATACAGCGCTTCTATATATGATTCTATCAATCATCATTGTGTTATTTTATATCATGTCCAAGGACGCTTCAAAATGTGGGCAGGAGAAGTCGGGGATCAAACCAGTTACGTTCTGATTAGTGGATGGCCCACTCTGCCTCATGAGCCACGGTCACCAAGCTCAATGGGAAGTTAAAAAAAAAGAGTTCACAAATAAACCCAGTCCAAAAATACTTAAAGTTAATGTCAAATATGTACATTAAATAAAAGAAGTATCAGAAATCAGTTAAAATTAAATTAACAATGATGAACGTCAAGAATTATTTAATACATTTAATTAAAGGTGAAAATAAAGCAGGCTTGTTAGGGAATTATCATTTTAATTAAAAACTTGCCTCCTCATTAACTTTTCAGTTTGCAGAATTATTATTCATACGATACGCTTTGTTTTGACTGAACCTGTCGGTGGGGATGAACCTGAGCTTTCTCTGGTCAGAGGCTCCCACCACCACAAGAGCAGGTGAAGCAACAGCAGTGAGAGCTCTTCTTCTTCTGATGACGTGTTACAGATCAGCAAAGCGGCTCCACAACAAAGCTGCATTCATTAACAGCATTTGTTAATGAATTCTACTCCCAGTACAACTCCGCAATAAATAAAGTGGATACTTGGGTCAGAATTTGCTAGGTCTTAAAAATGTTCTTATGCAAGAAAAAAGAAGTCAATTAAAAAAGAAGTTGCTCTAATATTAAAGTCAATTCAGGCAATTCATGGATATTTCTTGCTCTTGCGTGTTTATGTGCACTTGTTTGTTGTTGAACGTCAATAATGATAATAGTTATAATAAACTCTAGCAAATTTCTCTTCTCTAAAAACACATACAAGAAAAAGAAAATCGGAAATAATAAGAAATCTAAAGATTAGAAACAATTAAAAGCAATTTGAAGATATACACAGCAATAGAGCTAGACACAGAAATACGAATGTTACAGATGAGAAAAGAGTAAAAACAAGAATAAAACATAAAGTGATAAAAATATACTATAAGATTCCCTCCGTCCCCCCAAGTGCAGATGCTTTTGTGATCCGAAAAAACATCTAAATTAATTACCTCATGAGGTTTAGACCTCATGAGGACAAAAGCTCCGTCATCTGCACAAACCTGTGTGTGTTTGCTGCTCTCACACCGGCTCAGAGAGATCTCTCCTCTGGATTAGGCATCAGACAAATGTTTTAATCAGAAACTGTGCAAGATAACTTTTATGTCCCTATAGGAAATGGGAAATCAATTTTCTAAATTTCCTCTGTACCAAGACCAGGGCAGATAACTTTTATCAATACAAGGGTTTAAAATGATTTAACCCCACGGGCCGTTCTAATGCAAGTTTAGCGAGAGGAAATCCTGGGCACTGAAATTCCAAAGAAGGGAATTCAAACCTGATGAATTCAGCTGTCAAATTCAAATATTTATGATTTTAACTTTAATGTTGGCCCGATTGAAAACTCGCTGTATGCCACCACAGCTAATGCTCTTCATATCATATGCCTGTAGTATCTGTTTGGAAATACTCAGAAGCATGTCTTTAAAATGAAGGAGCAGCCCGTTGGAGGATGCTCTGATTAACTGTGAAGTTTCTCTCTGAATTATCAGTACATCAGTCGTAGGGTTTATCTTGGCGCAGAGTTCCTGTTGGTACAACTGCCAGAGCAGCACTTACATCTCTCGCCCTGTTAATGTGTCACACCATGACACAACCGAGCCCGGCTGTTTTAAAACTTTGTGTGTTACATGTCTTGGTAGGTTTCATTATCATTAATAATGGAAGAAGCAACTGAACTTGGCACAGACGCTATAAATAAATAAGCCCCACTCCCGAAGCATTGCTTAGCACTGGTTTGATAGGTGTGTGTGTGTGTGTGTGTGTGTGTGTGTGTGTGTGTGTGTGTGTGTGTGTGTGTGTGTGTGTGTGTGTGTGTGTGTGTGTGTGGTGAGATGGGCACTGTCTGTCTGTGATGGGGGGGATTATTCTCATATACACACTGTGTCGCTAATGAGAGAGGAATAACAACATGGCCGTGTTTAATTGGATTCTCTGTAATCAGAATGGATGGCTTCATTCAGATGTGATTAGAACCTGGATGAGATGGACGGCTGCTCAACAGCCTCAGTGACCTGCTGTTATTGGATTGTTCCTGAGTGAGCGCCTGATGATGAGATGTTCGAATGACGAGGAGCGCTCTGACACCAACTGCGGTGTCGGTGAAGAATGACAGCGCTCCTGTCTTTCTTCTGAGAGTCCGTCTGCGCTCTTGGTGTTTATACCTGTTGTCTTGTGCGTGGTGAGCTTGTATTGTTTTGTGATGGATGGCAGTTGTTTCAGTTTGAGTGTCTGAGGTTAGAGAGGCTAATTGAAAATCCAGGTGGTTTGAGGTGGTTTATCTGAGCGTGCATATTCTTTTATTGAACGCGTTTGGTCCGACACGTACAAAGGCCGGAGAAGCTTGTCAAAGAACCGCAGCGCATACAGTGACTGACTGGATTCTGCAGAGGTTCAGCTCACTGGGTCTGCAGCTTTTTATTTATCCTTACTAATCCACAGAGAGTTGGGGAAACAGAGAGGCAGGGATTATAAAGCCTCCTCATTATTGTGGAGTTGACGGGGAGGAGAGTAAAGCTTTGCTGTAGTGGGGGTTAAAAACCTCCTGAACAGTGTGTCTCTAAAGAACGCTAATAAGCAAAGTGTTTCAAATCAATTTGAAAAATCAATTCAGGCCAACTAGTCATTGTATTTACTGCAAAATGCTTGTGGGATCATTTATAAAGCATAATGCAGCACTACGGGAATAACCACTCAATGCTCTTAAAACGTCTTCTTCTAACAGATGGGGTGTTTGCAGGAATCGCTTCGGAGCTGCAGTTTTCTACCTGCAGGCGGGACAATTCTCATTGTGTGGACTGTGTTTAATTCAAACATAAATCTAACCCTAAAAAAAGAGCCGGCCGATCCTCCGGTACAGCGACAGCTCCCATCAGGGCAGGTGAGCTGATATTCATCGGCCGGGACGAGAGGTGACAGGTGCTGTGTTTCAGGACCCGAGCTGCCGCCTCTCGCCCTCAGACAGAGCTCACACAAACCTATTATCCTTTCCTGTGTCCTTCACCGTCTCCTGTTGCTATGGAGAGCGATGCTTAACTTCGATAGGGTCAGACAAAATCTCAGCTCGCCGCCTTTGCCCTTGTGCGAGTCCCTCTCATGAGCGAACTGGATTGCAGGTCTTAAATGGGCTTTGTTCAGAGAACACCTCCGCTCCACAGGAATTAAGCAAAATGCAGCGTTTGTTGGAAGTGAGTTGTGAGAAGAAAGCAAAGACGACGACTGAACTCGCTGTAGAACAGATGATGAACTGTGTGTATGTCATTGAGGTGGTTCACAGTTTTTTTAACTAAAAACGTATTGTGTCGAAACAACAGCGATAACCATTATACAAAGATTTGACCACAAGGATGAAGGATATTCATGTTTTGTTGTAAATACTTTGCTGTAATTCAAAGGTCTTATGGAATATTAGCAATATAAAGACTTTTCCTATTAGCGTGATGCCGCTCTGTATCGAGCCTTTGTGCAGCTGTATGTTTGTGATGAAAACCACTGAAAGGTTCCTTCAGTGTCTGACCTTCTATCAAGAGTCTGAGTTGTGTGTCCTCTTGTCCTTCTGCAGGAGACACGCCTCCCTACCTGTCCAAGTCACAGAGAATCCTGGGAGGTCGGCGTCCGCGGGCTGCAGAAGAGCTGTGCCCTGCCACAAGTGGAAATCTGCTTCCTTTGGGTACAGTAACATGTTATTTTCATGATTACATCCTTAAGGTTTAGTTTTTTCCCCATGATACATCTCCAGCGCTGCGGCAGCGAGTGTTCTCCTTGTCTTCATCTCATCTTGCTTAACAGTCTTCGCAGCTCGGATCAGTTCCCTGCTAATTAGCTCTCTGTGCCAGACGTAATACTCTTTCAAACTTTGATGCGTCCTAATGGTCTGAGTCTTTGCAGCTGCTCTCCAGTCACCATGTTTTTGTGACACAGCAGTTTTCTGTGCCGCCTTGTTGTTTTCCTGACGCGCACATCGCACCCCAGCGGCCAAACGCACTGCAAGAGGAGATCATTAAGCTTATCCTTAATGAAATATGATCCACGCGAATGTGAACCACCATTGCTGCTCACCCATTAGCCGCTGAGCTCGATGACGGCGCCTCAAGAAATGAGGAGAGCTGAGCACACAGTGGCATCGCTGGGACCGACTTAAGGGCCTTCAGAAGGCTGGAGAGAGTTCCAAAGACGCCTCCTAGTGCTGTGTGCTTCATCATCAAAAAGCCATGCGCGCCTAATCCATAGCCCACTTTTAGCTCATGTGCAGCCCAAAAATAAACCCCAGTGCGTAGTGGTAACGTTCTATTTTTAAAGAGCAGTGCTCAGAAGTTTTTGATGCGTGGGAACATCTGTGGGTTGGTTTTAAATATTGGCACCACTGCAGAAATGAGGAATTCATATTTCTCGTTGATTAATACCTCACTCTTTTTTACTGTCTTTATTCGTCTCTGTGTGTTTGTCGCCCTGTAAGTAATTTTCGAGCACAGTTGTGAGCTAACGCGTTAAATGGATCATGACTGTAAACAAGATGATGGCTGTGATCAGAGGTTGATTGTTTTCCTCTCCAGCTCAGCAGCATTGTTTGTCTCTGTTGAGTCTTACCCGGCTCACACAGGCACACTGTTGCTATCAGCTAATTACCTAATGATGACAGCACCAGGGAACATGCCCTCATCAGATATCTGATCGTTTAGACTCTGCAGATTCATTTCAGATGCTTGCTTAATGCTCCAGAGGTAAAATCATTCACTTTCTGTTGATATTTGGAGATTATTCTGAAAGTGGGTCTTTGTTCTACCTTTCTGGTTATTTTGAGGGGATGAAAATGTATCTAAGGTCATACATGCACAATCACACACACACACAGTTGTGTGTCCTCTGTCCTCAGAGGACATTATATTGATTTACATAGATTTCTTGGAGATTTACTCAAACCTTATCAATAACTAGTACTTACCTGACCCTAACCCTTAACCTAACCTTAATCTAACATTATCACACTACTTAGCCTTAAAATGTTATGATTTACATTATGGGGACTTGCTTTTTGTCCTCATAAGGAAGACATGTCCCCATAATGGTACTGTGTAAACAGATTTAGGTCCCAACAACATGAGTAACCACACACACACACACACACACACACACACACACACACACTAGAGGAATGTGAAGTGACAGGACTGATTGAATCTTTTTCAGTTCCGCTGTGCGTCGTTCTCTGACTCAAAGCGAAAGCAGATGGTTGTCATGAAGACATCGGTTAAAGCTTTTCCGTCTTGTTTGACTTGTTTCCTTCAGCGGACAGGAAGTTCACTGGACATGACGAGCAAAGGTCGTGGGCCAGATTTGAACCCAGGATGTAGAAGTTGTGTGTACTGTGGAACGCTGAGTCACTAGAAAACAGCATTTCACACAAAAATGCTTTGTCATTAGTCTCGACTGAAGCAGTGTGGCTGTGTTAGACTGTCGGCGAGTGATTGATCTCTACGCCTGTATTTCTGTGTGTGTGGCAGCAACAGCAAGCGAGGTAGTGAAATATTAATTATTATGCCATTTGTGAGGTGCTGTGTTATACGCCCTGCAGTATGTGCTCGTTTTAGATGTTTGGAATGAACATATTTAAAAAACTGAAATAAAACCTAAACTGTGCCATTCAGGAGAAATGTCTGCTGGAGAGTAAAAACATGACTCGCAGATAGTTGTTGCAGCCAATTTATTTTAAGCCTGTGCTATTTTCAGATGCAGGTTAGATGCTGTCATTGTCTAAAAGTTTCAGTAATTCCTGCAGACTTTAGAAACTGTGCTAAAGAAGAATTAGGAGTTAATGGGGTAACTTTGGTGTTGAAGCATCGTGGTTCGCTCAATGTGCTTCATGCCGGAGTTGGGGGGATCTCAGGGGACAAACCAATCACATTTAAAGCGAGCAGAGCAGATGCTAGACCGTAATAGAAGCTACAGACCTCAGGGATCGACTGGAACAGTTCACAGGCGATGTAGCACCTTGATTTAAGTAGAAGTAAACAATTAGATTTTATTTGTTCCATGCCTGAATGTGCATATTTGAATCAATAGTTAACTAATGATGCATTTAGTAGACTACTGGTTCAGATTTGTCCTTAATTAATCAAAAGTTAATTAACCAATTATCAGAATAGCTATGAGGACTTCTGCTGATTGAAAAATGTATATGTTGACAAAACAGTCCAGCTAATTACATGTTTTTATTTGCTTTAAATAGTGTTATTCTAACGCTGGTCCAGAATCCGCAAATAAATTTAGGATTCAGCAGCTTGGTCAGTGAAATGCTTCCAGTAAAAACTGTTATCATCACAGTTGAGTGACTGGAATGTAGGAGAGATGATTCTTCCTCCAGTACAATAGAGTATCTGAAATTGAACAGAGGTGGCAGATCACCTGACGTCTCTCAGAACCTGCATCATAACGACGAACGTGTCGCTCAAGGTGTTGAAAGTCTTTTTTCACTCACCTGCACTGGTCTCCAACACGATCAGCTCAGCTGCTCGTATTAAACCTGAGTCTGTAGAGCTCTGAGCAGAAAATCAGCAAGAATCTAATGTGGAGCATTAAAGAAACAAATGTTAAAATGGTGAAAAGTGAATTGATAAAATAAAAGGAAGTGAATTACTTTGAGAGGTGAATTATAAATCGGATGCTGTAATAGTTTCCATCAGGTACCAAAATGGCTCAACTGCCGGTTTCAGTAAAATCATTTTAAATGGCTTTTTTATCTGCCACACGGTCTAAATAGAAGTTTGCATTTCACTTAATTCTATCTCAGCAGCTCACTGAAGTAGAGTGAACACAGAATCAAACAGTTTCATATCACATACTTCTCGCCAACCTTCTTGAGAAGAAGAAAAAAACGTTTTTATTAAAATTCAAGCAGTTCAAGTCCGGTGAAAAATTTTGGAGCTACAAACTGTGCAAGGTGCAAATATCATGTCAAAGTTTTTCAGGTATAAGACAATTGCAAAAGGTCTTAACGTACTACCTCTCTGGCAACAGTGGACATGAATGGAGATTTGAATGTGAAATGATTCCTACATGATTCTTCCAACTTTTGTTCCATGAAAACCCTCTGACTGTAAAAGTTTCTGTTGGACCAAACTGTCTCTACACTGATACCTTATGAGGACATTTGTCTTTGAATGGGCTGTTTGCTTTGCTTGTGGTGATGCTGGTTGCAGTTTTCTTTCTGAAACTATTAAAGTGACCTGCAGGGATTGAGCCGTGGCAAGAACCTTGAAGCTGCACCACCGCTGCGGCACAAAGAGCCGTCAAAGTTCAGTGAAGCTGATACGCAGAACCCAGAACTGCAGAATCAGATGTTGCAGCTGTTGTTGGGATAAACAATGACGAGAAGATGAAACAAAGCCTGCCCTTCCTCATCTTCATAGATCAGTTTTGCACCCAAACTCAAGTCTCTGAGGCGAGTAAAGCAAGTGGTCAGCTGAGGTAGCGTCGTAAATCCAGAGGAAACTCCTGCCAGAATCTTTTACTACCCAGTAAGATAGATGTGATACCATAACCATTATACACCACATGAGTTTTATACGTGTGGATGCAGCTGAGTGTGTTTATGCACATCTAAAGCTTCACCCTTTACTTTATGTCTTTAGGTTTGGCAGGTCTGCAGAACTTTTTCTTGAATAGTCTGTTATTGTTTTGAGTATAAAATGTCATAAGAGTAGTGAATGATGCTAATAGTTGTCCAGAATACAACAATATTTAATGTACAATGACATAAAACACAAAAACAGCAGATTGGAGAGACTCAAGTCAAAAGACTGACTTTGGCAACTGAGCCAGTTTATTTAACCTTTGTCTGTTTTCATCTGTGTTCGTTCGTTATTCAACAAAAACTATTGGACAGATCACCTTGAAACTTGGAAGGATGTTGCACTGATCAGGAAAGAACCCATTACCTTTTTGGTGCAGATCGGAGGCGGATCCGTTTTTTTTCCATCTTTAACATTGTAAGATTGATTGTAAAAAGTGTTTTTCAACATATTTTGATGATTTCTCAGAGAATTCTTATAAAACTGTATCCATTAGAATATCAACACCAGCCTCCCAAGATGTATTATAGATAAATAATAGAATTCAGAAAATGGGTCAGGATGATTTTCACATTTTGGGTTTGCTGTGATATATAAAGGGAGCTTTAAAGCTGCCCAACTCTCCTCTTTTAGGCCTTAATTCCCTACCTACTGCACATCGACATTAAAACAGTTTGGGAAAGTTCTTTCTCTTTTATATCCAATATGAAAGGAAACCCTCTGTGAAAAATACCCCTGGTTTTGTGGGTTTTATTACTGTAGCAGTGTCCTCTGGCTCTTTAGTGTCCACTGTCCTCCCGCTCTCGCTGCCTTCACGTGACCGTTGCAGCAGCAGTGAGAGCAGGAAAGCTGCTTGCGTCAGGCTGAGAAAGTGAAAGTGGAGCAGAGTCACACTCGGCCAGCAGGGATGCAAAGCTGCAGCTTATTTTGTGAAATGGCTCTGTGTGGTTTAATGAGGAGTAAGGAATCTGAAATTATCTGAAGTGCAACTTGAAGAGAAAAGCAGTTTTAATTTTTTGTTGATTAAATGAGCTAATATTCAATAGAGGAAACACAAGTCACCTCATCAGTGGCAGCTCTGCAGTCACAGCGACTACATGAACAAAAAGCATGTAGTGAATGGAGTATTTCCTGCGCAGTACTGCATTCATTGCCTGCAGCTGCCTTCTAGTTCAGTGGTGTCCAGAGTTAAGACCTCTCTGCTCTCATTAAGCCCAGTTCATGGCTGAATGAGTGTTTTTAAATGCCCAACATGCTCTCTCGCTCTTTTGACTCTTTTCTTCTTTCACCAAAAATCCTCTTTCCTCATCCACACAGTCAGGAATCATCTGCTGCTCTGTATTCTCTGTTAATCGATCCGCTGCATGTCAGGACACCTCTGAAAGAAATATTCATCTAAACGAGACTTTTCCTGGTAAATTAAAGAATAATAATTTTGATAAATAATAATTCCTTCACCTTTTCTTTGTTTATCTAGTTTCTCTTTCTTCACGTTGGATTAACAGATGCAGGTGAGGGCTGTAGGGAAGTAAAGGTAAAGCTTGCTTTCATGGAGAAGTGTAAACCCTCCTGAGAGTGCACGTAAGCCCACCCCTCTTATAAGCCCCTGCGGTATTATCCACAGGTCGTAAAGCCTTCCGACGTGGCATGTGACCATTAGAACGGATCTAAAGCAGGAGCTCCATTTCACGTATAAATAATTCAGATGCTTTATGATCTTCATTATGGCGAATGACTTTTTCAGATGAGAACCTGTGATCATCTCCAGGCCCTCTAATAATGCGACTGCAGAGCCTATTGATTCATGGGAATGGCCCGGCTCCTTGGGATCACAGACCCCCAGCCTGCCTGCTACAAACACCCTGCATGTTATGTGATGGAGGTGGGGGAAGCAGCTCACTGTGGTTTGATCGAGCTGCAGCGGTGGAGATGGTGGACAAGTGACACGTGCAGCAGAAACAGAGAAGTGCAACCATATGTAGGTCCTTGGCCCTGAATCGTGGCGGTTATGTGTTTTCCTCTGCAGCGTTCCTGCTCTGCAAGGCTTTGACAGAAGGACCTGACAGATATTGATTTTTGGGGGCTGATGCCGATACCGATGATAGGGGGGAAGAATATTCTGATACTGACATACCGGCTGATATTTATAAATTAACAATGATTCCTAAGATTTAGTTTTCATACCTCTATGTAAAATAAATACATAAATAAGGCTTGATACAGTGTGTTTAACCACATTTAAATTCAATAGATCTCCTGCATTGTATATTCATCATTATCAACATAATAACAAACTGTAATAACAGCCAAAGCATTTCTCTGTTTTCATATCGACAAACATATCACATATCGGCCGAGCTCTGCTCCACAGTGACTGCGGTCATTTGAAAAGGGGCTTTTTGAAACAGTAAAAGTTTATTGTACGTGGCATCAAACAGTTAATGAAGAAGAGGCTGTTTTGTGGAAGAGTTTGTTGAAAAAAATACAAAGCCACAATGAAAGGGCCTTCCGCCTCCTATAAAACTCAGCCGGTTATATGAATTCTGTCTTTATTGGGCTTTTTATTTACTGCTGTTGGAGTTTTGAATCCAACAGATGGGAAACGTGAAGTGCACAATGGTTTACTAGGCCTGTGAAACAGAGGGCCCACTTCCATAATGTGTTTGAACTCTTGGGAAAGCTCTCGCTGGACTTTGAAGCTCACAGCCTCTGTTTCCTCATCACATTCTCTAAGAGCTAATTACAGGCTCCTCGCTGCGCTATGCAGCTGCATCACTTGCAGATCTGATTCTGGCCATGAAGTTTATCATATGTTGACTCTTAAGTAATGGAGGAGAATATGAATATAAAGCTTCAGAATTACGTGCTTTTTAATTTTGACATTTTCAGGTTAAAAGCTCATTTGATTGTTTGAAAATGTCAACTAATTTTTTATTTAAATAATCATATTTTGCAGGTCAGGACACTGTGTAATAAACCAGAGTGAACAATAAATGTGCAAAGAAGAAAGTGAAAAAAGTGAATATGTAAAAACCTGATCAGATAAGTTCTGATCATGTGACCATGTTCAATGTCTGAGTGAAGATGTTCCTCAGCTCATTGTTTTCTTTAGATGATTCTCTCTTCAGTTTATTTGAAGGCGAGAGCTGTGACTCAGAGTGAAAGCAGACGATCACCTTGACTCAGTCTTAAGTCATAATAACCACAATGTCCTTTAACATCCTTTAACACGCTCATCATTGCTACGAACTCACGCGTCAACCAGCCTCTGCAACCTTAAAGCTCTGAATCACAGATCAGCCTGTGAAGTGTAATTAGCCTTGACGATATCAGACGTGTTGTAGCCAAACGAACAAATAGATGTATTTTCTTTTTTCCACTGACTAAAAAAAATTAAACAACATTTGTCATTCTGGAATCTGCACACATGAGAGAGCAGCTTCATTAAAAGAAAACATGAGTTTTTGTTTTGCTCAAGGTGAAACGAGTGCGTCGTGCCTGTGCCGAACCCGTCAGCGGTAATGAAAAGACACTCAGGTGTGCAGCGACAGTGCACAGGTGTTACCTTTCAACACAGTGTCATGGGTAACATCAGTTAAGTTTTGAGCCTTTAGGTGAAACAGTACCTCCAGCTCAGTGAAAACATGTCCCAGCATCCTTTATTTTCTTTTTCCTCAGATACTGCTTCACTTTCACTCGATTACCAGTTGCCCCTTCCCCCCGGTTATTAGATGTAGTGAGAGATTAGCGGCACTCTGCAACTCTTTCACACATAGTTTATCCCTCCATCAGCTCCACGCCACAGTAACACCAGGCAAAAGATCTGTTTCCCAATCTGACGGGAGGCATTTGCAATTCCATAGCTCTGTATCGCCTCTCACATTGAGCAGAGGGAGGCCTCGCGGGGATGAGGTGAGGAGCAGCGTTTCCCCAGGAAATAAAAATTGGACCAGCCTTGATCGCTTGTTCTCAGCTGCTTTTCCAGCTCCAGTACTCGACAAGAGGGATTTGCCTGTTTATATGATTTAATAACTACATGCTGCTGCTGTCTGTATGATCCACTTGTGTGTGGAGGATGTAATCCATCGAGAGTGAGGAGCAGAACGTGCAGATGAAGGAGGGATTAGATCGTGAGAATATGAGCATATGCATGAGACAACTGGACCATGGAGCTCTGGGTCTGCTTTTCATTATGTTTGTGGATGTGTTGCATTGCACCTTGATGACATTTAAGTGCTAAATCACTTAATATCGCTTTTGCTTTTCACTTGAGATCCACAGGCAATACATTAGAAAATAAACATGAGTTTTTTTCTACCTCTCTATTCTATATGAAGGAAATAATGATAATTTACCAAAGCCAAAGACTGGACAACGTGTGTCCAAATTCCTTCGCACTATTCAGATATGCAGGTATTTGGACATTTGGGGGGGATGGAGCCACAGTGACCAGGTCTCATCAATCATGATGTTTCACCTCGTTTAATCAAATTACTAATTGAACATATTTTTTGAGAATCATAAACACTTGAACAAACAGAGAAATCTCTATTTGAAATGTTCTTTTTCAGTTTGGTCCATGTCCCGTTTGCTAACATGGAAGAGACAGGGTTTATTACCTATGCTGCAATCAGCCACCAGGGGACGATTGGGACACTTGGCTTTACTTTTTGGGAGATGTCATGTCGTCTATCTTTACATACTGTCTGTTTAGAGCAAAAAATACTCCACTACGTTATCCCCCAGCTTTTCTTTTCAGATTAAAAAACAAACGACTAGTATGATACATAATACAATGGATTTTTCAGATTAACATATAAAAATGAAAAATAAATACAAATTTGTGGAGCAGGACTTTATTTTCTCTTTGTTCCAGCCTCATTTATCATCTCACAACCCCTCAGATATATTTTCTGACCGTTTGACGGAGACATGAATCATTAGTTCTGCACTACTGAACTCTCTAAAGTAAAAACTCTACACTGACAAGCTACAACATGAAACTTTTATATCTCACATCAGTCTCAGGAACCGTTTATTCCTGCAGAATGAGTACATTTCATTTTAATAGTACTTGTACATAGACAGTATCCTCCTATCCTCCTACGTAGTATAAGTACATGTACCAAGAAAAGGATCTTGGTGTGTGTGATCTCATGCAGCATAATCCACAATATTCAATCAGTCCAGTCAATTAACATTCCTCACATTGTGTTTGTGTGTGTGTGTGTACTTCTGTTTTCATAAGGACCATTTTAAGCAAAGACCCTATGAAGTGAGGACATTTTGACCGGTTCTCACTTTTTCAAAAGCTTGTTTGTTGTTGATTAGAATTAGGTAAAGGTGAGTGTAAAGGGCTGGGGAATGCATTATGTCAAAAAGTGTCTTCACAACTAAATAGAGACGTGCATGTGTGTGTTTGAGAAGTGCTATAGGGCCACAGTATCAGTATTACTGACATCAGCTTATCGAGAAGTCTGAACTTGCGCGATGGGAGCGACGAGCATCAGCGGAGGCCTGAGGGGTCAAGAAACGTCTCTGTCTGTACTTCACAGTGAGAGGCAGAGAGACGCTCTTTGTTTGGCCTGCGATGAAGGGGCTCGTCTGTCTTCTGCCTCTGATGTTCTCAGGCTCGAGGCCAAATCGGTGACAGAAGGAGCCTTTTGCACAGCACGGCGTCCTCTGCCAGAGACACACAGAGAGGCTGTGCTGCGTTGTTACACGGAAAAACAGCAGGGAAATTAACCCCCCCCCCTCACCTCAGAGTTAGAGTGTGGAGGTCACCAACACAGGGCCGCTCAGATTTTCCAGCTGCTGACACTAATTGGAGCTCTTAGGAAAATGTTATCGTGGAACAAAAATCTGAAACGCTGTTTTTTTAATCTGAAAGCTGAAGCTGAAATAACTGTAGGTCACAAGGGGAGTGGCGGGTTGTTTTTCACGTTATCTGTGGTTCGTGTTGTTGTTGTGGTTCGTTCCTGAGACTTCTGTTGAATGCTGTTCCTCACTCGGTCTGTCACATGTGGACCAACAATAACCTCCTGAGGGAAATGCCTTCCCATTATCACTAATGGTATTGATCACTTCAGGGTGCAGTTTGCTCATTCAGAGGAAGTCATGTACTGCCATCTTGTGGTGTGCAGTTTAGAGTGCTGCAGTAAATTTGTGTGTGTGTATGTGTGTGTGTGTGTGTGTGTGTGTGTGTGTGTGTGTGTGTGTTTCCCTCTGATGTGTTTAAAATGGGCTGGAGTCTCATGAGAGGAGACGGGACCCCCTGCAGAGCAGCTTAGCTGACGAAAAGATATTGCTTCCCACTGTTCGTGCACAGACGCTTCCACCACCACTGTTGTTCCTACGTATCGTGCAGACACACACGAAACACTGCACTGTGAACATATGCAGACAAACACATGCAACTACTTATCTGGTTCAAGCTCAATAAGATCCAAGGAGGACGGGAAAAACAGAACCTGCGCGTTCATGAGAACAAAGTGCCGCTTCTGTTTGGAGAGTGGACAGAACTTGCTGTGTTGTTGTGACCTCTAGCAGTCGTAGAACTGTTATCTGTGTCAGACTGACAGCTAATTCAGCTAGCAACACTGTTTGAGAAATTGGAAGTCTGTGATTGTCAGTTCCAGCTGAACAAATCAAGTCAGTTGTTTATTATTTCCATTCCACTTCTCCATTTTTCCAATTACAAGTTTATACAGCAATTTATATATATATATATATGTATGTATATCAGATAGCAATAGTAAGTAAGTCAGTAACGTTTACCAGCCCAATTAAGCGGACGAGTGAGGGTTGAGTCGATCGGTTCGATATGAAGGCACCTGATGGTGCAGTGATGTGCAAGCGTGAGAATTTTAAACTGACTTCTGTGAGTGACAGGGAGCCAATGAAGAGAGTGTGGGTGTAATATGGGACCATCTGTTTGATCCAGTGAGAAGTGTAGCTGCAGATTTTGCTCGTCGATGATCGAGGCAGATTTACTGATGGAGAAGATATAGTTGATGTTTTGCAGTAGAGCTGCAACAATTAGCTGATTAATTGATCAGTGGATCAAGAGAAAGTGTTTAAATATTTAGAGGAGCCATTTAACTCATTTTCCTTTCACAATTTTTTTCAGGTAAGAGAGACAAATATTCACTTGTCTTTTGCTAACTCTCTTTTTCAGGTAAATTAAATCAAAACACATCTTCGCCCATTTTTAGATTTTTTTTAAGATAAAGCACCTTCTACAGTGTTTGCATATACAGCCCTGTATGTGCAGCCAAGTCCTGTTGCTTTGTCCAACTGCCCACATCACACACTAGGAATAAAAAGGGACCATATGGTGACAGAGGAGAGCAGGGAGGACAGCACGAGAAGCAATATTTTGTACATCTAAAAGGCTGCACAGCAACATGTCCTGATGTGTGCTGAGTCTCACTAGGCCACAAAATAAAACTGCATCTTACATAAGAACCTCAGTCTTGTTGTTGTTGTTGTGTGTTTGTGTTTGTTCTGTATGTGTGGAGAGGCGTGAAAGCCTGTGGAAAATCGTATCTCTGAAACCATGACTCTAAGGTTATTTGTCAATTTGAACGAGCATCTTGCATCGACGCGCTGCCCCTCCGTGTGTGCGTGCGTGCGAGTGTGTGCGAGTGTGTGCGTGTGCGTGCCATGATTGCTAAAACTCTGCTTGGGGTTTGCCAGTAAACACTCAGAATGTATGGACAGAACGGAGCTCACCGATGCCCCAGTCACAGACCCTCCCCCCTACAGCATACATATATACGGACACGGATTGAAGGTTAAATTACAAGACAAGCTTTGGAAGAATCTTAATTGAGTTTTTCTCTTTGGGGTTATTATAATGAGGGTGTATCTCGGATCAATCAATTCAAATACACATTACTGTCCCCATGGGGACATTTTTCTGCAGCTGCAGAACAGTACATTGTTTAATAACAGCTCCAGTACTCTGCAATAAAAATAAACAAAAAACAGTACACACAAGGATATACTGTGAAAGACCCAGAATAATAATGCAGAATAAAAGTGAGTTGAACGTTGCACCTGCCCTAAAAACACTCAAAAGATGAAAAACCTAAAAACCAGATTGTAAAATGTGCCAGATAAGGATGTCATGGCCTGAGGGTGCTGCAGACGGCACATGGGGCGTCCAAAGGTTTGTCTCTATATGAGTATTTATATAATATATATCTGGGGAGTACAAACAGCAGATTGTCCAGTTGTTAAGAAATGTTGTTTTATATATATGTTGCTCTGGAAGCTGACTGAGTACCACAGGGTGTTTTTGCACAGTGCAGACAGGTCCGTGTCAGAGCTGCAGAGATCAGCACTCGTGCTTCATAATTAGAGGCTACATATCCAGTGTAATTGCGGTGAGATGATGCAGGTATGCAATTAGCCACTACACAAGTTCATTAACAAAAAGACAAAGGTATGACAGCACTAGTCACCTTGGCCTTAACACTCGATTTATTGATGGTGCTGCGTGCCATCAAGTCTGCCTGAGATGAAACACATCCTCCCCCTGGAGACCACGAGATAGCAGCCCAGAGTTTCTGCCTTTAGCCCTGTGTGTGTGTGTGTGTGTGTGTGTGTGTGTGTGTGTGTGTGTGTGTGTGTGTGTGTCTACACATGCATTTGGCTTATTAAGTCTTGATGAGAGCTTGTCTCCTCCCTGCTCACTGTCCTGCTTTGAATGCTGGTGGTGATGTCAACAGTAGTTTATCACACCATGTGTTTGTTTGTATACACACACACTTTGTATATTGTAGGCGCTGCAACATACAGTACTATCCACCATCTACAGTTTGTGTTCATTTTCCATCCAAAATGTGCATTTTCTCCTTGAAGTACGATGAAATCTTCAGTAATGTTACTTTATCTCTCTGTAATATTTCACACTTCTCTCTGGTTTTTGCAGCACGTTATGATGCAATGTGTGTGCAAGCCCCATTTCTATTTCACTAACTTCGTGTGTCTGACGATTCAAAGAGCAGGAGCACAGCACCGTCTGATTACCGTCTGATGTGATTTTTTTAAAATTTTTTTGGTCTTATTTCTACAACACCCCCCCCCCCCCCCAGAGGCCACAATGAACCAGAGCCAGGCAGCATCTTCAGCTGTTTGCAGTGATCTTCATTTGACTGGAAAAGCCGTGTGTGTGTATGTGTTTTGAAAGACACCACAGAGAAAAGTGCATTGATTCCAGAAGAGGGAAAGATGGAGAGGGTGTGTTTGGGGGTGAGTATGTGAGAAGAAGAGAAATGGGGAAGGAGGGAGAGAGAAAAGCATGATAATGAGCCCTACCTCTGACACATCCTCCTGTTTCTATGGAGACCAAGGAGCCAATAGCGTGGCCCTGCTGAGGACTGTACTACCGAGAGCAGATGAGAGGGTGGAGAGAGGGATGCTCCGATGCTGCTCTGGGTTTTTGAGAAGCAGGAATATTTCCTGGCTGCTCTCCTGCAGGTTGTGTCCTCATTCATTAATTTTGCAGACACAGCCTCACCCTGTCACTGACGCCGGTAAAGAAACCTCACGCCTCCAAGCTTCAATACAAAAGCTTCTCATGCACCAGTGTTTATCACACAGCTCCTTTAGCTTCTCTGACACTCCCTGCACACCACCACCTCCTCCTTCTCCTCCTCCCTCATCCGCCCTCCCCCACTGGCCGTCAGCATCTTGGACGCTCCTTGTTACATCACACACACTGCTCTCTGGCAGCCAGTGTTTGTGACCAGGAGGGAAAGGGAGAGTGAACGTGAGTGAGCCTCTGTGCGCACACGCCGTCCCACCATTGAGTCCCGTTGACCAGCATACAGGATGGACAAACCAAGCGTGTGGCGTGCCGTGGTGAGCAGCACGGACCCCAGGCGAACGCGGGACCCTGGGCCCCACTCCAGCAGACCCGGCTCTGCCATGGGTTACCGGCTCTACGACATGTGAGTAGCAGCATGAACATTGTAGGGGGGGTTGGACAGGTGGGCTCGCCAGGCTTTAGCGGCAGCTCCCATTCATGGAGACAGCAGTCAAGTGAGAGGGGGTGGGAAAAACACGGTGTCTGCTGTTCCTAGTGTCTATGCTGAGTCACCTATAGCATCCAGACCTCGCTCCGTGCTCACATGTTCCCTTCCTGTGCTCTTAGTAAACAATGTCTCTCTCCTGGGGAGGGGCAGCAAGCTGGAACACGGGTTTGTTTGTGTGAATGAGATGCAAATTTCAACAAGATCTATTGTTACCATGTGTCTCTACATGAAGTGATGAAACCTGGGTGCTGCTTTTTAATTTGCAAGCCTTACATTATGACTGAAATCCCAACAGAGTCTTGTGACCGGTTGTTTAAGAGCCTCTGGGAAAAATGACTCATTAGCAGATGATGCTGTGAGAGCTCTTACAAGGCACATGAGTTCCTTACAGCTTCTGCTGTGTATATATAAATATACATATATATATATTTGTGGGTGTGAGTGTGTTCTTGTGTGTGGTTGTGTCCTTGTGTGTGTGTGTGTGTGTGTGTGTGTGTGTGTGTGTGTGTGTGTGTGTGTGTGTGTGTGTGTGTGTGTGTGTGTGTGTGTGTGTGTGTGTGTGTGTGTGTGTGTTAAATGCGGCTGGCTCTGAGCTGTTATTTTGGGATGGCGATGAGTCCCACTCTGTGTGTGTGTGTGTGGAAAGCTTCTGCATCTCTCCTTCAGTAAATCCTGAGACGGTTTCACACGAATAAAAAGTGGACAAAATGATATAGTGTTCCTTTTTTGGAGTCGTGTCAGGGTTTGTATTTTTGGTTCAGCGCTGCACAAGGATTTTCTGCACACAAGCTAACCTTGCCGAGAACACAACACTGTCAGTGTTTGGCTGAATAAGCATTCTGCTACATGATTTCTCAGCAGAGGCACGTTGACGTGTTTTTCTTGTTGTAGTGTGTGCACTGTGCCTCTCACTGGACCCTCGGATTCCTTTACAACCCTGCAAGTGAAACCATGTACGTAAACTTGTGCATTTTTCACACATGTGCTCACCAGCTGGTGCATAGCGTTGAGCTGAATTACCCTGTCATGTCATGATCTAATACCATACATGGGGATCAGTCATCTTAATGAATATGAGACCTTCACAGGTCTCCACTGAGTCCTTCACAGTCAATCTGCCTCTGCCGTCCGCTGGCTTAAATCTCTGCCTCGTTTCTGTGTGTGGGACACACATGAATGCATGAACACATCCCACAGATTCTCAAGTTCCTTTACTCCACCAGTAATTATGGTTTTATTACATGACTGATTCTGTTTTTGTTGTTGCATAACAGGCAATTGAACATTTCCATCTGTCTGTGGTTCTGAGATAGTGGCTGATTTATTTCCACCCTGTTCCCTCACAGCTTTGGCCCAGAGGAAACCTTAAACCACAGAAAGCCACGTGAGCGGACTGAGGAGCAGAGCTCAGGAGGGTGAAAGTGCAGTGAAAATCAATGGCTTTGTGAACAGTTGCTGTTGTTGTGGACAGAGGAGATGTGCTGCATGTTGATACGAGCATGTTGGCCGAGGCCCCCCAGTGTCTGGTCAGTTCTTCTTTGATTAGTATCTGGAGCAGGATGAGTGTGTTTGCTTCTAAATGTCACATTTCATCATCGCTCGCAGCTCCTCAGTCCCACTGGAATTCTAACGCTGTGCGTACGACACTGGAAAGCCAAGCGCAGGACATCCTGAGTCTCACCAAAGGCTTTCATGGCCTTTAACGATACAACACTTCTCTACTCTGGCCATGCGTTAAATACAACCGTATACGTGAAGGTGGACCTTGTAGAACCTTTATGCCATTTGTTGTCTTACAAGTCCATGCAAGTTAAACTAGGAACAACTAAGGCATTCACCATAAGTAATCAAACACGACCTGTTAATGTGCAGTCATGTTACATGTTTAGGTAATTGGTTGTACATGCTGTTTACAGGTGCAGAGCACTGTGTGACTGGTGAAACAACAGAGGGATTTAGTGTATGTTAACACTGCATCAAACTAAATAAGGACATTTGGTGCAAAATTAAGATTTCAACCATACAGGATTAAAACAGGCAAAAACTAAAATCCACAATCCCTCTGTGTGAGGGGCTGTGACTGTGTGCTTCTTCTTGTGTTGAGCAGCAAACCTGGCTTGGATCATAAAGACTGCTGTATAATAATATGCAGAAATGTGTTATCCCTGACCGTGAGAGATGTATATTCCAGTTGAGATTTGCAAACTTTTTTTTTTTTTCAACCAGATGCTTGGTAATCCTGTTATCCGTGACATTACCATGCAGGAGGTTTGATATTTGTGCACGGATTATTCTGCAGGACTCGTAATCACTTTTCTGTTCTCACCATGCTGAACACTGCACGGACAAGGTGCATGAATGAGCTCTACCCGTCATTGAGATAATGTCTCAGAGTGCGTTCATACAGTGAAGGCGTTACAGCAGGAATGCCCGTTTCCTGTGATTGGCTGAGAGGTTGTTAATGCGATGCCCGTGTTCGAGTGACGCTGGTGCTGATGAAAAAAGAGAGAGTGCGTCACCAGAGCTCTAAAGCACTGACTGGACATTCCTCCACTTTGGGCCCGAGCATTTCACAGCAGTTCGGAAAGAGGCAGCTGCCCTGAGTCCACTTCACGCAGCAACTGTCGGCTGCATGCCGCTGCAACACAAGACAACAAACACATACAATACATGGCAGTGCCAGCACATGAGGACATCTTCTGTCACTTCATGTAGCATCAGTGGATGGGGGCATAATGCTACAGAGCAGGAAGTGAATCACTCGTTCGCAGGGATACATGACGTATGTATGTATGTACAGGCCTGTCATCATAATAACACTTTGATTTTTCACTTGTCTATCTCCAGAAGCGGTTCACCGCAATCACTGACTTCTGCCATCCTGTAAAATGGACATAATTACAGTCATTATAGCTCAGTCACTCTCCGGTTCTTATCAGAGGAGCTGTATAGTGCTCTTGACTGCTTGATCTTCTCTTAATGACGGATACAGGACATTCAAACCCTAAATTTCCTCTCCTGCTGTCTGACGTTCACAGAACAACAAATTGGACACACTACAATCAAATCAGAGTAAAGGATGATGAATAGATGAGAATGGATGATGCAGGAGTCACGGACCACCTCACTGAGATGCTTCCACAGTGCAGGTGTAACAAGAGCTCCGATAGCAAAGAACACAGTCTACTCAACTGTACCATATTTTTCCAACCAGTGCTACAGAAGCGTTTTTGCCTTTTTCCAAAATAGCACAAACGAGGCTGAGGCCGAGTGCGGTCGGCTCGTAGGCTGTCATTTGCACACTCAAAACATCAGCAGCTGCTCATCTGCAGCCTGGCACCGAGATGGCTGAGTTTGCAGCTGGAGCTGTGTCAGCCATGTGTGAGGATTTTCATCCAGTGGGAGCTGCCTGGGCTCCCAGGGGCACATCTCAGGGAGTGAAAGTTTCTTCAGGGGAGTCGCCATAGTGCCGAATGCATCCGCGCTCTCGAAACAGCCCATAATAAGTCCCTGCCTTTGCCAATAGCAGCATCAGAAGCGACAGCACAGAGAGGAGCATCAGAAAGGGATGCATCTCCAGAACATTTTGTTCCTGTGGCAGAAATAAAAGCAGATATGAGGATATGTTTATCAGCAACAGTCTTATATAACAAATACCACTGAGCATGTTATCAGGCATATTGAATGACTCATGCTTACACAGTACATTCCTTATATATATATATGTTTTTACTTCCATGACTCTGGACTTTCTGTATGTGCTGTATTTGTGCGACATCAGGGATTTTATAGAGTGATTCATGGTCTCAGTGGCTCAGTTCTACAGTAAGGCTGCACACATCATGTAACAAGCCTGATTATTGATGTAAGAAGATACACAGGAGACTTTTAGGTTTGACAAATACTTCCTGCTCTGTTTGACGTGTGCGCTGCAGTGCTGGTGGCTGGGGCTCTTCATCAGTTCTGCCCTCAAGGTTATGAACGGCCTGACTGAGACTGAGGACTATGGGTTCACCTCCAACCAGCCACAGAGGATTCCTTTCTTCTTTTGTTCTCTTTTCCTCCACCTCACTGTTTGTCTCTGCTTGTGCCTTTCTCCTTCTAATACAAAGCCGAAGCTGGAGGAGTGAGTGCGCCTTCCCTCCTCATCATGTCTCTTTATTTCTCTTCCCCTGATTTTCTCTCTCCTCAGCCTCCTTCTACTTCTCGTCTGTTTCATCTTTTCCTCCCCTCTCTACCTTTCCTCTGCACGACTGCCTGCAGGCTTAAGGCTGAACAGCTGTAGTTTACCGTCTCTGTGATACAGGAGCTTGTGCTCATTCAAATTGTGCTAACTTTCATGTAAGATAATATCCCCAGACGTCCTCTGTAAAGTGATATATCTGCCCTGTAGTATTGTGAACTAAAATGCTATAGTGAGCTCATCCTCCCTCTTTGCCAGTGTTGGTATCTCCCTGCAGGAATTAGGTTTTCATCCCAAATAGAAAAAGAATTATGACTGTGTGTCACATTAGACAGGCACATATGCAAAGAGTCGACGTTTGACTATATAAATAAATCTCATAAGTCGTCCTGCTCTGCATTTTCCATTTAGCTGTCATAAACTGTGGTTCATTGTCTAACATGTTTTTGTATAGATGTGTCCAAGTTCGCCCCCAGAGATCTGAGCTCTGCCGATTATTAAATTCTTCTCCGATGCGGTGTAAATGAGAAACGGATAGATTTCCATTATGCATTGTGTTTATGTGCTCTGAGTGAACCGGCCTGTCAGACTCCTCGTTCCCCCGATCACATCAGCTCGTTGGCAGCACGGAAGCTTCTCCAATCCGCCACCAGGGGGTGAACTTTTCTAACACATGCTTCCAGAAAGGCCGTCTGTCACATCATGAGCTCATGTGCTTTTGTATCCTGGTTATCATCATGTCTTTATCATGTTGTTTAAGTACAGCGTGCACCATAGCTTTTTCTCCGTGATATATGAAGGTTATTATATTATCCACCACAAGTCTTCACGTATCTCCTCACATCGTCTTTCATCCCCTTCTGAGTGGATCAGTTTTCAGGCTCCTGATGACCCAACAGGACGGACAAAATGTCAGGGTTAAGGTTATTAAGGTTATAATTTAAGCTCCACCTATAAGCGTCTTCTTATCGGATGTTCCTACAATGTTTTACACCCTCTCTCTTCTTCCTGTTCTTATCCATGTGTCATTTCTCTGGTGCATTTTACAACCTGACTCCCTGTCCACCCCCTTTTCAATTTCAGCTCTGTTTCCGTCTGTCATACCACAAGATTTTCTGCAGCAGCCCATTTCCTGCTGAAGTGTTTATTGACTGGACATCTCCCGCTCGGAGCAGGTCATGGTAAAATCCTCAGGGCAGCATATCTGTGATTGACTGGGTCAGTCGCAGGGAGAAGGGGGCTCAGTGCTCAGTACGTGCCTAGATTGGTGAAGCCACAGTGTGATGAAGCAGCAACATGGAGACAATAGGAGCTTCTCACAGGGATTTTCACATGAGGTCATTTATTTAGATTGATGGCTGAGTAGATATGATTGTCTGCGTTTTTTGTTGTAAGGTGAAAACTGTCTTTATGTAATATGTCTCTGTAAACACAGCACCTGTCAAGCACTGATAAATGCTGGTGGCTGGGTTGCAAGTTTTTACTCACAGCTGCAGCGAAAGTTATAGCTGTAGGTGGAGGCATGCAAGTGGAAAGAATGTTCATTAAGCAAGCAGGCAGTCCTCCGTTTACACACACACACACACACACACACACACACACACACACAAACACACACACACACACGTGGATGTACTCATTAAATCATATCCTGTTGTGTCTGTACAAACACTTTCTCATCTCTTTATCCTATAAAAACAAATAATAGTCTGTCATGTGTGCTTGAATCAGAGACAACTGCGTTTATTGCCAGTTAGCGCTGCAGTAATTGCTCCTCTTTGCCTTTGATAGACTCCAGTAGGTTCTGCACACAGACACAATCACACACACTCACCACTGCAGGCAACTGCATGAGAATTAGAAAGAGGGAACTAGAAAGGGTTCTGAGGAATAGCAGGCAGAATGTGCATTTGGAAACAGTGAAAAATGTTTTCTGTCTTTTAACATTATCTGATAATCTGTCAGCAAATTAACTTCTGAGTGAGAGAAACAAAGATTCAAGCGTGTATTAAACCTGCCTGTTTTAAACGGGCTGTTAACTTGGCCTGTGGTGATGCTGGTTGCAGTTTTCTTCCAGCATTTGAGCTGCAGCCAGAAAAGACAGACTGCTGGACTCTGAACCCTGAAGCTGCACCACTGCTGCTGCACAAAGAGCTGTTTATTCAAACTTCTGTGAAGCTCGACTCAGTTGTTGTTATCATGACCGACAACATCACTTTATGATGATGAGTGTGATAGTTGCTGCCGGTCTCCTGTTAATTCAAAGTTATTTTTTACTGTGTCCAAATTGCACCAAATTTTTACACCACACATACTGAGGCAGAGTGTGAAGCCAATAATAATCAAAAGTTCTTGATATATACAAGACCACATGCAGACAGTTCAAGATTTCTGCAATTATTAGAAAGATAAAAAGGGAGAATATCAAATGTTAACTTTGCGGAATGCAGTTTCTCATCCAGGCTCATTGGGATGGAGAGCACATATAAAAGACTCAGTGTCAGTGTGCGGTCATTTTCTGTGAGATGTGTGTAAATCCGGAGGCCTGAGTTGTGACTAAAGGCTGGGGAATGAATGGTGTGTAGATTAATTCACACATGCAGGCGCTCAGTATAGCCTTTGTGTCGATCCGGCCTCCTCTATATCTTTGGCTCATGGGAAAACAGAGGAAAGCCCATATTGTGCCAGGACTAGTGTGAAAAGAGTTGTGTGGAGACGACTTGTCAGATGAGACAGATCTAAGTGTACCGATGGGTGTGTAAATATGCACACACAAATTGCGTGTTTGTTTATTGGTGTCATTGTGTTTGTCTACTTGTTTGTGTAAATATGCTGCATTTTCAGTGTTTTTTGTGTGTTTGGACACTGCCAGTGGCTGAATATTGATGAGAGGCCCCTCCACACCCCTTTCCCATGACTGCTGGGACTGGGTGGCACTGCGGTGTGGCACTGCATCTGAGCCAGACACAGAGCTGCACTGTGCTGCTGCTCGAATGCAAACCCCCCCCCCCCCCACCCCTCTCTTTTGCAAGAACAGACAGGAACAGCTTGTGTATGAGTCTTAAAGCTTTACCGAGCTCTGCAGGTCATTCAGACGTGTTTATAATGAACACAAACACTTCACTTATCCAGATTTAACATGCACACAAATCAGATTTCAACACATTATTATTTCTGCATGCCTCCATCATTAATATCTCCGCTTCATGTTCATGAATCCCAAGAAAGTCATTTAAATGCACTTGTATTTTCTGTAATGCCTCCATGACTTGATGAGTTAAACAAAGCAGAATTTATTTTCCTTTACTGGATGCTGACAAAACATGAGAATCCTTCAAGCTCATGTTTATTTGAACAAAGTGTGTGTATAAACTCATGTGGTCATACAACATTGCAGCAGCCCCTCCCCGCTGAAAAGCCCGACCAATCACAGGACGCTCTGGTCGGCTACCATTTGAAGCTTCAGTAGTATGGGAGTGTTGCCCGGCAACCAGAGTCGGCACATTTCTGGGAGGTCCTGTGTGGATGGCAGTAGCTGTAAGAGGGAATCAGAGAGAGCAAGAGGAGAGGGAGCGCATCGGGAGAAGGGGACAGAGATAGGAGGAGAGAAGGTGGTGGAAGGACAGAAGGAAGCTGAAGCACCACCACGATAGAGTGAGAGAAAAGACCCGGTGTCTCCACTTATTGGAAAGTTTGTTCTAAGAAAAGAGGAGGAGATAGAAGAGGAGGTCATTGGAGGTTCCTCCTCAGAGATGACAGAGTTGTGGAGGATTTCTCCTCGTGTCTCTGGTGCTTCACATTCCAGTACCTGTGCCTGCTGGAGCGGCGCACAGCCTCGGATGTAGCCATGATTTCTCAGAGGATCCTGGGCTGACGCATTGTGTGGAGCGACCGGCACAGACTGACTGACCTGGATAGGAGCTGAAACGGAGCCAGAGCAGCCAATGTAGAGCTTATTTTGGAGGTGGATCCCGAGCATCAGTACTGGGTCCAAATCAGTCCTCCAGAGGGTCCCAGTCAGAGGCCTGGCTCTCTGAGCTGGTGATGACTGAGGCAGCTCCAGGAGTGATGTGGTTGTTCTGGGCGGGTTAAAACCACTCAGGCTGTCGTCCAGCGTGCGAGGCTGGGGCTCCAGAGGAGGACTGATCCGGCACCCATGCAGAGGGATTCAGACTGGCTGAAGAAATGAGCAGGGTCCCGTGCTTTTGGTGCCATGGTGCCTGTTAACGTTGTCGGATCCCACTGCTCTTCTGCCCTGTTGATTGTTTGAGCTGAGGATGTGGAAGTTCAAAGCATTCTGCCTCGACTACTGGCACGTGCTGTGTTTGCACCCGCACAACAACTTTTACAAGAGGTACGTTTAAAATCTGGCTGCGATTTGAAGTCCTGTGTGGCTTGGACCGTTTCTCCTACTTCTTCCAGCGCTGGCAGCTTGTCGATGCTGCTTCCTGTGTGTTGAAGTGCTCCTATAGCATTAAGCAATCAGCGTGTTTTAAAACAGACGCTGGAATTACTTCATCAAGCTCGGCTGATGGATAAACTGTGGCGCTCTGCTCCGCACGCTGACAAACCGGCTGACTGAAGGAGACATTACTCAGGGGTGTGTGAGCTGGTTGAGCCATTATCGATTCACTTAGAGCGAGTTGGGCTCCGGCTGCAGTTATTTTGCAGAAACACTCGGTTAAGCAACTTAGCTCTTGGAATGATATTGTTTGTGTCGGTTATCTGTTTGAAAAGGACGAGATGAGCTGGCTCCGATTCATTCATCTCCGTTCCACTGGGACCTTTCACCTTTCACCTACTGCATAATCTATGCCTGATTACTGAGTCTAGTAGCTTCGCCGCTCTCGCACCAAATTTAGCGTTTGGAGTTTATGAATCTTTAATGGGTTTTGGGATTTAGTCTTCTTCTCACTCGTCAGTCAAGTCATCAGATTTTAATGACTCGGTCGGTGACACTTCAAAGTGGGAATCAGAGGATGCGAAACATATAATATATATTAAGTAACAGCTGGAAGAGCTTTTGTTTCCTGTGCTTTGAATGCAACATCACAGAGGTTTCAGCAGTGACAGCTTCCAGGTATGTTAAGAAGGTGCAACCTCCTCTGACACACTGTGTGTAAATTACTCACCCCATCCCCCTGCTGCTGTGGTGAGACCATAAAACAAACTCATGTTTTTTTACTGCCTATCACGACACAGATATCTGACACACACACCAACCAGTATCTATTCAAGATGTAAACAAATGTGCAGAGATTGATTTGAATCAATAAACTGTTTGGATGATCTTCACCTTTAGCTTAATTTTCCTCCGCCAGCAAGACTTCACCGTTTGTGTTCACAGAGGTTCGTGCACACTCGCCGTCCTGCCGATGTTTTCATGTGTGAACCAGAAGCGAGGATCCGTGAAAATCAAGAGGCGCCTGCCTTCTGTCACAGTTTTATATGCGAGTGCATGCGTGGGCACATATTTAAACACGGTTTGTCGTAATAAGCATTAGCATTCTGAAGGTGCAGGATACAGTATGTCCGCGACCCATTAATAATGCATCACCTGTTTAGCTGGCAACGCCTCTTTGAACGCAGGCTTCAGGGAATCCCCACAGCTGGCGGTGCTACCTCAGTGCCGAATGAACATGGTGTCATAAATTCCATCCTCTTTATTCAGAGTATTTTTGTGAGTATTTCAGACTTCAAAAGCCACATTGTCCGCTTGGTTTTAAATAATTAACTAAATCTTTTTCTAACCACTCGAATTTTTTAGGTCAGTTTGGGTTTTTTTCCGCTTTACTGTGACCAACTCATCTTGTCTCATTGAGTCACTGGAATATCCTGGTCATTGGGTGTAACTCATTATATTGCTCTGGCTTCAGTGCAACATATTCTTCTTGTATCCCAGGACTGAGAAGTGCCTTGTTAAAGCGAGGTCAGTGAAGTAACTCAAAACGGCCTCTCCCAGCTGCTGAACTGGGGCTCACCCTCCCTCCTGCGTGGCCTTCCCATTGAGAGCAGTGTGATTGTTGGACGTGGGCCCGAGTATTACCATACACACACACACAGGGGGGACCGAACGCTCTCTCAGGCTCTTCCTATCTATCTCTATCACTCTCTTTCTCCCTCTCTCTGCTTTTTTTTTGGAGTCACTTTGACATGAATAAACACACATCAAACACACAACTTAGGCCCTGCCCATGAGCACTGGGGAGCGTGCAATATGGGAGCACCAGATGAGTGAAAGATCGCATTGGACGGCACAAAAAGGAACAAAAAGGAAGGGGTGTCTGCGGAGAGAGAAGAGAGAGGACTGGTGTGTGCTTCGCTGTGGGTGGAGATCTTTTGTTAAGAAGAGGGATGATTTTTCTTCTGCTATACATACTGGGCCTTTACCTTACTTGGTCATCAGGCAGCTTGCTGGAGCAGCAACTCTGAGCCCAACATAAACTCGGGCACAGACAGAGTAACTTTAGCAGCAAAAGAATGAACTTCTCTGTGGCTTTTCTATGGAAAGTGAAGGATGTGGGGTGTAATTTGTGGTTGAGCAGGGAGTGAGCACAGACTGTACTTCTTCTGGCTTGTTTAAAGGGGGGAGTCACTGCAGTTTTGTGTTTTTAAAAGTTTCTTCTTTTTTTTTAAACTTCCTCTCGGTGCCATGTGCACTTTTTTCGGGCATGTCTGATGCCTCCAGTGATGTCACTGCCCCGTGGAATGCGATGTGGAAGTACTGCATTTCCAGCCGAACTATAAGGTAGGAGACCATCTGGCAGAAAGCAGTTCGCAGTGTAAGTGGTGGTTGTCTTCTCGACTGACCGCAGCAGTCTGTGCAGATATTTCTGACGTCTGACTGATCAAATAACATTCCTGTCTATATGCTCAAGCCTGGTGGTTTCCTCTCTGGAACCATGGAAATATATTATCACGAGTCCACAGCTCAACTGGCCAGACGGGCGACAAGAAAAGACATTTTCAAGGTCTTTCGGGGCAATCTGCTTTATCAAGGACAAGTCTTTGCTATTAAAGACTTAAGGAGAATTGCTTCGTTCTTTTCTCATCTTCTTTAAGCCGTACTATCATCTAATCTTCCCTTTGAGGACTACAGCAAATATGTCCTTTGACATAAAGTATTTAAATGTCTTTTTGAATGAACACAGAAACTTTCACAAAGTCACACAGATAACATTATGCACAAAAGATCGTTCTTTTTACATTAGTCCATATAAATGTAATCCATAGTCCATAGACCTGTTCATTTTTCTCCTCTATTATACCTTAAGCCTCTGAGCTGATTATAAACATGCAGCCTGAAAAGACATTTGTATGTACCTCTCTTTTCTGACTCTCAGACAATGTTGGCTTTTATATAAACTGTTGACTTACTTACTGCAAAACAAATATGTTGGTCTTCATATATCATCATGCACATTTAAATTCACTCTTCACTCAGTTCTGGGGTTTTATTTGGATCTACACCAAACTGCTCACAGTCATAAATATAAGTGAAGAAAAATCTGGATCTGCACCAAAATTGAAGAGGTTCTTCCGAGACCCATACCACACTTTTCCACAACGTTCTGTGGTAATCCGTCCAGTAGTTTCTGTGTAATCTTGCTTACAAACAAACCAACCAGAAAACAAATGGACAGAGGTGACAATCCCCACGTTATTTATCCACCAACTCTTCGTGTTATAACCTGTTAAATATCTGAGGGAATGTTCATCTGACCCTAACTGGAATCCTTTCAGTGACACCATAGACATGAGAGTACATTTGATCTGTCGCTGGTTCTGTGTCAGAGAGTGCGACGACGAGGGCATCACTTATTTAATGTGTCTGGCTCAGGAGCTTGTCACTGGTGCCTGTTTGTCCCACGGTGGATATCCACGGGACGGAGTTGCAGGGCGATGCGCCGCAGAGCATCATTTGAATGAAGCGGGTAAACATCACCTCCTCACACACAGGGTAAACAGCTCCAACAGGACGGCCTCGGCCCTGAACCGGAACAACCGAGCTGCACGGAGAGTAGGTGACACTGCATCTGCATGGGGGCGTAGATGAGACGAGAACAGGCTCCGACCCCTCTGTTGGTCGCCTGCTTTGGCACATTGACTGTATGACAAGTGAGGTCTCATAGGCAGGAAATACTTGTAATGGAAAAGTAGCAACCTGCCAAAACGAGCCTGCAGTTCCACTGTGGTGAGTGAAAAAAATAAAAACTCTCCAGGGTGGAAAAGCTTAGACGTGTCTCGGATTGAAGCCGTATTCTGGTCAGAGATGTGCGGACGGTGGAGATGTGAGGAGGCTGTTATAACTCTCCAGTTGCAGTTAACCGGAACAACTGGTTCTCTGGTTTCCAGAATTGGTGCGACATTTATAATGCAGTTACTTTTTCTTGTTATAGTTTTTACCGAGGTGGAAACTGTAGCGCTGAACCCAAAAAATGAAGTTAAATCACCTAATTTAGTCAATTATTTGTGTGTTTAGTGGAAAAAAGGTTTTCATTGCAACAAGCTGCGTCTTCTGGCTTTTTCCATACACAGGCTGACTTTCACATTGCAGTTCATCATTATGGGTGTTTTTCTTCTATCTTTTTGTGTTTGTGACCATAAAAAGAACTTGGTGCATCTCCGTGCAGGGTTAGATGGCGTGTAGTTCACTTTATTTGTGCAGGTTTTTTATGATCTGTTCTTAAGTTGCAGCCTGTGTCCACACACCTCTGAATAATTTATACTCATGTTTCTCCCAGATGGACATCAGCATTGTGAGAGAGAGAGAGAGGGTAGTTTTCTCTTCTTCACGTTACCTTTTTAATAGTTTGGTCCATTTCGCTATAATGAGAGAAAATTTGAATTTGACATTAATAAATGGTGATGCCTTGGTGCGGGCCGCTCGCAGGGAAAGGGCTTGAGAAGAAACTCCAGTCTTGCTTCCCCCTCCCATTGCTGCAGGGTTGCAACATCATGGGAACATTTTGCCTCGGCTGCAGTACCCACAACACTCGGGTTAAGCTGTACAGCTTTAAAAAACGCTAATCATCTGAGGAAGCATGTTTGTTTACTCTATTGCTCAAGAATGCCACCCTGTAGAGAGGCTGCTTTTCATGTTCCATGTGTTTGCCGAGGTGTCTGATGGGGGCATAGGCTCACAGTGCAAATAAAAAAGCATGATAGGAATTTGTTATTTGTATGATTATAGCGAGGGTAGAATATGTGTTGCCTCGCTGCACTGTTTGTGATGAGTGGGGGAGTGTGAGAGCTCAGAGGGAAACAAGCGCTGTTTCTGTCAGTCTTTTTCTTTTTGCTGTTTCTCCTCTTTTTGATGACATATTCCTTTGCCTCTCTTCACAGCGCCTGCCTGGAGAATAATGAGGGTGTGTGCTGCATTAACTTATGTAATGGCGAGCGAGAGGAGGGGTTGGATGGTGGGGCAGCGAGGGAGGCGGTTCGGGGGGGGGAGTGATGAGCTCATGCTGGTGCACTGCAGCTTCTTGCATACACGCTCTGCACGTTGTGGTCTTTTATGCTGTGTACACACTCATGCACAGATGCATACGCAAACTTTCTGTGCAAATTCACATACAGCTCTGTGTGCATATGCAAACATGGGATCAGCGAGAGCAGCTCGTGATTGGCTTATCCCTGTACGGTTTAGTTATGCTGCAGAATTTGGAGGCTGGCATGCACCTCTTCATATCTGCATCACTCATCTCTCTGTGTGCTCTGAATGGGCTTTTACCTGCACCTGCTGACACTTTTCTGTCACAAAGCAAACCTTTTATTATCCAGAGTGGGTCTTGATTTATGTCAGAAATTAGCGAGGCGGGATGGGGGTCAGGGGATGGTTGATAATGGCACAACAGAGCATGTACTCTGCAGAACAGAGTGGTCCCTGTGGGGGGCTTTCAGCTCCGTCTCAGCCTGCGATGAACAGGTGAATGAACGGATAAAATACTGCTGCTGGCAGAGGACGAACCATCAGAGAGCCATCGTTTTAAGATTTGCGAAACTGATATCATAAACAGGGGGATCATTTGTAGCATACCAACAACGTGAAATCAAAATTTAACATATCCCATCAGTTAAGCTCATCAGCTGATTTGTTTCGTGGTCGCAGGACTTGTGAAATGAACACATGTCCCTGCATGAGGGAAATAAGCATGCTGTCCAGGAGGCTGGTTCTGTGGCTGGTAAACAGTCATTAGAGTTAAATGTTTATCCTGATTGGACTAATTGCTCCGGGCTGTGAGTATGAATGCAGGCCTGTGCTTTTTGCACATACACAAGCATCTATATCTTTTTATGGTGTGGACAGTGCATGTTTTTTTCTGTCAGCCCTAGCCGTTGCCTTGACAACTGGTCTCAGAGACCTGTGCACATGCATGCAATTGTGATAAATCCTGCTTTCAGTCTGTGAGGAGCACGTCCACAGAGACACATCTAATGCCTCTATCACTCTGGTTCTTAGGTTTCCAGGGCTGTAATTTATCTAACTACAGAAAATTAATCAGCGCTGCACACAAGCTGAATTATTGATAGTCATCATTATTACTACTGATTGTAGTAGGATAGTGGGGAAAAGATGTGTTTTGAACTTTAAGTGTCAGGGCTTATTACCCAGACTGCAGTGCACTGGGGCCACTCAAGGCTGAAACTGAAGAGTCATCACCGTCTCTGACAAATGAGACCAAGAGATCAAACCTGTCATTCACACTGAACATGTCCGCCCGCAGCTTAAATGAGCTCCCCCGGGAGCTGCAGAATAAAGTTGCTCTTCCTCTCCCCATCTACAGCCCTCACTCTCATTCCTCTTTCTCCCTGTTTTTACGACACTAACCCTCCCACCGCTGCTCCACTTTACACCAACTTGTTTCCTCGCCCCTCTTGATGAAGATATGTGGGAGTCTTTTGATCAGTAGTATGAGCTTAAACCCCCTGCATCAGTCCCATCTTCAGCGTCGACTGTATACCACCGCCATCTGTTGGTGGAGAGCCGCCTGGAAAGAGAACAGCCTCAAGGTCTGAGAGAATCTCCTGTGAGTGCTTGACAGAGGTCTTATATTGATCGGGCTGCCACTGTGCGGTTAGTCCATGGCTCTGGCTACATGTCTGCCTGGTTAATGGCCGTGCAGCCAATGATCCGGGCAGTCCGCCATGAGTAAGACAAGGGCAGAGAGCTAAGAAATGTAACAACGGGAGATATTTTCAGTCAAAATAAATGAGCAGCCCTGAATTTAAATGCGGTCCACTGGTGAGCGCAGTAAAGAAAAAAGGCAGATTGGGGCTATTTCTTCGTCTCCCACAGAAGCTGCTGCAGCCTCTTGGTCTGTTCCTCTGGCTTTTCTCCCAGATAAACTGCTGCAGACGTTTACTGCAGAGGTTTACTTAACATGGCCAGTACAGTCATGATTCTACCTGGACTGTGTAATGTACATGTTAGAAAAATACAGGGCAACAAAGTATGCAGCTCACAGGAAGCCACACCAACAAGTGAGGGATTACTTCTGAGAATTTCTGCCTGTTTCTCCTTTTTATTTTTTTATTGACATGTTTTTGTGAGCTATGGTTAACTGGACTGAACTGGCCTGAGCAGGATTCAGACAGACAGGACAAATAGAGAGGTGGATGTTTGCAGATCAGTGAACTCAGTGTCAGCTGTCTCAGTTTATTATGCCACACAAGCGTTTTTTTTGTCCTTTCACTTTTACACATTTAACTTGAAGCAACTCTGTTACTTTAACTGAGCAACAGCGCCCCCTGCAGCCACACATGGTATCAATTCTGTTGTGTTGAGAATAAAACCGCCTGGATATTTTAGAATTCTCTTATCTGATTATTTGAGATAAACAGGTTTTTAATGATTTCTAAGTATTTTTTTTATTATTCTACAGAATAAGATTGTAACAGAATATGTTATGTGATTTTTACTCAGCAACAGAACCCTCTGCAGCCATACATGGTGATTCATTTTGTTGGGCTGCATAGTCAAACTTACTGAAGTGAAGCACAACTAAACAGTGTTTATTACCCATGATCCCTTTCTTCTTTGACCAGACGAGCTGCTGCTGCTGCTGTAACAAATGCACCAAACTCTGTTCAGAATTCCTCATTTTTGAAAGTTTCCTCTCTTGTTTTTAATGACCTCTTAGTCTTGAACTTTCTGGATTTGATTCTGTCTGTGTCTCTCGGTGCGTTCCACACAGGAGTGGAAATGACAGCATTAAAAGGTGGATAGTGTTGCTTTTTTATGAAAATGCTGCAATTTCCCTTTGGATTTTAAGAGATTTCATTGTTAGATGATCTGTTATCTTCAATCCATTTTGGTTTGTGCTCATGCAGGCAGGCTGTATGAGGATGTGTTCTATAGTTGAGAGCTCAGATTTCCCCTTCAGCCTCGACCATGTGTCCTGAGGAGGGAGGAAATAAAACACAACAACCGGTGACCTTGCACAGCCGCAGTACGCAGGCTCCCAACTTGTCCCCCGCTGAACCACGGCCATCAACACAGCAGCTGAATAAATGACCACACACCAGTGTGGAGGCATGTTGTTGGGGGGGGAGAAGAAGAAAAGCAAGAGGGCAATAGATAAATGAAGACAGAGGTTGAAAGAAGAGTGAGGGTCACAGTGTGAGTAAGGCAGGGGGAGGGCCCTGTGTGTGGGGAGAGCCTCCTCTTTTCATTGACGTTCGGGGGGAATGTGCTGATTAGTGGAGAGTAAATCAGATGGAGGGTTCCCAGTCTCCTGTGTCCGACCGAGCCGCTGCAGCTCTCTGGTAACCACAGTCACCTCAGCGCTCTGTGTGGAGCTGCACCAGTTTGTCATCAGAACCAGCATCTGGTTACTTAATGTAGGGGCCAACCCGGGGACAGATGTGAGGAGGTAGGTGGGCTCTACTCTGAAGGTGTGTGTTTAGCAGATACGGCACCTGTTTACATCGAGCTGGTGTGCATGCATCACAATCCTGCAGCTTTATTAGAAGGAGATGGATTTATTAGAAGGTTTGATATTCACTATTTTCACCCCTGTCCCTTGGTTTGTTTGTTTCTAAACAAGATTTCAGACAAACTGTATTCGTCAGATTTCCATGAAACTTAGTGGAAGGATGTTGTGTGGATCAGTGAAAACCCAGTAAGTTCTGGTGCAGATCTTGATCAGGTGGCGTATCCAGGATTTTTAGAGCATGATGGGGTGTTTTTCAACATTTTCCCCGGGAAGAATTCGTGGATCTTTATGAAAAAAGTAAAATGTATTTAGGGAACTGATGAGCGTGGGAAATGTGGTGCAGCTTGATTGAATTTAAGGGGAGTGGCATTCTACCAGTTTATACTCCTTATCAAACAAAAATTTTAAATATCCTCAAATGTCATAATATTCTCCTTTCCTATGGTTGTATGTCAATGTAAACTGAATTCCTTCAGTCTACATTTAGTTGGACTTTGTGAAAATGTCTCATTGGCCTATGTGGTCAATCTTTCTCTCAATTTCCTGTCATCTCATTTCAGTGTGTGTACAAGTGAAGCTCCTCTCTGCTTCATTCTCCTCTGAACATGACCAAGCCCCCACTTCCAATCCCAACGTGTTTATGATTCACGGCACATTCCTTCCGATCGCCCTCTGCTCACATCTACAAAGAGGACCTCCGATGATCTGTTTGTTTATGAAGAGCTTGTGTGTTCGCTCCACTCGGACCTGCTCTCATTAGACCTGTTAGCGGAATGGACGGCCCAGTGAGGCCATCGTTAGAGCCCATTAGATGCACAGAGCGTGAAGCGGCTTCTCCCTCATCAGTCATACTGTACGTGAGAATGGCAGTCAGAGAATAGAGGGACGCACTGTGCTGAATGCATGCACAGTTTGCACTCTGTTTACATCTCATGCAGCTCAGCTCTTCTTCTCCATCCCTCCCTCTGTTCACTTCTGTCACCCCCCCCCTCCTCATGTCCTCTTTCTCTGTTCTATGTTTACACTCCCATCACGTCACATGTGATCTCGTTGTCCTGGCGCAGGACGTTGCTGAGTTACTTCACCTGGTGCGTCAAATAAAAGGCAGAATTCCCCTCTGGGATCATTGAGCACACGTAGCAGTGAATCTCAAAAGCTTTTTATTACACAGGATTCCTTGGTGTTTCATCATTAAACTGTGAATCCGACGGTTTCTCTCTGTTCATTACTCAGTGTGGTATCCATATGGGAAACAGTTAAAATAAGGTCACGGGGCTGATTTAAAATGATGCTGCTGAGCAAAGATCTCCCGAAAGCGTCGTCACTTTCCTGGGAACAGATGTTTACGTGTCTGAACAGGAGGTCCAGCAGACAATAAAGTGAACCGGTCACACTCCACACACATGAAGAGATTACACAAGGAAAAGGATCTCATCCTGTTATCAGTGTTGGTTTGAGGATGTTGCTGAGCTGCTGACTCACCACGTCCCTCCCTGGGAAACTGCTCCTTCCAGCTGTCACTGCAATATCGTTGGTTGTATGTCGTACAGTTTGCTGAAGGTTTAATCGAGTGAGTCCAGGCTGTCATAGACTGTTAGACGTTCAGTGGCATGTTTATCTTATTAACCACACACCTAAAATTTATTCCTATTGGCATAAAATGAATTTGATGTCAACTCAAACCAGCAAACTTGAGAATAAGGCAAACCAAATGTAAAACAGTGCCAGACTGAGTAAGTAGAATGACACTCAGAAGAGCACATATGCAGAGGCCCAACAATCCTCCTCAATTTAAATCAAATTGCACCAAATTTCACACACACTCATTTATCAGTCCCCTAATATGGCAGATTTTTCCTTCTCAGCCCATGAACCATCTCTTTTTTGCGGTAATCCGTAGATTTTATTTAAACTTGCTGACAAACCAGATAAGCCCTCAGTAGCACATCCGCTAAGGCTTCACAGTCCCATGTATGAAACAATTTAAAATTCACTAGATCCAAATTTTTACTTGGATCTGCCCCAAAATTACACAAACTCATTAATAACGGTCCCCTGAACACTGGGTTTGTTGTTTTCATCAAGATTAAAAAATTAAAATCTCACAATGTTACACAAAGTGGGAAAAACATATCTGCACCAACATTTTAACAGTTCTTCACTGACACAATATCACAGCGTTTCACCGTGTTTTATGAAAATCCATTCAGTTGTTTTTGTTTTTACAAACACAAAGACATAACCTCCTCGGCAGAGCTAAATATCCTCTTTCCAGACAGTTACTTACGTCCCCTAAGTTCTCCCAAACCAATAAATCAAAGTGAAGAACGCCCAGAACTCAAACTGTAACTTGGCTGGAGAAGCGGCTTGAGGAAACAGCCTCCACCAAATGAGAAAACATTCTCATACGGCCCGTGTTGATCTTTATGTCAGTCATAGATTACCACACGGGTGTGACAATTACCCTCTGCTGATACAACCTCCTGCTTTTTATTGACACCTGAGGCTGTTCGGGAAGTTCAGTTGATTAAAACGACAGAATCCGACTGGCGCTCACTCAATCACAGGAGCCCCCAAAACCACCATGTTAAAAACTACATCTGTCTGTGCCGCCAACTTCTCAAGCAAATCTGTACGGTCCAAGAAAATGGGAGGTAGAGAAACATCCTCTCCCTCCTCTGATGTTTCCACATCCTCATCCAAGCCCGTTTATTTTGGAAGTGCTTGCAGAAGAAAAAAAAAAAGAGAAAAGTAAAGCATACATTAGTGGGAAAAAGCAAGTATCAGTTTCCACTGCTTTTTGAATTTCTCACACTTACAGCAACTTAACCACTTTTGTTAAACTGGACATATTGTAATTTGTGATGCACAGTTTAGCGACTGCATAAAGGAGCAGTTTGTTAACCTGTGGGCCTCTCATAAGTGACTGAGGGGCTACAGATCGATGGAGAGACCCGGGCTGAACTTACGGTCAATAAAACAGCAGGTTTTATGGAGCGTACGTCAAACCGCCAAGGATTCGGTCGAGTTTGCAGATAAATTCACTCCGCACTTGGAATCCATTTCTCTCTAATGACTGGTTTTGTTGTATTGTTTTCATCCTTAGACTCCGCTGGTCAGGTCTGTTGGTTCATGCTGGTCGGGTCTGTTGTGTTTCATGCTTTGCGTTCATGTCGATGTGTGGTACCTGGTTCTCCTCTAACTCGCCCCTGAAGGACGTGTGTCGTTATTAAATTCCAATTTGTGTCCAATAAGGTTTGGTTTTGTGTGAATTTAATCGAAGTCAAACAACATAAGCTGCTGTCAGGTAGTTTGTCACAGAGATGCTGAATGAATCCAAGTGCCCCCTGTGTAAATAAGCGGAGGTTACGGGAAGGCATTGTGGGAAATGAAACAAGGTTATAATGATTTTGCTTGTTATTCTTAGTCGTTGTTTTGCTCTGCAAAGGTGTCACTTCCTATACCTCACCCGCCTGAACGGGTCACATGTTGAAATATAAGATCTGCTGACTTGCATCCACTGTGTCTTGGGGAAATGTGGCATGAATGGAACCTGCACACTCAGGGTATCTTGTTCTGACTGGAATATGTCAACATGAATCCATTTCTCAGCGCTCGCGTGACCTGCACAAAAAGCTCCTTCCCCTTCCTTCTGCATTCCTGGGGAAGAGGAATGCAGATCGAGGACGGTGGCTTTATCTCTGTGCTTTTGTTCTGTGATTGATTGCTTCCCGGGACCTCTGGCAAAAAAAAAATCACAGATAATTTCTCTTATTTTTGGTTCATCCACAGCCTCCCAAAAAAAGTTGACACGCATGAAGTGAAGTGATACAAGTGTGATGGGAATCGTGAATAATTTATTTTTTAATTCTTTCTTTCATTGTTTAGGTTCTTTCGACCGTGACTTTCAATGAATATTTAAACACAACTGATCAGGTTTTCGTTGCAGCCGAAAGCTCAAAGTTCTCATCACATGTAAACTGATCCTGAGTTTTCTGCTGGTCGTTCTCTGGTGACTCTGGAGTGGAGCTGGTTTTCTGCTTGGATGAGAGGTTTTGAGAGAAAAGGCGGAAAAGAGTCAGTGTTTCCTTTGACAAACGGGATCCTGATGCAGCAGTTACTGACTTTTATTACTGGAACAACAATTTTTTTTAATAAGCGTTACTACTTGAACGTTTAGTGTAAAATCCATGTAGATGTCATTGTTATTGTAAGACAGAAGTGTAGTTGTCTAACCTGAGCCGTCTGATTTCTTTTATTATAATCATTTTTAAATGAATCAACAGAAAGAAGCCTCAAATTAGTTTTGGCTTCACACTAAGTTAAATTTCATGATGTTAATGTTGTATCTTAACTTAACTAAACAGTTATAGCAGATATTAATACTCTATAGCTGCCTTCACTTTCCCACATTTCTATTTAGTCCACCACTTTTTGGCATTTCTTCTATAATAACATGACGTTTCCTGCAGGATTCGATCACTGTCAGCCTAATGAGGGCCATTAACATGAATTATGCTCTGTGCTTTCACCTCCAAGTGGAGCAGGGCCTGAAAGGAAACAGTGAATTTCTTTATGATGCTGGAATCACACAGGCTCAGGATTACGACTGAGGTTTGTGGGTCCCGACCAGAAATCAACAAATCTAACCTGGCAGAGTTTGACATATTGACACAGCTCCTCACTACAGGGTAGCTCCCACTGTTCAGTGACTTGTGTTCCTCCTTGAATCAAAGACAGAGAAGGCAGACACGAGAAAGGCTGCCTTTATGCACAGTGCCAACGCAAACAATGGCTTGTGCCAGTGTAGACAGCTGAGCCGGGAGGCGTTCCTCGGGACTCAATAGCCGCAGTGTTTCTGCTGCCGGCCTCGGATTCCACGGCGGCACCGCTGGCTCAGCCATTGGAAGGGCTGCAGAGCACAGCAGGTAACCGGAGTCCTGACTGTGGCAGCCAGAACTCGATGGAAAGCAAAGCGAAGCAAAAATGTGCTGAAGTGATTAGAGAGCTGAGTGTGGAGAGGTGAGTCGTGGTATGTTCGACATCACAGGCTAAACTATTGTAGGAATGTAAAGGTTTTGATCTGTGTTTCCTTCCTTTATCTGTTTCTCCTCAAACATGATCCCCTTATCTCTCAGTATATATATCCTTATCTTACCTTATCTCTCAGTCAGTATATTTAACAGGCGAGGGTGCAAGTTGTCCTATACTATACTTAATGTTGAATCACTTCTTTAAATTAACAATATGCTTTCATTCATGTCTTATTTATACTCGAATACTCAGCTTGAAACCATTAACATCATTTTCATTCTTAATGAAATGTTGTGCGATATTTGAGCAGCACAGTGCGTAAAAGATTATCGGCTGTTTATCTGGTTGCTGGTGCAGTCGACAATAAACGGAATCTGATTGAAACGCCAGTGATTATTATTATTGTTTCTTCCAGTCAATTTGCTCGGTTCAATGATGTCATTTAGCCCGTGGCTCCAAATTGATTGCCAGGCGCTCACACACACACACACACACACACACACACACACACACACACACAGACACACACACACACACACACACAAACAGACACACACACATACACACACACATACACACAAACAGACACACAAAAACAATTATTTTCATAACATGTCTGGTTTATGTCAAATGATAGATGTTTATTTTTATTGATGGATTACTCCTTGAAATCTGCTCTGGAATCAGAGGCAACATAGAGACAAGTGTTTGCCTCATGTTACACAAATTGGGACTCTGTCTGCTGATTGGTTAGCCACTATGGTGCTTATAGGTAGGGATGCTTTAGAAATGCATTTTTGTTTAGGGGCTTTAAAATCATCAGAATATGAACATTTTCTAGATCTGTTTTTCAAAAGGGTTTTCTATTTCTATAAAAGTAATTGCAGATGTGCACAATCCAATAAGTTATTTGCATTCTTACATTATCATATATATTGTGGTTACATACATTTTCAGAATATATCACATACATGAAGTATTTTATTTTGAGTAATCTATATTCTCAGTAATGTAGAAGAGTGAGTAAGACATGCTACACATTGCCGTGCCTAATTCCTCTGACACATATACCACAGGACAGGTGTGATTCTGCCACTGCCCCAAATAGCTCATTGCACCAGTCCACCCCCGCGTCCCAGCAAGGCATCCCCCTGCTAGAAAAGACTGGTGTGTACCATCCTGGTGCATTGGAGTAACACAGACACGACAAACACATCTGACCTCAGCCGTCCTGAATGACATCAGCATCACATGTCCGCCCCTCAGGCCTGGTGTGTACAGACAACGTGAAGTCTCATTTCTAACCAGTGGGTGGCAGTGTCCCTCTGAAAGCACACTGCAGACTGTAGTCTCATCATCTAAGGCCTCTGTCAGGGTCTGTTTTGTGCGTCTGGCTGTCGTGTCACGCTCCTGTGACCGCCACAAGTATTTTTACCCGCTGTGGCCTTTCTCACATTTACAGTCTGGGCTGCTTTGAGCTCAAACCACCGGAGACGGCGTCTAAATCTCGCACTTCTTTTTTTCAACTGACCCCAAAATTGCATTTCACTGTCATTGAAAAACTCTGCACATCGATCTGCCACAAAGGAAGTGAGAATGAGATGAAACAGCAGGGCATTCAGTGGCTATTTCTTCTGTTCGTGTGCATTCTTCCTCTTTTTTCTGTACAGTATTGTTCATCTCTCACACTGAGTGTTTACCAGAGTGTGTCACCTCACATGGGTCTATTTTTAGCAGGGGTGAATTGTGCTGTGTGTGTTTCCGTACCAGGGAGAGGCAATGGTGAAGGGCTCCAGAGAAATATGCTATCTGTTAATGGACGTCACAGAAAGGAACATATTGTAAATGGACAAACACGGCCTTTGTCTAAAAATGGTAACAATATATGAACTCTTTTTTTTTATAGAAAGAAGGAGACAGATAGCAGATGCATGTAGTCAGGCCTTTGTAGCCCTGTGGTCCCGTGAAATGTATTTTTTTACAGAACTGCTTACACAGAAACGAGCACACAAACATGTGGGCGAGTTGTTAAGTTAAAGTTTGTTTGGTTTCTATCGTAAGGGTGTCATTTTATTCCTGCGTGTTCTCTGCACAGGATGGTGGCACTCGATGCCCACATCCAAATGTTTGGGCAGTTTGGAGTCTCCACCCCACCTGACTTGCATACATCTTCGGAATGTGAGAGGAAACCGTTGCAAACCCACGCAAACACAGAGAGAAGTAAGAAAAGAACTCCACCCAGGAAACACTGAGGAGCAGACCTGGCTCTTTCTTACTGTGTGAGAGTTACCCCCCGGTGATTTAAAGGTTCAGTGTGTAGAATTTAGTGACATCTAGTGGTGAAGTTACATGTTGCAGCTGAAAACCCCTCACCTCACCCTCCCCTTCCAAACATGGAACAGAACCTTTGGAAGCTTCAGTCATCATAAAAACTCAAAAGATGTTTAGTTTGTCCAGTTTGGGCTACTTTAAAAAAACATGGCGGCCTCCGTAGAGAGGACTCGCCCCACATGTAAATATAAAGTATTTAAATATAAAGGTCCCATTCTAGGGTAAAGAAAACAACCATATGTACAATTTAGATGAAAAACACCAGTGAAAACATCACTAGGTTTATTTTATATTCAATTTCCATCAATAGATCCCTTTGACCTAAATCTTACACCCTGGATCTTTTAATATGAGTTGTTGGTAGAACAAACTTATTTCTGATTCATATTTTTTCCAAAACTTTGCTTAAATCGAGAGTTGGTAATCATGGAAACACCAGCAAGAGCAGGCCACCGATACATCCCACCCCCTCCCCTCGGTCGTCTCATCAAAGCTATGCTCCCAAAACACAGAAACACTGCCTGATAACTGCTAGACGATAACGCCGGTGAATCATTTCATTTTGTCTGAATGAAATGACTGGTCGTTTTTATCACAGTCCTGCAAGGGTCACTGACACTTTCTTTTTTTCATTTTTTTTTCTCCCAGATTTTTTTTATTGATGGCGATTGAACGATACAATTTTAAAAAAAGTTACCAACCTAAGATTTAAATAAAACTAGAATTGCGATTTAAAAAGCTTAATATAATAGAGAAAGAGGAGAAATTGTTTTTTTACAAGTTATGATTATTTGAAATTGACGAGTTCTGGTTTTAGGAGGGATATGTGTCGGATTATTTCTTTGTCTGGCTCTTTTGGATGGTGACTTCTTGGCTGGCTCTCCAGTTTTTATTCTAACCTATCTGTCCCCCGGCTGCGGCTTTAAAGTAAGTGTACACATGAGAGTGCTATCGATCGTGTCCTCTAACTGTTGACAAGAAAGTAAATGACTGTAATTCCCAAAATGTCAAACTAAAGTTTATAAGCCTTCAGCCCTATAACCAGTTCTATGCTATTCGACAGTTTTCGATCCATCGCGCCGCAAACACTTTTCAGTCAGTACTGCAGAGATAACACGGTTTGATGCCCAGCAAGTACGATCCTTGTGAGAAGAGAATAGCACGCTGTGTAAAAAAACTCATTGAACCTCGTTGAAATAATGTTTTTACTGCAACAGAGCTTGTGTCTGAAGTCTGTGTCTTCAGTTTCCATATGTCTGGACCAACAGCTTGTTTCGATCCTGATTGAAGCTACTTAGTTATGAACGGTAGAAAAGAGAAAAGCCTCCCAGCCATCACTTGCCGTTGATGAACTTTGATCATTCCCATTGATCCCACAGGCAACACATCTGCTCCAGCTTTGCTGCCAGGATGTGATGAGCAGAGGCAGCATATCCCTTAATTACTCTTATTTCAGCTCTATTTATACATCTTTCTGCTGGATCTTTTTTTTTCATGCACAGGAATTCTTTTGTTCCAGAGAATTTATAGGGAAAGTGTGTTTCTTTTTTGTCTTCCTCTACAAAGTCCTCTGTGTTCACAAACCTAACCTGGGCCACTACATCTCATTTAGTATGCTGTTGTATCAAACTATGACATCATCTAATTGTTTCCAGACCAGGAGAGAACCGAGTTTTTGTTTTATTTTCCATTTCTTAGCGCAGGTCTCAGTTGCTCAGCAGATAATGAAAAACGGTGCATGATGTCATGTAGACGGAGCACACGGCGCCAAAATCTTGTGACCAACTTTCCAGGAAGCGTTCACTTCTCCCACCCCACTCATCATTTCCTTCGCTGTCTTTCCCTCCGACTTTGTGTTTTTTCCTTCTTTTTTTTAAATGGGAAAATCCGAGTTTCCCTTGTTCCTGATAATTTTTAGGTAGTGCATCTGTGGGAATGCACCTGATAAAGGCGCTTGTGTGTGGCTGACCTGCGGATGCCTCTTGGTCTCGTCCCAAATGTAATAATGTATGTGACTTTCTTTATACTGAAAACAAGAAGGAAGAAGAAGAGAAGGGGAGGCACAGAGACTAAACTAAGGGGAGGTGTGTGTGTGTGTGTGTGTGGGGAGGGGGGGTCGAGTGTTGGAGCAGAAACTCAGAGAAACCATATGTATTGAGTTGAAGAAATGGCATTTTATGAGCAGAGAGTGGGCCTCTGCCTGGAATTCTCAATGACATCATTCTGGAGCCGAGCGCTGTGCAGCCAGGACTGAGGAGATGGAGTGGGCCTGCGCTCAGCCAAGGCGACTACACACTGGATCGTAACACCGGACGAGGAATAGCGAGACTCTGAGGCAGGCAGACGGAGATAATTACACAGGCTCGTTAAGTGTCTCTGAGTTTGTGAAAAGTTTAGCAGCTCTGCTTTATAACTGGAATTCATCTAATTTGATCAGTTCAGCAAAGCTCCCTTTGATGCTTATGCTAAAGCGGCTCCTGAGCCTCATACTGAATCAATCACATGGCATTCGGGTCACGTGTTGATCTTCAAAATGAGAAAAGAGATTACTTCATATCTCACTCCCACACAGATAAACTCCAGAAAGACTCTCCCTGAGGTCTACCACCAAAACAAAGTGATAGAATAACGAGGATGCCAGTTTTATTGAAGGAGGAGTGTCTTAAATGGCTTTTGGCTCCTTTGTTTTTTTTATTTTTTTCTGTTTGTTGTGTTTACTGGCACTCAGGAATAAATGGATTTCGGCAAGAGTGGAGCGATCGCATGATAGTCGAGCTCTGTAAGTTGAGTCAAGTGTCTGCAGCTCCGCAACGCATTAGCAGCTGTAGTCACCAGAGTCCAGGGCCAAGGTCTCTGAACTGAAATAGATCGGCTGGCCGGTCACTATGTCTGCCTCGCTGCATGTAACGATTCTGCCTGAGTCACACACGACCAGTCATTCCGTGCACATCCCCTGCTGTGATTCAGGGCACATGTTAAGACGATAACTTCATTCTTCGTCGTTCATTTGAAGGCTCAGATGAAAACCTTCCAGAGAAGGTGATCATTTTAAAGGTTCAGGCCTGTAATTAGAGGACATCAACATCTCCCTTGTGGGACTGGTGTGTGTGTGTGTGTGTGTGTGTGTGTGTGTGTGTGTGTGTGTGTAAATGATTGGTGTCCCTGTAAACCGGCTCCATGTGGGAGCCATTCTCCTCTGTTTCCTGTGCCTGTTGTCATTAGATAGAAAATACCTTTGACTTGGGGGCAGTTTACCCCAACCCCCTTCTCTCAGAGGGGTGATTAGTCTCTGGCCTGTTGGAGCAACACTGTGAAGTCCAGAGACGGCACAGTCGACCCGGGGCCCGCTGCAGTCGTGAAGTGGGAGCATTGGAGTGCGTCGGGTGAGCTTAGCGGTCACAGTATAATACGGGTGGAATTCTGGCAGCATGACATTATCCACGAAATAAAACAAAGCTGATTTGAGGGAGGTTGAAAATAAAAGGGCGAGAGGAGAACAGCCCTACAACACTGCTGTGGTTTTTCCGCTGCAGAATCCTCTCTGCTTCTTTTCTTAGATCCCATCTTGACAGTCACTTCTCAGGCCCTGAAAGGCTCTATTATTAGAGGTGCTCTCTCGTATTTGCCATCTCTGCCCACTAAGTCATTCTTCCTCTGTGTATAAAAGCCAAACAAAAGGTACCTCTGACATTCAAACACTCCCAAACCCTGTTTCCTGCAGCTTCATCTCGTCTTTACGCCACACTCTCCTCACACTTTCTCCGTTTCCATCTCATTTATCTGTTCTATACATGTACGTGCCGGCCTGGATGAGGCCGTCACTCTCTCTCCCCACCTCCTTCCTCTCTGTGCTTTTATCTCTTATTCCCTCCCCATCCTCTCATTTTCATGTTTTTACATTCTCTGATGAAAAACCTGAAAAATACAATTTTCTCCTTCACTCCGGGGTCATTTGAGCGTCCCCTTCCTTGCATGATTAATGTTGTGCAGAAGGTGTTTCATCCCCCTCTCTCTCTCTCTTCCTATCTCTCTCTCTCTCTCTCTTTCTCTCTACCCAGCTACAGAGCCACAACGCTCTCACACCCTCTTCCCAGTACCCCGCCCCCTTCCATACTGCTTCGGGCCTGGCAGAAACCCACACTCCCGTCTCCCAGCCTCCGCCCCCCCTCCCCTACCCTCCTTATACTCCTACTACTGGCGCAGACAGACTACAGAAAGGAAGCGAGAGAAAAAGAAAGATCTCCACTTAGCTGTCACATAGACTGACTCACAGACCATGTATCTATATGAGGCTGCTGCTACAAGGCACAGAAATGGGAACGTCCCTGAGGAGTAAAGAGCTACAAGAAATTGGAGATGACAGTTTTGAGATCCTTACGTGTGTTAGACAAACCTTGGTAGTCAGTCATGGGGACCAGTGAGTGGGATAACTTATGTTTGGAGTACATCGCCCTGTGAGTGCCGGCCAGCATGTGGTGTTTGCAGTGTAACTCAGAGAAGACCCAGTCACTGCTGGAGCTGGAGCTGAATGGCTGGTAAGAGTAATATGTGTGTGTGTGTGTGTGTGTGTGTGTGTGTGTGTGTGTGTGTGTGTGTGTGTGTGTGTGTGTGTGTGTGTGTGTGTGTATCTACAGTATGTATGCATGTATGTATGTGAGGTGTGAGAGAGGTGAGAGAGTTGTGTGTGTGTGTGTGTGTGTGTGTGTGTGTGTGTGTGTGTGTGTCTGTGTCTGTGTCTCTGTGTCTCTGTGTGTGTGTGTGTGTGTGTCTCTCTGTGTGTGTGTGTGTGTGTCTGTGTCTCTGTGTGTGTGTGTGTTGTCATTGAATGAGGTTTCACCGGGCTCCAGGAGCTCATAAGACTTTGTTTGATAAACAGCTGAGAGACAGTGTTTGTGTGTGTGTTTTGCTTTTTTATGTGTTTTCACATAATCCACACTCGGAGCTGACGGGATTAATGTGAAGCTTCGAGCTCAGTCACGAAGACCATGAATTTTAAAGTGGGGTCCATTTTGACTCAGTCACAATGGAAAACATCATGTCCCCTCTCTGAGTCATTGTGTGTGTGTGTGTGTGTGTGTGTGTGTGTGTGTGTGTGAGAGAGAGATCATGGTGTGTTTAGTCTTACTGTACAGAATCCATCTGTGAGTTGCCCCCCCCTTCCACCCTCCAGCTCGATTGAAGGGCATTCCTGTGGTGTTTCGTGGCCCTGCCGCTCGCTGGCTGTGACTCTGTGGTTTTTCATAGCTGGATACTCAAGACCAGGTGCTGAGTGTATTGTGGGGGAGAGTTTAATTATTTATTATTGAGGAAATATTGACAGTGGCTCTGTTGTTGTTGTTTTTGTCGTGAGTCTTGACGGGGGGGTGGGGGGTGGGGGGTAGCAGGGAAGCCTTGATGTAGACAGAATGAGGTCTGGCTGTTAACAAGGGAATGGTATGGATTTCTGATTACTTTAAGTAACAAGTGTGTGCATGGACGGCCACTCGCCACACTTCACACACTGTGCTATGCTAAAAATGAATAACTTTATTATTCTTAATATTTGGAACACTGAAATCAATAATCAATAATAAACAGACTTTATAGATTAAAGATCTGGTGATTTTCATTTTTCGTGTTCTCACTGATTCTGCTCAGTAGGTTGTGATTAATGAGTCAGTTCAATACTAATGTCTATAAACAGATTCTACCCTTTTTAGTTTGACCAATCACGTGTGAGCCGCCTTTTGTTGCTCACAGGTAAACAGCTGGTATGGAGAGTGAAACAGGAGGAACACATTGATGGAATGCATCAGATATTAGCTTTTTAAATCACTTCCCATGAAGTAGTTTTACACTCAATCAATTTTTGCACTACTCCGGTTTGCATTACTCTCATCCTATCCACCTTGTGCCTTATTTACTGCATACTATGATATACCGTGTACTAAGTTTTGAGTACTTGTTATGTTGAATACTTACATACTTCTGTTATTGCACACTGTCTATACCAAAAGCAGCAAAATATATTGCCCTCTGACCCCATGAGGCTAATTTGTCTTTAAGACGATGGCTGATGTGTTGCGATATTGTTACACATTTAACTTAAAGCAACACTATATAACTTTTACTGAGCAACAGCGCCCTCCGCAGCTCTAACTGTGTAGTCCTACCCACAGAACTGAAACCAAACTGAACAGTGGATGTTCATCATGATGCTTCCTGAGCTGCTGCTGTAACAAGTTTTAAATCTCATAAATGTTCATAATTATAAAGTTTCCTCTTTGAATATTATAGTTAAACGTTAAATATTAAACTTTGACTGTGAACACTAAACTGCCAACAGACGATGGAGGCTTGGCCCAGACATCAGCCGTCTACAGCCCCAAATACTGGCCTTAGCCCCCAGGGGCTCTGAGATTGGTTCAGTGCTGCTGTGCATGCACATAACTTTGCCATATAAAGTGAAATAATAAGGACAAAGGTCAGATATTTTATATGCAGACTGTTGTACATGCACTTACATTTAAATACTGTGTTTTGGTTTTAGCTGTGTGGTTTCACTTTGAAGACTCGCATGTCGCTGGCCAGTTGGATGTAAGATGACAGTTTCTGATTTGTAGAGTCTTCTGGCTCTTAAACTAAAATATACAACTTCCAGTAGTAACCATGACTCAGCCACGAGTCTTATGAGGCTCGAGTCGCCTGTATATTGTCTGCTGCAAATTCTCCAGAGTGATTCTTCTGTCTGTCTGCCGGCCAGTTCAGCTTTCCAGCTCGCAACTGTGTCCAACATTAACCCCCCCTCAACCTGCTCCTCGCTGTCTTTTTACAACCGTTACAAAAATCCTCCATTAGTTTGGTTATTGGTGCTGAACTGACCGATACGTCTGAGTGTTTACTGGCACCTTTACGTTTTTTGACACTGGACTTTGTTAACTCGTCATCACCGTGTCGTGTCCTAACCTTTTAACTGGAAGATGCGTTCGCTAACATCTGTGTCATCAGGTCTGGGGAGCACTCAGAGTGATGGAGAGCAAACATCTGCTTTTGTTGTGTTTGGAGCATGTGTTGTTCAGTGCATGCGGGGTGAGAACTGCAATCGTGGAAGGTCTGTTTGATTTGATCAGAAAGGTCGGTTCTAAGGCTATGTTTACGTACTTGCATAAAAAACAGATGAGGTTGTGAAAAGGCCTGAAGTGTAACAGTGCATTCAGTTCCGTTACATTAGTGTCTCGTATTTTAAACCCCTATTTGAAAGGTTTGGCAAAGAAATATTTACCTCTCCCAGCCCGACCTCTTCCATAATTTGACCTTAACATCTCAGGGTCCCCACATTATATCAACAGATTACTCTTCATCCTTTAACCTGAGAAACGCAGTTGTATCATATATGTACATCAAGCTTTACAAATAAGTCACTGCCTGCTGTACATATACTGTTGTGCATTGCTTTCTCATTTTCAATGTTATTTCAAGGTCACAATTCAGTTATGTTCTATTAAACCTAAATGAACCAAGAAACACATCTTATAACACAAATAAGGTGTTTTACATCTACTCCGCGCCTTGGCTTGGGAGTTACGTTAGTTCCACACTGCAGCTTTCTCTTCCTCCGTAACTCCAGCCTGCACTTCATTAGCCTTGTTCTATTCCCTGAAGATGTGACTCCTCTTTTCCGGGATGGAGGAATGTTTCTCCCTCAGGTCCGACTGATGGAATGGGCTGAGGCCGGGACAGGGGCCTGGGCCTGTTTGTTCAGGATGTGTTGAGAGGGAAGGAGGGAGGTAAGGGAGATGGTCAAACTCCGCCCAGCCCTTCCCCACAAATCCCTGGGTCTCATGGCTGAAAATCACTGCCAGCTGAGCCGACATGCTTATCCATGCCTACATCAGAACCAGCGGGAGCTCCGGCTGGATAAAGAGCCAGACGGAGGGACAGACACCGTTGAGTAGCTGCTGCTAATATAGAGAGATCATATTTCAACGGCTGTGCTGTTGCTACCAGGAAGTGGTCCTTGGACAACTGTCATTGCTTCATCCTTTACCTCCAACAGCGTTTTGATATATACAACCTACATCTACAGTTTCTTTTTTTCTCCTCTTTCTCGCACTAAGCACTTATTCCCACTTTACATCCACAACTCCACACACTCTGTCTGGATGCATGGCTGATAGAAAGTGAAGTGGAAAGAGAGAGAGAAGAAAATGGACCTGGGTACAGGTCTCAGTGGCGAAAGGCAAAGTCAGTTCTGTAGCGGCAGTTTTGACTTTGTGCCTCGAATGTGTTTGGAGGTGACCGAGTGAGAGAGCAGACCTCAGAGGAGCGCTGTAGTAACTATTAACAGCAGCTTGACGTTTATTGTGTCGTCAGTCATTTCATTTCGATTCATTACCACGGCTGTATTGTCATATTGTCAGTAAATAATGACGAGCAATCAGCAAAAACAATTACTCCCATCTCTCTTTAAATAGTACAATAGAAAACAAAACAACGAAACATGATTAAACTAAGAATCTGCAGCCACATGAATCTCTGAGAGGATATTCAGACAACAGGGCTTTGAGTTAATGTCTAAAAAAAATATAGAGAACACCAGAATTGCATTGCGAGAATTAATATCTCTGCCAAAGCCCAACAGTCATTTTATGAAACCACTTTTAAAATAACTAACTTTTATTTGGATCTTCACACACTCAGAAATAACAGTCTCACAAACATGACTTGTTTTTGTTCACCGGATCCATGAATTATTCCCTGAGCAATCAAAAAAAATTTCAGTGCACCAAAGAAAGAAAAAATATATTCCTGGATCTGATCCAGATCTTCACCAAGTTTAATGGTTGCTTCCCTGACCCGGTGAAAACAACCTCCTTGGCAGAGTTAACAAAAAATGTGCCATACTGTACTCTTACTATACAAATACTATAAACCTATATGTACAAACTACACAAATCCTTACATTTGCAAAAGTGTGCCACATGTTTTAAGTTCCTCTGTTTTATATGTTTGATCCTTTAAATTAAATTAAATATATTTACATGTCCATTCAGGCCTTTTCTTATTTAAAATATGAATTTGAACTTCTCTCCTTTATTTCCATGATCACTTTATCCAGGTCAGCCATCAAACTTCTATCAAGAAATGAAAAAATACAAAACCTGCCAGCACTATTCTGGTGCTGTGACATAGAGCAAGGTGTGACTTTTAACTCCAGCAAAGGCAGCTTCACATGACAGATGGTCGGGGAGGTTTGTCCCACTGGTGATTATGCAAAGAAGCATGATAGTCAGTCAGTGGGCCCTGTGCAAGGTATTGTGTTGAACCAGCAGTGTGATGTATGTGGTCCACACTTTGCATATGTGAATCTCCTCTGTGTCACCTTGTCTGATAACGAACAGGTCATCACTTCTCAGACAGGCAAGGATAATGTGAGGCACAAGAATTCACTCTGCTGCAGCATATGGTGGAATTCAACTCCTGCACTGCTTCATAACTTAATAATGTCTCCATTATTTGCAGTTGGAATTAGACAGAATAATTTCTGGACGTTATTGATCCCAACAGTTATTTGGCAGTAAAATTCAGTGTTTTAACTTTTCACCCTCAAATGTTAGGTTGAATAACAGTCATGCTTTTTGATGTTTTCCTCAAAAACATTTCTGTCCGTCTTCAAAGCTGATCTGTCACAGCAGCTCATGCATGTAAGAGTCATTTGTTGGGCCTTGGAGATTTGTGCTCTACTTAGTCATTTTAGTAACTTTATATTTCACTTTTACGACATAATATAGTTTTATAATACAGTTATTAAGATACAATAAAATAAAGATAGGAATCGGCAGACAAAAGGGGACAACGTTTTAGGTTGTGAATTAGATCCAAATTCACTAAATGGCATGTCGTAGCTTGAGGCAGACTTATTATATTAATGTTCACAGGCTGTGGAGAAGCTCGGACGCACATCTTTTGTTAAACTTCTTGTTGTCGCACTGTGTTGACAGAAGTTCCTAATCTCTAAATCTATATTTCGTAAAGAGCAAAATACATAGAGCGAGTTTACTGACACATCTGCTGTGTGAACTTTTGACCATATTCAGTTCCACTTTTTCACCCACCACTGTTTGCTGTTTGCTGGCAGGCTGTTGTTACTGACTGTTGATTGGAGGCTGTCTAATGAAGGAAGTGGATTGTGTACACTGCATGGGTGTGTCGCATCACAGTTCAAACACACAAGACTGCCAGCGTGCAGTGAGTGCAATGTACCATGGAGGAGAAGAAATGTTGGCGTGAGGTTAGTTTTTGAGAAGGTGGGCACTGCACATATACCCACTTTGGTCTTTTGAAGGGGCTGCTGAAGTTGTATTTGCTCTGTCGTGCTGCTCTGACCTGGACTTTGTAACATGTATTGGAGCAATGTGTCCGGCCGACATGATGCAACTCCCCGTTGGCACATGACGTGAAATCAGCTTTAGTTTCCTGGAGGAGCCTGTGTACTCTGGACTTGACTCTGCTGAGAGAATGGTGGACAAGATATGGAGGAAGAGTTGGCAGTTCATAGAAAACAGACGATCTTTGCGCAGTAAGCATTCGCCTTGTAAAGCGGCAGAGTGCAAGAGTGAGTGAGTAACCTTTCGTTTGTTCCTTCACTGTAGTTGTGTAAGAGGTCACAAGGATGACAGATGACTGGATGTGTTTAATACTTGGAGAGTGTTTACGTGGCATTTGTATATACTGAGTCTAGCATGGCAGGCTGTAGTTATTACAGAGATATACCAGTATTAGTCAGCTTTCTACTTTTAAGCCCCTCATTTACTCTACAGTACCCTCCTGTAATGTCGTACTTGCTTCTTGAAACAGTAACTAAATGCTTCACAACCAACAATGTAAAACTTACAATACGAAAAGAAATCAGAATAAAATAATGTAATATTAGTAAAGATTCCGATAATAAAAGCAATATACATCACATGATAAAATGTTTTTTATAAAGATGTGTCTTAAGAAGTGAATCTAATCTCCTCTGGCAGATTGTTCCAAATTCTAGTTAAACTGAAAAAAACATTTTCTATATACTTCAATCAGATTGATCCTGGTTGATTCTGAATTCAAAAACTTCTCATTGTTGAACTGAAGATTAGAACTCTAATCATCTCTTTGCTCTCTCTCTCTCTCTGCAGTGTGGAAGGGGATGGACGGTCCAATGAGAGTGGCCCTTCCCTGGACGGTGGAGCCAGCTATGGCCAGGGTCCGGTGACCCACGGCTCGGCCATCAGCCCCGACAGATTTGACAGCCCGCTTTACAGCCACGGGGTCCAGCCTGGCCCTCAGAGGCCCCGTCGGCCCAAGCTTCAGCACTCACAGTCCATCCTCCGTAAGCAGGCTGAGGAAGAGGCCATCAAGCGGTCCCGTTCGCTCTCCGAGAGCTATGAGCTCTCCGCTGACCTTCAGGACAAACAGGTATTCTAGAGTAGCCTTGACGGATTGTTTGTTTTGGAGTTGGTCAAAGTTTCTCTTGTTCTCATGACACTCGACATGTTGAAAGACCAGCTACAGTTAAAAAAAACAATTAGATATTTAATTTTCTCCTTCTCCGCTCTAGGTGGAGATGCTGGAGCGCAAATATGGTGGACGATTCATAACTCGGCATGCAGCCCGCACCATCCAGACAGCTTTCCGCCAGTATCAGATGAACAAGAACTTTGAACGTCTCAGGAGCTCCATGTCTGAGAACCGAATGTCCAGACGCATTGTTCTGTCCAATATGAGGATGCAGCTGTCGTTTGAGGGTCCTGAGAAAGTGCACAGCTCCTATTTCGAGGGGAGACAGGTGTCTATGACGGAAGATGGCACACCGCTGTCCATGGTGCAGTCTGAATGTGGAGATATAGAGGTTCACCAACAGGCTAACATGGTGTCTCACCCACCTCCGCAGAGTGACCTGACCGACGCCATCACGGAGCTGGAGGACGCCTTTTCCCGGCAGGTCAAGTCTCTAGCCGAGTCGATAGACGATGCACTGAACTGTCGCAGCCTTCAGGGGGACGAGGGACCTGACCCCGACACCATGGGCTGCTCCGAGGTGGAGAGGAAAGTGCCCTATCAGGTGAAGTCCCACCGCAGGGCAGCTGGACGCATGCACGATGAAACCATGGCATCATATAGTGATGTCACTCTGTTCATCGACGAGGAGGACATGTCCCCCTCTATCGCTCTGTCAAGGTCAGGGGAGCAACCTTCCAGCACAGAATCAGACTTGCGGTTGCGGTCAGTCAACTCCTCGCAGGAGTACTGGCCTATTGACCCTAAAGATGAGGGCCGTGACACAGACACTAGCTGCCGCAGCACTCCTTCTCTGGAGTGCCAGGAGCAGCGTCTTAGAATGGACCATCTTCCTCTGTTGACCATTGAACCCCCTAGTGACAGCTCTGTAGAGCTCAGTGACCGCTCTGACCGGGGCTCTGTCAAACGGCCGCCTGTGTACGAGCCGCACGGCCACATCGTAACGTCATCCCAGGCGAGCCCTAAACACATTTCCCACGGACCCCCGCCGCGAGCTCCGTCCCGTGACGACGACGCACCTCTGCGCCACCGCCACCGCCAGCTGGAGAGCCACCTCGCCATCAACGGCTCGGCCAACAGGCAGAGCAAGTCAGAATCCGACTTCTCTGACGGGGACAACGACAGCATCAACAGCACGTCCAACTCCAACGACACCATCAACTGCAGCTCCGAGTCGTCGTCGAGAGACAGCCTCCGAGAGCAGACGCTCAGCAAACAGACTTACCACAAAGAGACCCGCAACAGCTGGGACTCGCCCATCTTCAGCAATGATGTGATCCGCAAGAGACACTATCGCATCGGCCTGAATCTCTTCAACAAGTAGGTACTCGGCTCTGACGGAGCAGGCGTGTGACCAGTGTGTAAGAGAGTGATTCTCAGTGAGTGAACATGAGGATCACAACTGTAACATCTTGTATTCATATTTAATCCTAAAGTATTTAGATTCAATTATTTATCATTTAATTTGGGAGTAGAATATAACTACCTGGGATCCTGAAAAACTCAAAGTGCTACTACAATTCAGCGATGAGAGAATTGACTGTTTGTTTTAAATCTTTGGAAAAATTCTGCTTTGTGCAATGTAGCTCGATTATTTATCTTTACGTGTCATAATGGTTTAATAACGATGTTGAGCTGTAGCTCCATGTGCTAAATCGATTTAGCTTCATGAACAGTTTAGAGATCTTTATTTAAAATATTACAAAATCGATTTTTCAGAAAGCCAGAGAAAGGCATCCAGTACCTGACAGAGAGGGGATTCATCCCTGACACGCCGGTCGGTGTGGCTCACTTCCTGCTGCAGAGGAAAGGCCTGAGCCGGCAGATGATTGGAGAATTTCTCGGCAATCGGCAGAAACAGTTTAACAGGGATGTCTTAGAGTAAGTGTGATTTTGTTCTTCCTGTTTGATAAAATCAACCAGAGAAAAAGAAAAAAAAGAAAGAGAACATCTCTTGGTGAAGAACTTATGAGCATTCATTTCTTCTCTCTCCATCCGTCCCTGTGTGCACCAGCTGTGTGGTGGATGAAATGGACTTCCAGAGCATGGAGCTGGACGAGGCCCTCAGGAAATTTCAGAACCACATCCGTGTGCAGGGCGAGGCCCAGAAGGTGGAGCGGCTCATCGAGGCTTTCAGGTGAAACATATTGACGAATGAGTGACAACAACACAGAAAGATGCAGAGGAATAAAACTGAAATATCAATTAATTGAGAGAATGAATGAAACACAGATCCATCTGTTTGTATGATTAAATCCTGAAACACTGTGTTTTATAGTGTTTTTGAAGTAAACCTTTATTGCTCAGTGTATTATCTTTCCTGCTAATGTTCCTCTTTTGTCACGATTGTAACCATTACGCAAAGAGAACCATTACTTCTGCTTTCTCCGAGCCATGTTCAAAGCATTTCCTCCCTGTGAGCACAATAGCTTTGCTTATCTAAGCTTTGTCTTAAATTGAATTTGCATCACGGTTACTCTCCCCCCTTTCGTGTTTCTAGCCAGCGCTACTGCATCTGTAACCCCACAGTGGTGAGACAGTTCAGGAACCCCGACACCATCTTCATCCTGGCCTTCGCCATCATCCTCCTCAACACCGACATGTACAGCCCCAACGTTAAGCCCGAGAGGAAGATGAAGCTGGAGGACTTTATCAAGAATTTACGAGGTGATAAAGCAAATGACCAATATGAAACACTGTTGTTGAATAAATATATTATTTATATCTTTATTCTATGTGATTTACTGATATTTAAGAACGTGCTATATGTGGGATTCACCGTGTAAATTGGAAATGCATTTGTCATTTGTAATCCAAATAATAATATTACTTCCTCTTCTCTGTTCCTCATTTCAATTCCTACTGTACCTCTTCTGATCGGTACGTGTGTTTCAATAAAACCCTTGATTTTTACATTATAACTCTGCTCCTCCCTCTGTTCCAGGTGTGGACGATGGAGAGGACATACCCAGGGAGATGCTGGTCGGTATCTATGAGAGGATCCGCAAGCGAGAGCTCAAGACCAATGAAGACCACGTCTCACAGGTGCAGAAGGTGGAGAAGCTCATTGTGGGGAAGAAACCGGTGAGTGGTGATTATATCGAGCAGATTAAGTATCAGTTGGCATTCGTGATTTATCATTTTCCTCAAAACATGACTTAATTCTCTGAATTATCTTCCTCCAAGGTGATTATGTTTTCGTCAACGTTATTTAGCAGGATTATGCAAAAACTACTTTTCGGATTTTCAGAAAACTTAATGGAAGAATGCGTGTGTGTGTGTGTGTGTGTGTCCATTGTCATTTTCTCTAACATGATGAGACAGGGTGTTTTTCAACATTGTCAGTGATTTCTCAGAGAAGAATTCATGGAGATTGATGATAATAAAAAAAATCTGGCATATTTATGGGACTGATATCTCTGACTGTGTGAAATTTGCTTGTTTTATGTTCTTTAGTCAGTTCTCACACTGCTGCATCTCCCCAGAGTCACTTTAAATAAACAACAATGTCATGTCTCTTCCAATTTTCTAAACTCAAAATGTTGAGAGATTAATTCTCAGAGGTAGAAGAGGGATTTAGAAAATCTTTGGGTGTTATTGTGCAGGGAGGGATTCACGCCTGGGCTTAGACCTTCATGCTGTTGATTTTAATGCACCCGAAGCCCTTGAGCAATGTCACCCAGCGCTGCAGTCTGATGAAAAATGGACACTCGCTGCCACCTCAGTGCATTACAGTTCCCAGAGGGAGAAGTAGTTGAACACTGCAGTGCCTTCACAAACCACCGTACGTTACGTTAGAATAATCTGCTGATTCAGTCAATTTGTTACTCTTCCTCTTCGAGATATTTGTTGCTGTAGGATGGACTGAGTGGAATTTGATCGGTCACTGTGACCTCACAAAACACATCTTTGGCCAGAACACAAGGTTTCATATGGTAAATAGAAGGATGCTTGGAGAGCGTATACCTCCGCTTAGGCTCTGGCCTAAGTGAAGTCCTGTATTTGCTTATTTATTTATTCAGATCCACTCAAAAATTGGATGTTTTCTTCCTTTAGTCAAGCCCCACCCCTCCACACAGTTTCATGAAAGTTAGTTCTGTAGTTTTTGAGAAAACCTGCTGACAAACGTCTAACAGAATGAAATGATGTGAAGTGATGACAGTTGATACCCAGAAGGTCAAAGTTCAGCTTCACTGTGAAGTTGCAATTTTCTGTAGAAACAGTTTTCTGGCTGTAGCTCAGGAGCACAGGGGGAGACTGTGACCTCATTTCACATTTGGTCGGACACTGAATTGATGCTGCAAACCTTGATACTGCAGCGATTGTAAAGATCTCATGTGCGGCCGCTTTGATAATCTGTGTGAATCATCCACGTTTTAGAACCTGAAGCTTCTCAGCAGAAAAAACAACATCTACTGGTGACAGCTTCATGTCCTGTGAGAAATAAGCAAGAAATGTGACCATTCTTTTTCTGAATGAACTTGCACACTAATACAATAGATAAACAGCAATCACTTTTATTCTTAAATCAAAAAATAACATTCATACCTTTAATTCAATTCCTATTGTCTTCACTGCACACATATTGTACATTCAACTGCAATTTGACTGGTTTGCAGAGATATACAACCGGAAAGCATTAACTTCAGTTTCTGAACTAGAACAATTATCATATTTAGCTCTGACTGTGCTGCAGCCCCTCCGGAGCAGGGGATTTTCTGCATTATTCTTCAGGTAAAGATGAGTCTTTCGTGTGTGAAGGTTAAAAGTCTGATTAACCTGTGCAGCCTCAGGGAGAGGCTCGTCCTGCTCGGATGACTTTGTTTCCGTCGGTTTCCCGTAGGTTGGAATCTTGTCGATTCTGCCAGTAATAATTGAATGCATTGAAAAATGATCCCTCGTCACCATTTAGCCGCAGCGTTAAAAGCCCAGGAGAGCACTCACTTAAAACACGTCAACATAAAAACCAAGTTGGAATTCCTCCTTGTAATTATCAGGACTAGTAACGCTGCACAGTGTGGCTTCCAGGAGACGTTCAACATCATTACAGACTCCCTGAAGCCCAGCAGCAGAGAAAGATGAAGAAAGACCACCACCTTGTGTACAAAGGCTCATGCATCTTCATGGCCACTTTGAGATAATAGAGAAATCCTAATATGTCCTCTTTAATAAGTGTAAATAATCCCAATATAACAAATGCATCACATATCATTATGTCTGTCTTCTGTTTTTAGATTGGAACCCTCCATCACGGCCTCGGATGTGTAAGTAAACTAAATACCGATAAATCTTACTAATATTCATGAGATCATTATTCATTCCTGTACTTGGATCTTGCAGTTAATGCACATCACACAGGTAGAGTGAGCGTTTGATTCCCTACTGAGGCCCAACAAAACATCACATCTGTTGACAGATCAGCGGTTTATGCTGAAGCTTGCAGACAGAATCAACAGACATGGGGTGAATTCTTTGTTTTGGCAATGAGCTGCAGTGTTTCTGCAGAGTCTGTGCTCAGCAGGGTGCACATCACTGCTGGGTGCACGGCACGCTGATGTCTCTATCTCACAAAATGAACTGTATTTGTCCAATGTGGGTGGATTAGGTATCAGATTCTTTTAAAGCCTGAGTTAAGCCTATAAGAAGTTCCATTAATATTTATTGCAATGTAGTTGCCATGGTAAACTTGTTTTTGACTTGTTTTCAAGGCACCTCAAAGTCTCCATTAATTATTTATCAGTTTGCGCCTATATATAAATAAAGGTAACCATAGCAACAATACTTATGCCTCATGCTATGTTAACACTGGTAAAACAAATTGGCTTTCGGGTGAGTTTAGACCGGTCCTGAGGCCATAATAATCTTTGAAGTCTTGATGTCCGTGCTCATTTTTCTTTCTTCCTCGTAGGTTCTGTCGCTGCCTCATCGTCGGCTGGTGTGTTACTGTCGCCTGTTTGAAGTGCCAGATCCCAACAAGCTCCAGAAGCTGGGCCTCCATCAGCGGGAGATCTTCCTGTTCAACGACCTCCTTGTGGTAAAAAAGCCTCCTCTCTCTGTTCTCCTCTGTTCTCCTCTGTTCTCCTCCCCTCTGTCCTCCTCTCGTCTCCTCTCTAGACCAACCTCTCTCTCCGTTTGTATTATTTTCAGGTAACCAAGATTTTCCAGAAAAAGAAGAACTCGGTGACGTACAGCTTCAGACAGTCCTTCTCTCTGTATGGGATGCAAGTCATGCTGTTTGAAAATCAGTGTAAGTTGCACCGGGCGTTTTCTTTTATCTGTCGTCTGTAGCGTGTTAGCGTGACAGTGTTTACATCAGCCGGTTTGATTTAGCACAGTAACACATCCAGCAGTAAAGGGAAGTCAACCCAATGGGCTGTGACATTGTTTATCGTCTCCAAACTTCACACAGATTCGTTCGAATGTGTTTTAACTTGGTTTTGATCAATGGCCCCTTTATAAAGCTCTCTCCTGCTGTGCTTGTTGCCCCAGATTACCCAAATGGAATCAGACTCACATCAGCGATACCAGGTGCGGACATCAAAGTCCTCATCAACTTTAACGCGCCCAACCCCCAGGACCGCAAGAAGTTCACAGATGACCTACGAGAGTCCATCGCAGAGGTCCAGGAAATGGAGAAATACAGGATAGAGTGTGAGCTGCCTTTTCCTCCATCCTCCTACCCTCCCCCTCGTCTACCTCGGGCTGTGTAAAGTAGAAACAGGGCATGGTTCTCATTCCTCTACTGCAGTTTATGAGGGAGGGTGTTTACATGATGGCTAACAGAAGGGAGAGCTTTCTTCTCCTGGACATTTGAAAGGCAATTCTGCTGTGACATACAAGACCAGGATGTTGGATATTATGTAGACTAGTGCAGTGCCTGTTCTAAACATGCCTTTTTGGAATTTGCTTGTCCTGTGTTGATGTCCGGTGCAACTTCAGAGCTATTCCTTGTCATTAGTGAGTCCTCCTCCAACACTTCTATGATGCAGAGTGAGTTGGTTTAAACTTGGTTTATCTGCAATGAAGATTTTACATCAAACTTTTTCATAAAGTGAAACAGAATTTGCTTTACTTCTGGTCACATGTGTGGTTTATATATACAAATTATTGTTTGACTGAACTGTTCTAATTTTTTATTGAGTTGCATGTCGGCAATTTCAAAAGTCTGTTAAGCAACTGACACAATCTTCCGACCCAAGTTCACAACTTAAAAAAAAAGAGTGATCCTACGGAGTTCAGCACCAGCGACTCACGTGAATTTCTTGTGTCAGTCCGATATGGTGAAATAAAAACAATCAAGTTATCAAGACGATGTGGTGGCGATTTCGACCCAGTTGCCGACCACTGCTGTAGTTTATCCAGGAACTTTAACACACACTCCACACTGCACTTTCTTGGGCAATTTAAAACACACATGCTAAGTGGGAAGCAGATTAAATGAACGACAGACAGATGTTTGTGGAGTTAGTAGGTAGCTATATGAATAGTGCACGTTCATGAGTTTCAAACAACAAAAGGTGACTGAATAGTTCTCAAGTGTTTTCTCTGGACAGATTGAGATAAAAAGCCACTGCCACTTACCCCAGTCTCTCCTTGGCTCCTCTCCACAGCTGAGCTGGAGAAGCAGAAGGGGGTGGTGAGGCCCAGCTTGTCGCAGAGCTCCGGACTGAAGAAGGAAGCGGGCAACGGCAGCATGAACCGCGCCAGTCTGGACGACACCTACGCCATGGGAGAGGGCCTGAAGAGGAGCGCCCTCAGCAGTTCCCTGCGAGACCTCTCCGAAGCAGGTACAGCCACAACGTCTTTGTTTCGACCAGCCGGTTCCTGCACGGAGACGTGTTCTCCTCCTGTCATCCACTCAACTGTGATGACGCCAAGGGGATAAAAAAATAGCAAAATGTTGTTTCACGACACCATACATCGACTTCAGAGTTCTCCCGTCTAAATCCACTTTCTAACTCACTCATAATTGAATTGTTTGACCGAGGCAGGTACTTTCAGTGTGTTTCAGAGGAATTCAAAGACTGAATACAGACCTACAGCATTTGAGAAGAGGGTAATTGTTGAGATCGATATTTTCAGACGTGTCTTCTCAGTGATGAATGAAATTGACAGGCAGTTGTCACCACCCCCCAAATCATCTGGATGAGTTTGCATTACGCTCCCCTTCATGGTTTAATTGTCAGTTTTTCTTTTTAACTTGGCACTTTTGTTTTGATCCAAAGACATCTCATGTTTTAAAAACCACGCAGCATTTCCTCTCACGTGCATCTGTGAACCCGACAGACGTGTGCTGACGCTCACCATTCAGAAGCAGCAACAGGATCACAATGAAGTGTCAGTCATTCTCACGTCCATGAATATCAGTGTTTAACGCAGCCGCTGTGTCTCTGAAGCACCGAACACATTTCATTCATTACAGATAACAGCTATGGGAAGTTATCGGGTGATTAACTCGATAACGAAATGAAATCCAGTCAGGGGGTCTGCCTCACGGTTTGGCACCGTGATACGCTGTGTTCTCACGATCACTTCCTCAAGTAGGTCAGACAGTGAAGAAGTACGTAGGGATCCCTCCGCCCTCCTGTCTCCTGTTTTTTCTCCACACAGGACTTGGCATGTTAGTGGGGTCATTTTTGTTAAGTGTTTTTTTGTTTTGTTTTTCCTGCCATACTCCATTTCATGTGTATTTACTGTGTTCTTTTTCCCATACACATCAGGTATTTTCCTGTTTATGTGTGATTATTGGTCATGTGTCATCGGCTGAGTGTGCCTAACAACGGCTAAAGCGCTGCGTTCGCCCTCAGACCTGTAATATGCCTGTACATCCCATGTGCAACAACCACTGTACTGCTTTTAATGTGTCTCCTCCTTTGTGACTGTCACTGAGACTGGCTTTTGCCAAAATAGACCCTTAAGGAAATCTATGTTTTGTGGCAACATTAAAAACCAGTCAATCAAATCTTCATCAAGACAAAAATCTGGGGGGAAAAAATGTATCTAAGTTCGTAGAAAACGTTATGTTTGACGTTTTCTTGCTCTATTGACCTCGATGCTAACAGGGACCACACTTATCTCAAAATATACATTCAAAATTTCAATATCACTTAAATGAATGAGACTGCAGTTTTAAATGCGTTTTTAAAACTTGACTCATTGAAATTTCAATGCAGATTTAGTTTCCACCCTGAGTGAAGATGTGACGTCACTGCACAGTATAGCCACAGTGCCACCTCTCACCCACCCCAACGCCCTCTCCCTCTCTCGCCCATATTTGAACTTTACTCACAATCACAACCCATTGCACTGCCCCCTACGGGTCGGGTGGGCAGCCGAAACGTCTCTGTAGTCGACCCAGGAGTGCTGTCGATCTCTAATCTGTGGTATTGCATGTCTCGGGCAGGCAAGCGGGGGCGTCGCAGCAGTGCAGGATCACTAGACAGCAATATGGAAGTAAGTTTGAAGCAGCTGGTATCCAAGCTACTCTCTATGTGATGATGTGCACTGTGAAAACACACCATTTATTTTTGGTCTTACACCTTTTGCTTCATAGACTCAGTTCATTTGTTTGGATCATTTATTTTTCTTCCTGGGATGCCTTATGTAACCTGCTTGCCTCAGTTAGTGTGCATGCATGGGTTGCCTGCCTCTGATCATGCCCCTTTTTTTGGAAGCCAGAACAGATCTCCTGTTTTGGTCATGTTATATGACCGATATACACTTTATCTTCAAACAAGCATGACTCTACTAATCCTTCCTCTGATCCCCCCTCCCCCTTTGTTGCCTGTCTCTGTCCTTCATTCAGTCACATCCAGCGGTTTTCATTTGGTTTCTCTTCTTCTCTGTGGCAGGGTGGTAGCTCTGTAAGACACTAGAAAACAGTACATCTCCTGCAGCACATAGCGCTGTCCCCGTCTGTCTTCTTCTCTCTCTCTCTGCAGTTTCTCTGTAAGCTTCAGGGAGGAATGTAGCCTTCATAGTCAGAGGTGGACTGATTTTAATAAAGACAAATGAAGATGTGGATTTCATTCATTCATCCTTCACTCATTCCATGTGTCCATGAGTTTCACGTGTTGGGCTGAAGTCTGGGACCCTGCAAATTTCATTCTGCTCTGCAAAGTCGTCACGTGGTCTTTCTCCAGTCGTAGATGAAGCTTATGCGAAAGGAAAAGCTTTTCTAGGAGAAGTGACTTTGTGAGCAGTGGGTAGTGTTGGACCAGATCTGGGGGGGAAGAGTGTACAGGCCTGTTGTGACGTCTGCACACAAGAGCTTAGTTCCTCCTACCTTCTGATTTCTAGTTGAATGCTTGTGTGTGGATGATGAGTTTGCCTGTCACATCCTCTGCATGTGGAAACTATGCCTCCATTGGTTATAACATGTTGCATGTGTGACTCTTAGAGGGTTTGGCGCACTGACTGCAATGAAGTTGAAATGTTGTCTTTCTTTGCCCTTGTTAATGACATTATTTATGATTTTGTTACAGATTTTCAGGCCAGTTAGTTCCTCAACAACAGAGTTCTTTTGAACATAGACTCCCTCCACTGTGAAGTGTTTGCCCAAGCTGAAATATCCCTAGTGTTGCTGCTGCCTATCATGAAAACATTTTTAGTTTCCCATTTGCATGCCCTATAACATTTTGCTACTTGTTTATCTGAAAAAAGACAACTGTGAAGTCATCCTGCTGATGCCTGGCAGCTGTAGCACTTGCACAGTGTCTAATGGACATGCTGTCACCTTCTCTCCTCCCTGCAGGGGTCCATCATTAGCAGTCCGCACACACGCCGGAGAGCCACCACGCCGAGAGAGGGCGCACCCCGCAGCCAACCCCCCAGTCAAGCCCCAATCCCTAACTCAGCATCAACTTCCATACTGGGATCGCTCTTTGGAAGCAAGCGAGGCAAACCACCATCCCAGAACCACCCCCCTTACCCTCAAGCCGGCCATCCCACCCTCATATCCCACAAGCCCCACCCGACCAACCTGCACCACACAGCACAGTCGACGCACCCGGTGCAGGCCCAACACCAAGGTCACCATCCGCAGTACTGCCAGGTCCCACAGAACCCGCCGCCTTACCACCACCACCACCACTATCACCCCCCTCCCCACACGCAGTACCACCAGCACCCGACCTACGCCTCACACTCACACCAACACGCCCACCCACAGCACAGCCACTATAGCCAGCATTCCCATCACAGCTCACACTCCCAGCACGCCGCCCACCACCACAGTCAGCAAACGGGTTCGGCACCTGGCGGACCCAAACCCAAACACAGTGGCATCAGCACCGTAGTGTGATGCTCCGAACACAGAGAGGAGACCCAAGGAGGGAACTTCATGAAGGAGGGACAATTGCTTACACCAAAGGGACTGACAGCATAACTCTATGGCCTGTCCACTGTGTTTTACTGCTGCTGTGATGGGAACCAGTCACACGCAGTCACCTGTTTCACCTCCGGGTCCAACTAATATGCAGGATGGAAATCGGACTCAAATCTTCCACCAGGGGCCTTTACTAGTTTGCCTGATCGTGGGCTTGGCCCTATCAGGGTCTTGTGGGTGGGGGTGGGTTCTGTACAGGAAGATGCTCTTTATTTTCCACACACACCCCCCCGGCCGTGACGTCAAGTCGCTCCCCACTGCCTCCTCCCCTCAATAGCCTCAATAACCTCCCTCTTACCTTCACATAATCAGGAGGACAGATGACCAGAGACGAGAAAATGGCCGACCTCTTTCTCCGTCACAATGATAGCATAAATTCTTGTGCACCACCTTTTCTGAAGTCAACTTTCAACTCTTTGCGTTGCAGATCCTTCCACCATACGAATGCTCTTTGTTGTTGCCTCCCTCATATGTAGTGAAGAACGTAGGTATAATCATTTCACACTAACTGAAATCAAAGGACAGGTGTGCAACCAAGTGGACCATCTCAGTCATAGTAGTTCTAGTGCTGTATTTACTGTAGATTACAGCTATACGTGTTGTCTCCTAGCTCTCATAAATAAATGTGCCAATTATTAATGCATAATCTATTTAGTCAAGACTTCATGTACAGTATATTGTGCGTAAAGTAATTTGTAAGATTATACTTACAATTATTATTATTATTATCAGCAAAAATGAATTTTATCAGTATTATACTGACTCTGTGGTAAGGGGACATAGATCTGGAAGGAGTGAACTCCCATTCAGTCCAGCCTAATCAATTCTGGAAAGGTTTTGCCTTTCAAACGGATCAGACGGAGCCTCTGGATGGCAGCTGTTGCATATTCGGGCCCCAAAATGGCGTGCTGTCACAGCGGAGGCCTCAATGCAGACTTCCTGTCAACTCTCTCGAATGATAAACAGGCTGATTGGTTGTTTTAATCTCAGTTTACTTCTCGTACTGTGGCTGCTCGGACTGTAAAAAAAACAAAGTGAGGAATATCAGGGGTGGAAAGACGCGTTCATGTTACGAGCACAGAGCGTGTTAAACACGTGAAGTCTGTTGCCTTTCTCATATACAACAGCTGCTCTCTTGACTCTTAAAAAAAATCAAACACGGAAAATATCTTTTCAAATCTTATTTTGCCTTGTTTAGCATTTTTTTTATTCACCAACGAGGTTTGGTGAGAGAATAAAAATCAGTTCTTACATAGTGAAGTATTTTTTTCATCTTTTTTCTATCATGTGTGCAATATCTTTGTACTGATTTTGTACATTAAGAACAAGCAAGGTGTCCCTCCAATTTGTGTGTTTTTCATGTAACGTCATTATTTATTTATTTTTGTTTTTGACCCCTGTCAGAGTCTTTCGGTAAATTAATGTGCGGCTGTCCTCGTGATCTCATGAGGAGGTACAGACTTGGAGTTCAGTGAAATTTCTAGTAAGTTTTTCCTTTGGTTTTGCATGTAATGTTATTGACGTGAGGCTATCCTCTGCACATTGTATAACAAATCAGTGTTACCATAGCAAGTTTAAGTGCAATCATGTTCAGAAAATTCAGACTTGTACCGAAAGTGGAAGTAAGTCTGTTATCTTGTTGTCCAGGATGAGATTCAGGTGAAAAAATAAATATCTTTTTTCATTTAAGAATATATATATATATATAAATACTTACTTATACAATAAACAGTGGGAAGAGGAATGTGTGTATATATTTTAATAAAAGAAAGGCTTCTCTTTGGTCTAAACAAAAATATTTTGCTGGATAAGCACATATGAAAGAACACTTTCATTTCTTTCAGGAAATGCAGTTACAATATACAAAATGCAAACTGAACAACAGAACTGGGTATATGTAAAGAATAACTTTCTACATTCTACAAATAAGAGTCTATCCTAGTGTGTAAATTAGTGACAGTAATCTGTGTGTCCCAGTATTCAGGTTGTAAATGTATTTTAACATTCACAAAGAAAACCATTGTCATAAGTCAGGCTTGATCTGCTCATGTGAATTGACACAGAACAGACGTATCACGTATGGGACATTAATGCTCCGATGAATGTGTCTTTCCATGGATTCCATATTTTTTCTATAGATCTCGGGACGTTTATTTCCGTGTGTGTTGTAGTGCTTCCAATGTCTCCAGTCATTCTTTGTGAGAACATACCCCAACAATGCACTGCATGGATCTGATGCATCATGTGTCCTACTCACTGTGAGCTGATCGGGGGGGGGGGAAGAATCAGCCTATAAAATTTTTGACTTCAGCTTTGGTTTTGAATGATTTGGAATTACTTGATGTTGACGTGTTCTTGTTGTTCCATGTTAGGCTGTTAGTTACTGAAGCTCAGCATGCATTTCATCAACAAAGCCATTGTGTAAATTACCAACAAAGAACATTGCACTTCCGTCACTGAGGGCTTTCACGGTGTAAATACGGGATTTTGATGTGTAAACTGTGTGGTCGGAGCGGTTTATCTTTGTGAGGCTGTAAAGGGACCGCGGTGGGGATCGAAGGAGCTGTACATAATGTGTATATGACCAGTGCTCTATTCTGATATCTGCAGTCAAGACCAGGATGTATATACAGAACGTCACCTCACAGATGGACGCCAGGGGTGATATATGAACATATCGATTGTCTCAGCCTCCAGCTGACATGAACTGACATTGGTTGTAGAAATAAAAAAAACAGACTGTTAGAAAGTTCGCTGCCATTTACATCTAGCTCTCTTGTCATACATGCAACCACCCCCCCATACACACAAACACACATACTGTACACACATGGATAAACGTGCACACATCCTGCAGCAAGCTGTTCAGTGTGGCGTGAGACACATTTTTCAACAAAAAAAAGGAAAAGACAAGAATGGCCTCATTTATATGTGCATTCTGTTTGTACAGTGAGTAGTGAGTCAGTAAGACCCCAGTTATTGTAAAACTTCAACTGTGACAATGTTGAGAACGCAAAATAAACAAGTATATGACTTACGGTACACCTGCTGTCTTATTGCTCTCCAGCATATCAAGCATTTCATTGAGCAACTCTGTTCAGTTTTATTGGTTTTGCACCAAATCCCTAACATACGTCATCTCAAGGCACTTTACATGAGACCTTAGAGAAACACAGTTCCCACAATCAGCAAACACTTGGTGACTGTGGAGAGAAAAAACCCTCTACAACCAGACTCGGTGTGGGCGAACATCTGCCTCGACCGGTTGGTGTGAGGGGAGAGAAATGGGCAGGAGGGGGATAGAAAGTGGGAGAGAGAGAGAGAGAGAGCAGCTGTGTAAAAATCATATTTAAACTCTGAAAAAAGACTGGTTGTTAAAATAATAACAATAAGAGTGATATGTACAGATGTAATGATGTTAATGATAGCAGCACCAGTCATAGTAGTAATAACAATAATGGTCATATTATTAATATGTATTATCATTATTATTATTATCACTACTAATAATAATTGTAGTAATACTAAAAGTGATTCTCATATATGTTATGATGTTATTAATGATAGCAGTACCAGTTAATATTAGTAGTAGAAGTTGTAATAATAATGATAATAAATGGTATTATTATATATTATTATTAAATTATTACTAATAATAATGATAGTGATCATAATAAATGTTACTATAGTGATAATAGTGATTCTTATAGATGTAATGATGTTATTAATGATAGCAGCACCAGTCAGCAGCAGCAGTAGTAATAGTAATAATAATGATAAAAATACATATTAATCACCAGTTAACATTAGTAGTAGTAGTAGTAGTAGTAGTAGAAGAAATGACAATAAGTATAATGTCTTTCATATTATGAAATGTTAATGCTCTCTTCAGGCTCTAGCAATAGTCTCTCTACTGCAGAAACTCCACCAGAGGGCATTCTTGAAAATGAAAATCTGTGCCTTTACACCATCTATGGGTGAAAAGAGTTTGTGCTGCACAGTGGGCATGAGGGTTCATACAATTACCTCTCATATTTGAACCACTCCTGTGAAGCTGTGGGAGAGGGGCATTCATTTATTTCCACTAGTTCCGCCTCAGTTAATGCCCATTCTGCCTTGTAGCCCCAATTTTCCATTAAGAACCTGTTTCTCTTTTTTTGGGCCTCGAGCTCATTCATTATTTGGCTTTCCAAAATATGTCATAGGTACTTCAATCTAAATCCACATAAAGCTGAACGTGCTCGCAGCTGTACTTTGCAGCAAAGTGCCCGCTGCGCCCTCAGCACTGCAGTGAATGTCAGTAATAAACACTGTGTGGAAGAGCTTCGGATAGCCTCCTCCACTGTTTCTAATAGATACCCTCTTATCTCCTGAAAGCAGATGGATTTCCTTCATGTCAAATGCGCCATAACTGTGCAGTGTTATTGGTGCATTCCTCAGACTGACGCGGTTCTCTATCGACCGTGTGATTATTCTGAGTCAGTCACAAAGACGGGGAAACCTGGAGGTCAGGAGGACTTTGGAAATGCTCTTAAGCTCAAAAGAACAGTGAATACATAATGAGATGTTAAGGATGATTGGCAGCACGAGTGGTAACATCCTAGCTGGCCTGACTCTAAAAGGTTTGTATTCTTCTCTTTTTTAAACAGTGAGGTGTTTTTGACTTTCACTTTCAGTCACATTCTCTTTATTACAACCTCTTTCATTAAGGTTACATTCTGAAAAATGTTGACTGCATAGTTTCAATCTTATTATAAAACAGAGCTTTGTGCGCAGGGGTTGATTTTAAAGGACAATATAACTGCTTGTCGTCTGCTGCACTGTAAGAATTCTCTGAAGCTTCCCCACTGTTTAGTTATAATTTGTCGTTATAATGCAAACTGAGACCATCACATAGGGAATAACCTCTTCCTGATCCTGCAGGATGCCCCCTGGTTTAATCTTAGGGGCCTTCCTCCTCTTGGCCACATCGAGTGCACATGCTATTTGTCGACCGTGCCTATATTCAGTCCTCCAGTCTGCTGGTCTGCAAGTGAACTGCAGCTCTTCACGCCTCGTGGAGCTGCCTCCTCTGCCCTCACACACCACAGAGCTCCATGTGCAGGACAATCGGCTCACCTCGGTGTCTCCGGGCCTGTTTGACAGACTGGTTGGTCTGAAAAAGGTCTCACTGTCCGGGAACCCCTTCCACTGTGACTGCAGGATCCAATACCTGAGGAACTGGCTGCTGAAGAACAGAGCTGTCGTATCGAAGGAGCCCACTTGTGCCAGTCCGAGCTCTGTGGCTCAGAAGGCCATCACCGACCTTACAGATGACTACTTCTCCTCCTGCGGCCTGCCGAGCTGCACCAGTGGGACTTACAACGCAGCGATGGGAGCGATGCTGTGCTGCGTCATTGCTCTGCTTCTGTGGAGCTTGAAACTGGCCAAATCGTCTACCTTCACTCTGTACATAATCAACAGACACGTGGGACTCGAGGCCGACTCTCTACGCTCACTGAAGCCCAAACACAGAAGGCGGTTGCACACTGCACTGTCAGGAGTCAGTGCGGACTTGAATTCTTTCAGTTGCACACAGGAACTAGAAGGGCCTCATGTCAGCATGGAGTTACTGCCACAAGTTCTGGATGCGTTGCACAAGAAGCACAAAATAAAGATAAAGGCAACCTGAGCAACCTCTGTCTCCTCCAGGAAATACGTATATTTAAAAAACACTACAAGTGATAACTAGAGGTGAGGCCAGTAACAAGGCAGCACAATGGATTTATTTCATTTATTTTTATTTTTTGCAGTAAACTTGTTTTGCTGCTTAACCTTACAGTGTAACCTGGGAAATTGTATTCTTAGTATTTTACTAATTTAGACATGAAATGCACCACATCAATGTATCATCAATTTTATCTATGAACTATTCTGGCTTCTTATTGTGTAGGAAATGAATGAGACCTAACTGGAAATGCATTAGTCTTCACTCTACACACTCAACTGTGACCTTTGTTAAGACAGAGCATTTTTGCCAAGTTACATAGAGACCTTGTATATTCTTACATTTTCTTAAGTTAAGGTATTTACAATGAGTGAATTGTAAGTTATGTGAGACAGTAAAAGGTTTTGATCGGCGTTGTATTTGTATACTTCTGGAATAAATTCTTCTACATGATAATAAACGGGTCATGGCAGGAAGATATGGACACACCTAACAAAGATGAACGTCTCTGATCTGTGCAAATACTGGTAATGCAGTCAGACAGTACTCTTAGAGGACAATATTGCACATCAAACAGTTGTAATTACAGTACAAGTATTACTGTTATATTCATGCATAGATTTCCCAGGATAAATGACTTAGAATGAAATGATTAAAAAAGTCAAGAGAGTAAAGGTCAAATGTTAAAATCTCAATGTGCTTCTTAAAAACACTTGTAATAAATATAGGATGTTTTCAGGATTTGTAACAATCTAAAACATTACTATCATCTAAAAAAATACTTAGTAGGGTAAAATAAGGCAGTTCTTAAACCTTTCATTGATGGAAATCAGGTATTTTTAAAGACTTTCACAAAAACAATGTAAAGGGGCAGTTAACAGATTCATGATTGATTTTCTCTAGTTTGTCTCAATGTTGAAAGTTTAGAGGACGAGCCGTGTTTTGTCAATAGCCTGTCAGGTGATAAAACAATGTCCACAGTGTTAGGTTCCTATGGGTTTATGCATTAAATGGTAAAATACTCAGTTTAATGCTCCACGCCTTTGCCGTGGAAACGTAAAGCATCTTAGCTCCAACTCTACTGAGGCACAAACTTCTCCTGCTCAAAGATTAGGTCGACGGCTTCTGCCACGTCCTGCACGATGTGGCCTGGTTCCACCAGCGCGGGGTCGAATCTGAAGTCCCTGTGCCCGTGGAACACCGTCTCTTTGATGCAGCGGTTTGCATCCGAGGGCACCTCTGCGTTGGGGTTGTAGACCCCCGTGCAGACCAGGACGGACTTACAGGAAGTTGCAGAGGGAAGAGCCAGCTCGCTCTCCCACAGGTTGTCAATCTCCTCCTCCTGGGGTACAGCAGTGGTGGATCCTGTGGCAGCTGCCATCTTGGCGACGGCTTTGGGGTTCTTCCTCGCAACTCTCTCCTCCAGGTAGCGGTTGTACAGATTGGCCCCATAGATGTCAGTCATAAGATTATCCCTGATAATGGAAAAAAAGAGTTTACTTGGTCTCTCGGGCAGATATTAATATGTACAACACAGTTTTAATTTCCTGCTGCTCTGTGCTTCTCCTCGGACAAAAGAGAAAGATTACATACTGAAGGCACACAAACACAGAAAAGCTTTGCCGGCACAACAGCAACAATTGTTTGCAAAAAAAATGCACATTTGAAAAAAAAAAACCTGAAGTGAAACATGCAAGTTCTGAAAAACAGTGTGCTGTGTTCACTGTCACGCATGTATTTTCACACCAAATTATTGAGCAACATCTAAATAAAGTTACGTCTGTTATAATGTGCTGCTCTGTGCCTGTTTCCAGTGCTTAGTGTCATTAGACTGCATCAAAAGTGAATTCTGATCGTGGTGCAGTGTTTCGCATGTGTTGTTAACTACACAGACAAAGAGAAACTTGGTGTCTTACCCTATAGCATAAAGGGAAGTGATAGGGAGTTTCCACTGTCGCTCCATGGCCTGGCTTCTGATGAGGTACTCTGCAAAATGGTAGGTGAGCTCGCTGGGTTTTCCCATGAGAGCCTCATACTTCAGCTCTTTACCCGTTATCTTTTTGTAGATGTTCTCTAGGCACACGAGAAACGTCCCATGGCCAAACCTGTGACAGAATGAGACAGCAGAGGTCAGAAAGGTGCATCTCCTCATTTCTTTGGCAGCTTCTCAGACTGTGCTCGAGTTGCTTTTGTTAATAAATACATTTGTTTTACAGTTTCCATGACAGCGCTTATTTCCAATGGTTACCGTGGAGAATTCGCCTCAGCCATCCACATGAGGTCCATGTTGCAGGTGAGCAGGGGGAGGTGAGGCATCTTTTGGGTTTGGTGAACACTGCTGAGGTTACCGTTGGTCAACAAAACATCGATTATCAGCTGCAGGTTGGTCTCCCATCGGATCGGCTCTCCGAACAGAACCACAGCTGTGTGTGAAATTATACTAGAAGTTGTAAATCGCCGGCAAAGTAAAACAACAAAACTGACAATACAGACAACTATGAAACCTTTAAAATAAAACAAGATGTTCATACCTTCAACCTTGGGATGGTTGACCAAAGAACTGGACTGAAATGAAAGAAGGGAAAGTCAATATTAATATAATTATAATATTTATATTTCTACAACCCAGTTTTCTATATCTCACCGGCAGTTTGGGTCTCCTGTTGTGATCCACCATGTCCAGCAATGGGTACGATTCCCTCAGCATATCGATACTCACAACATTATTAAAGCCCAAACTGTAGGAGAAATGTTCAGCGTTATTTAAGTATAACTTTTAAATAAATAATTCATAGAAAACATGAACACAAACTCCAGGATTCCAGGTTACTTTTTAGCTATTTCCAGGACTGGTCCTTGTCCCGACACCAGCACACACTTCTCATGAAACTTCTTGAACATCCTCAGTGGACTATGCGACATGATGACTTGATCTTGAGTGATCTGCAAACACAGCAAAGTGTCAGGAGAGGTTAACAGCAGGGGCGACCTTAAAGAGAAGTGTGTGTTTTAGTCAATCTAAACACAACAATCACAAATCCTCTGTTTCAGAACTCACAGGTACTCCCAGGATGTGGGAGAGCTGGTCTGCCTTCGTTTGTCGGAGGCAGTTCCCTGCGTTGGTGACAAAAACCACTGGCACCACAAACTGTCCCTGAGAGTCCACCAGCTTTTCGAAGGTCTTCTTCGCAGCAGGGATTGGCATCTTCCCCCGCACGAGAACGCCATCGATGTCAAACAACAGCCCAAAGCTTGGCTGTGGCTGAAGAAGGACACACAAGGCACCGGTTAAGCAGCATAACAACACCAAGAGAGAAAATCAAACAGGACAGTAGAAAAATAAGCCAAACGATGCAGATAAAGGATGGTGTCTGATATTAAACATTGAGAAATGATCAAAATAAGTGTGAGGTCACTAACTAACAGGATATAATGTATCTTATAATAGCAGAGCGTGAAATTACTAATTTTTACAATAATACAACGCATCATATGTCATTGCTTTACTTTATATGTGTTATGTCTGTTGTTATTATCCATACATGTGTGAGCGTCTTTCGAATGACACCAGTGACACATTTAACTCATTATGGAGCCTTTATTTTATTTGCAGGGTTTTTAGTGCATTACAAACAATCATATGGCACAACATGGAGTCTATTAAATTTCCAGCCACAGATAATCCATTGTGGGGGTCCTATGGAGACACAGCAGTACACAGGGGTATGTGCTTGCATTGATGGTATATTAATAATACAGCTTTCTTCCAAAGTATTTCTTTTCCTGTAACTAGGGCCCAGAAACCAAAGAGGGAACAATGCAGGGACTTGTTTTTCTCATGGGGGAAAAAACACAGTGGAAGCTACATCCCCTGTTGTTCCATCCCTGGCAACACATCCGCATCTGACCAAGTTGCATGCAACACTGGAGGCTTTGCACCGTCGATCTGGCACATTACGATTTTAAAAGAAAGAAGAGAGGCGCCGTGTCAACAAACGCATTGTTCGCCCGGGTGAACCGTACCTTGCTATTAGACTGAGTTCCGCAAAAGCCGCACCGAGAACCGACAATCCCAGCTTTGCGTCGGGCTTGACGGTTACTCAGGGTGTGCAAGCCCCGGTAAAACGACAGGAGTCCCTTCATCTCCCTATATTTAGCACCGGGTTCAAGAGGATTTAAAGGAAAAAGAAAAGGAACAAAAAAGAAAACAGAAAAGGGACCTGGACCTGCGCGCAGAGCATGAGCCGGCTCGCTCCGGCCGCTCGCCTCGGTTTTTTTTTCTCTCCCCCCTCCCCGATGTTTTCTCTCCTATAAATCGACTGGGCGACACCCGATGACGACACGTGAGGAGGAGGAGGGTCTCTTGCTGCATCTCTGCCGGAGGAAGGATCCGCATCTGGTCTCAGTGAAACCCCGCTGCCATTTTAGAGTCCGACGAGGTGGAGCTTCCCGATCCGTGCGCGCAGACACCGCGGCGGAGCAGAGCGCAGCGCTGCGTAAAAAACACGAGCTCATTGATCTCCAACATATCTCGATCGATGTCTTTGTGGGCGCACAGTGGTTTATTATCTGCTGCACGAGGCACAACGCAGGACTCAGACGGAGCCCCACGCATACTTCTCCATTTTGCTCGCCGGCTCTATCTTTAGGGTCCTGAACCGGTTTGGTCTGCCCGTGGCGTGGATGCGCGTCGGCTAAATTTGCTGCAGGAAACCAGAAGGAATTTGAAGTGGAAATTTGACACTCGGTCAAGACACAACCCCCCCCCCCCCATTTTAAGTTTTACTCAGAAAGCCCTCCTTTATTTAGCAGCCTGCATAGAGGGGTGGGGGTTTCTTCTGCCTGATTTGTAATGGATGTATTTCTGCAGACGTCTTGGCGCAGAACAAATGAGGCACTATTATCCACTTCATACACTGTTGACCTGCAGATCAGATTATCTTCCACCTGGGCTTCTTTGATGATGCTGGTGACTTCTTCAGGAGTTGTTCCAAGTGTATGTAGGAATCTGGAAATGCTTGTTTCTTGATGTTTCACCTCACACCCAAAAACCCATCAGTTCCGAAGAAGTTCCATACGAAGCACAACTACAAGATTCTATTAGATGCACATTGAGTCTTTCTAGGTGTTTCTTTTAAGTGCATTGAGATAATGTCTATGATTTGGTTCTACACAAATAAAACTGAATTTAATCTTCACAGATTTGTTAGAATTATTTCACATAAAGAGTTTTACTGTTATCTCAGATTTGGCTTCTTTTAAAGCAATTGCTTGAGAGCAAAAATCTTTAAAAGATTAGCATAAAAACAATCTTCAAAACTTGCATTACACCCAAAATCAAACAAAGGGTCCTCCCCGTGCTCCTCCAACTTTATTGATAGTTTAAAATTTCTAACATTTCTATTTTCTAGGACTTCAGTTGCACTTTCCTTCCGACTTAAAAACTGAGTACAAGCAAATGGTATTTATACAGTAGTCTAAGTGATATTGTACAAAAATAACATTTTGATTTCTGTGAAAAGATTTTTCATTCCCAAATAACTCCTGATTCTGCTGTTCTGACAACTGTTGATGTTAAATTTTGCCAAGGTAAAAAAAAAATTCCAAAGCCATTTTTAAAAGGAAAAGTCTACCTTGGACTGGTACATGATATTTAAATTGTAAACAGATTTCTATAAAAGAACTCGTTTCTTTTAACACCTCGAAAATTTTATATCTTAGCAATATAACATGTTGTTTGTTATCACCCTCTTTGCTGCTTGTTGGGCAGAAATGCGTCGGGTTTTGAAATGTTCCAACCCATACTCTCTTGGCCAACTCATATCCCACTAAAACAAACCAAAATAACCATACATGGAAGTTCGGTTTCTATTTACTCCCTTCTGCTGTCTCATTTTACTGAGACTCACTTCCACAAGCTCAGAGGTCCTATAGATGCCCATGTGTGTAGTCCCATTTTATTCATCTCTGATCACCAGTGGCTTGGAAAGGGGGGTTCTTTTACAAAGCATTATACATAACACCGCTACCAAACTAAAACATTTTTGTATTGAATGCAGAAAGATATTTTTTCACCCCTTTCATTGTATATGTCGAGAGGCTCACTGGCCTGGAACTAGCCTCTGTTAGCCAACATTTGGCCAGTGAAGAGGATTCAGAGAAAATAATACAACCAACCATCAATCTGAAAAAAGGAGGGGCAACAGAGGGCACTGATTATGCGGTGGCTTCGATGGAACACTCTTTTGCCACGTGGCCCGCCTTTCCGCAGTTGTAGCAGTTAGTCTCGCTGGTTTTACCGCAGTTCAAAGCGACATGACCAATCTCGCCACACCTAGGGAGATGAAAGATTCTTTAGAAACAGGGCAATTTGCTCAAAAGTGATTCACAAAAGGGACAAGTCGACACTCACCTGTAACATTTCACCTTATCGCAGAGTTTCTGGATGTGGCCGAACTCTCCGCAGGAATAGCACTTCTGCTCGTTGGCATGATCACAATCACGGGCCACGTGACCAGCTTTGCCACATGTGTAGCAGAGGTGCTCCCTCTCCTTTTTGGGCTCCTTACAGTCCCGGAAAACGTGACCAGTTCCGCGGCAGTTGTAGCACGCTAGAAATGGTAAAGACATTAATAATCAACATTTTTTTTCAAAACAATTTTACTGTTGAAACAACACATATGCTAAAGCTCTATCAGTGGACAAGTTAAGCTGGTAGTTAATGGGAAACACTGCAGTGACCAGGGATGGCCATTTTTAGAACCCTGCACAGATTTATTTTTCACAAAATATAACTAATAAAATATGTTGCATTGTGTGCTGATAATGGCCTACTTCTTATCCTTCACTTTAAGGCAAAAAATTGAATGTATGAAGTTCTTTGCCTGCACCCCATCTCTGCAATTAACTGAATAGTTAAGATGCTCTACTCATTTAACGATTGAATATATGAACGTGCCAATAATCATTTCAGAATAATTTGGTTAACTAAAAGCCTACACAAGCTAACATACCTAGGGTGATGGCAGAAGAACTATGGAAACCGGATCTCTCCGCCTGTATGTGATGGACTTTCCCAAGATATTTGGACAAATTACTTGTGGACACATTACTTCCACTCACATGTGCAAAGTCGTATTCAGCATTTTCTTTTGAATGTGTGTTCATTTGCAATTAACAGAAGCATCACGACGCGTGTTTCTGGTCTCTGCGTGTGCACATGTAGTGCATGTGAGTGAGAGCTGCCCCCCCTTGCATACATCCTCAGAGAGAGAGATCTCTAGTCTCTAACTTAGCGTTAGCATTGAATACAATGCACACCCATCTAATGCTTTTCATTACATTTGAATTGTTCTAACAAATAAGGCGTCACACTAAGTAGAAATGAATGAGAAGAAACAGAATGTAAATACATACCATCCTCAGTTTGGTCACACTCCCTGGCCATGTGTCCTTGTTCTCCACAACGATAGCAAAACAGCTCTGTAGTGACACAGACAAACTTAGATGAGAAGACGAATAAAAGCTTTTAATTCATGGCTTTATTGCTCCTTTTAGAAATACTGTGCTGAGACACGTGTGCAATCCCACAACAAACGCTACAAATGAGTAACATATCTAAGGTGCAGTTAAACATAGAATCATGTAAAACCTATGAATATTTTATATTTTATAAAAATGTATCTTATACTAGGTGTGTCGTGTATAAAAAAACGTTACCCTTGGATCGTCCCCGAGCCCTGCCGCGTCCAGCACGTCCACCGACGGCATTAGGACAATGCTTGATCCAATGCCCAGAGCGGCCACATCCAAAGCACTCACTGCTGCTGCTCATCTCCATTACCTTAAAACAAAAGCATAATGCACATCAGTCAACAAAATACAGCTTAAAATGTGAACAAGCATTATGCATCAAAAGTAAAAATGAAGACAATTCTTTTAGATGAAATATGTGGGAAACAGCTATTTCCATTTCCTGAAATGTTTTGTCGACTAAATCGAACTTTGACCCCCAGAAAGTCACACGGTGCATGTATGAGCATTCCTAAAGACATCAAGTGCTATCAATCATACATGTCACAAAACAATTACTGAGGGATACTTGTTTACAGTGTTTTCATATTCAACAGTTTGGTTCAAATAAACACTACTAAGTCGTCTCTCCTGATGTATGCACTTATTACACTAATTGTGACAGTTGGGGTAAAACCCTGTTGACCACTAACCCTACATTTTAAGAGATTCAGCTGTTTCCCACTGAGACACTAGTAGAGGAACAGCTGGTGTGCTGATGATTTGGGGTTTTTGCTGAGCAGCTGAGGGTGGCATTGATACTTTGCCATCAAGAACAGCCACAATCACGTTGAATTTAAAATAACCCTGCATGTGCTGGGCTGTCAAAATGTGTCTGGTGAAATGATTGGGACTGTTTTCATGTTTGGGTAAAACTACAGCAGACGACAGATCTGCAGTGGAAGGGACAGTCTATCAAAATGATCTAAACTACAATCACAGGGGGATATTTGAACTGTGGGGTCTATTAAAATTGGCATTGGGACTACATCTAGCTACTGATCTAACTTACACGATTTCCTCAATGGAATCATGCTGTGATCGCCATAGGCCGAACTTCTGTTTGCTGACGGTGCTAAAGACATTAAGTCAGGAAGAATGTGAGTTAATGAATAATCACAGTTCTTGTAATGAGTGCCTAAATGGTGACGTAGGATGACAACACGAGGCAGCTGCGCTTCAATTATCTTCGCGTTAAGATAGTCAGGGATAACTTGTTGCTTCTTTCTACAGTCACCCTAACGCCCGATGGGCCTCGGTTCACTTCTTACATAACATTTCTCCAGCTAGTTATTGAATTATTTATCCTCTTGCCTCATGAAAGCTTTTTTCCCACGTGTCTCTCTGGTACAGGTCAGGTCAGGTCACCCCTTCCATAACTCGGTCAGTTATAATGCTACACGTTGTTTCTGCTACAGAAATGGCCATGGGTGCATGTCGGGGATGGTATGCTAACTCAGAGAGCAAACTCCAGAGGGCAGCCACCTCTCGCCGTGTTTACTGAACATCTGCTAAAACACGAACTCGAAATCCTAAATATGACCAATGTGATAAGTGAACCTGGGGTAAAAATTCGGACCTAATTCGGTGCTTGCAGAACAGAATCAAGTGCCAGAGGTTGGTGCTACGCTAGCGTCGGCCTTGTCACGTTGATCTCCCTGCGTACTCGCGAGACACTCGCGCTACTAGCTAGCGCATGCTAGCATACCACCGAGCGATCACGACCAAGAAGCACGGTTCAGTCGACGATCGCTCATGTTCCCACGGTAAGAAGGATTGGATATTAAACGTAAGGCGACGAAGATTTACCGTAGAGGGTTTCTGGCGGCTATTTGAGCGAATATGGCTTAAAAACAAAATTTCCCGCGCAGTGCGCACACGCCAAAGTCGTGGTGACGAGCTAACGTTAGCAGGCCGGACACACAGCCCGATGCTCCGCTACAGAAAACCACACGAGCGCGTCTCCACAAAAGAAACACGAGCACACGCCACATTTTACACTTCAGTCAATTTGAACACATTAAAGTTAGAATGTTAACGGAAGTAAAATATCTACTGACCTCATCCATTGTAGGGTTCTTTTAATTCTTACCTTGCTGGCTTCCGAGCTGTGTCAGTGTTTACGCCTCCTTCTTTGCGCTACATGCGGTGTGTGAGCAGGAGTTCCTGAATTGTCATTCAGTGAAAACCCGCACGCTCATTGGTCACCTACTCTGCGAGCGGCCAATCACACACGACGATGTCTGGACACCGCCTCTGTGAATCAGCCAATCACCACAGTAGAGTGATCCAGTTTCTAACATCACAAACTAAAAATCACAAACATGGGTTATTTGCTAGGTGTGGTTTATGTTGTACTAATACTTACATCACAACCAGTAGTACTAATATTACTACTACAATGAAAACACAAACAAGATTATATAATGATAATAATAATTGTTATATCAAATATGAAGAAAACTGGATTTGTATTAGAGCCACAACAGAAACACAGTCCAGAAATTATTTTTTTTTCCAGTTTCAACATGAAATTAGATTTTTTTTCATGGGATCGTTAGTGTTGGCTGGACTCAATTTACTAAAGGGAATTACTTGTATAAAAGAGTAATTTAGCACTTATAGTAGTATAGAAGTACAGATTTTTGAGAGCAACATAAATCGTGCAGGAAACTCTCAGCTACTCTCTCTTAGTCATTTGAATAAATAGCAGTGACAAAGTCAGGTGTTTGTGGAATCTGAGCAACGTCTCAGTTAACACAGCAGTAACAATTTATATAACAATAACAAGTTTTCAACAAAAGAAAGACACATATTGAAACAATATTTTATTTACTTTATCGAGGATAGTTTAGGGTCAAACTATTTTTTTTAAACTTCTCACACCCATCGGAATTGACAGTCTGGGCAATTAATAAAAACAGAAAATTACCTGCAAACGTTTAAGTAAAATTCTCAAAATCTGTAACTGTAAGTATATGATCACAATAATGAAACAGTGGTATGTGTGTGTATTTACATTATCATTTCCCAGATATATTGCTGCATAACCCCTGATGGTGGATCCTTCTTATTTATAGAGTCCTGATTGCATCACATTTTGAATACTAAAGAACTGATGGAGACAGCAATAAATCCATGGGTCCTGGAAGCGTCTCAGCTGACTGGCCTGAGTGCTCTGACAGATCAATAAGTGGGAGAGGAGCAGTCAGCTCAGTTTTAAGGTGGCTTTGGTTATGAAGCTCTGAAATGGCGATTTCTATTCCCCTGTTGTCCCCATTTTTGCACCTCGCAACAATTAATACAAAGCAGGAAAAGATAATAACAAATGGAGCCAGGCATGAGGATGCATCTCGTAATATATCCATGCTGACTGAGGTGCATGTGGGGTGGAGTTCCTTAAAAAAGCCCTGCCCTCATCTTCACAAGAAACAGTATTTGCTATTTTTCCTATTTGCCAGATGAGAAGTCATATTTGAAAATGCAGTTTACAGGAAAGCAAAGATAATTACACAGATAGACTGAAAGTACAATAAGGATCATAACATGGATTTATGAGGAAGATTCCAGCTGAAATTTTCTCCTGCTGCTGCTACATGGAAACAATGTAAGCTGAGGCCATCAGGACACGTTTCCCTGGTTGTTTATGAAGCTGTTTTATTCTCAGATGGTGTCAACTCCAGCTTTTTGAAAAGGACCTATGAGCCTTCTGTGATTACAGGGGACCCCAGGGGACCCACACTGGGATGATGGTGAACACATGGTGAGTGGTGGAGGTTACAGTTTCACAATGGCAACGTGTCAGGGCCAGTTTGGAAAATCAGAAGCTAGTGTGTGCTAGTGGAAACATTAGAATTCCATGCAAACTAAAGGATAATGCCTTTCTATCTGTTTACAGACTTTTAATGCATGTTTTATTTTTTCTTGATTATCTTTCCTCCTTTTATGCTGTACCACAAGTTGAATATTTATCGTCTTTTTTGACCAGATGTTTAAGTGAGATAATCCTATATTTGTCCCACAACGCAGAGATTTGCTGTGTAAGAGCAGCAAAGATGACATCAGTAAAGTTAAAGTAAACATACAATACTTATAAATGCAAGGAAACAAAAAACATAGGAGGAATAGACCTAATACATACAATGTAAACAGAATACATATATATATACAGTGTGAACAAACTTCATTGATTGCACATTAGCCATGAATTGCACTGTTGACAGGAAATGCATATAATACAATGATACAATATACATCTTAATAATCAAATTTGGATTTTTTTATGAGCAAAACCAACATAATTTCCAAAGTGTTGCACTGTTGCCATGTCTCCAGATGATGGTGCAGTTAATAATGGTAGTGGGCCTATGTTTTTGCTTTTGAAAAGATACTTGCAATACAAACTTACAACAAATGCAAAAGATAGCAGTAGCCTGCAACCTTAAAAGTGACATGTGGGCTACCTGAATTGACTTTCAATATGATATGTTATGATATTTAAAAAAAATTAACATTTTAAAAATCGAATGTGGTTTTTATATGAGCAAAAAACCTGATTCCCAAAGCTTCACAGTGTTGCACTGTGGCCATCCAACCAGATGATGGTGCACTTGGAGTTAATAATGGCGTCTTTACTCCAAACCGGTAATGGGGCTATTGCTTTTCAAAAGACACTTTTGCACTTTTAACAAAAACAAAATATATTTTTTGCACTGGTTGCTCATTTTATGAGCAAAACCAACATGATTTTTTAAAGTGTCGCGCTGTGGCCATGTGTCCAGATGATGCTACAGTTTATAATGGATTACTCCTTTACTCCAAACCGGTAGTTGGCTTTTGTTTTGTTTTTATGCTTTCAAAAGACTCTTTTGCAATTCAGACCCGGGGACTCAAACCTATTTTTTTTCTCCAACTTGTCTCTGCGAACAACGTAAATGTTGTTTCTGAATCGCCACTTGTGGGACTTTTAATTTGAAAGCCTCTCACGGACCTCACTCGTCGTGTCACTTTGAGGGTCAGACGGATTTTTTCCTCTCCACCGCTACAGGCAGATTAAAACGCGTTTAATATTATTTAAAGCGGCTCGTAAACGACCCCCACCTACGACCTCGACGTCTTTACGCCATCGCCGCATTCACCGGACACAAGATTATTCAGTGAATTTAACCAACTTCGGCTTTTTCCACTCTTCTCTCAATGCGTTGCAAATATGATGATGTCACCGACGCCACTTTTTCCTGAAGTTATGGCGGAGAACAACTTTCCTAACTTCTCATGGTGAGCAGCAGTCCTCTGGCTGCACGCATGGTTGATGTTTTAGCAAATATTAAGGGTTTCGTCAGCTCCTTCCGTGAGTCACACGACGAGTGAAAGGTTTGCCCGAGGCAGAGATTTGAATGGAGGCTAAACCAAGAGCATCGGGGAGAGCTGGGGATATAGTTGGTGTGTGAGGGCCCGCGGGCAGAGTTTCACAGTTAAATCTGGAGCCAGCAGGCCTGAGCTGTGCACGCGTGGATTCAAATGTTGGGTGAAATCTTTGCTTCAGAACTTGTCCTCTCAGCTGCCAAAACATCGACCTCACCTCCATTTCTGACTTTTCAACACTTCAGGCGACTCTCACAAACTCCTGTGCGCATGCAGCACTTTGCTGTTTGTGTGTGTGTTAGCAAAGTGTTGACTGACTAGTTTAGGTGAAAGGGATCTATTGGCAGTAATTGACTATAAAATAATCTTAGTGATGTTTTCACTAATGTGTTAAATTTGAATTTTGCCAGTTGTTGTTTCCTTTATATTTCAATACTTTATATTTACGTCAGGAGCTGGTCCTCTCAATGGAGGCAGCCATTTTTTTTTACAGCTGTCCAAACTGGACAAATTAAACACCTTTTGAGTTTTTATGACAAGTGAAGGCGACCACAGGTTCTTCTTCATGTTTGGAAGGGGAGGGTGAGGTGAGGGGTGTTCAGCATGCAACATGCAACTTTACCACTAGATGTCACTAAATTCTACACACTGATCCTTTAAGCAGATGGCTGCAAAAGTCTTAATGATTCAGGGCTTCACATTGTTTCTGTTGATACCCTTTTCTGGACGGATCACAGCTCTTGTTTTGAACACAATTCCTGCAGCATGGTGGGAAGGGTGCAAGAGCCACAATTCATTTCCTGGACTTGTGTGTGTGTGTCTGTGTGTGTGTCTGTGTGTCTGTCTGTCTGTCTGTCTGTCTGTGCGCGCTTTAACAGCAAACCACCAACTGCTGTCATCGTCTCTGCAGCGTTAGCATCTCTTTGTATAAGACACACCAGAGATAATTGAGGCTTTGGTGAGGTGAAAGTATACACTCTGAAAGTGAACACCAAGAATTAGTGAAACGTGTGTGTGTGTGTGTGTGTGTGTGTGTGTGTGTGTGTGTGTGTGTGTGTGTGTGTGTGGGGCCCTTCAGTTTGTATTGAAAACAAAGCAGAAGAGGGAGACTATTTGTTTGTAATGGGTAGGTACAACTTGATCTAAAACAACTGAAGTTTTTCAGGTCACTGCCTTGTTGGCATTCTATTTTTCCAAAATGTTAACAGGATTTCTGAAATCATTCTTTTCCTCTCTTTTGTTATTTAATTCGACCCTGTTTGGGAATTCTGTAATCCTCTATTGTATGGTATAAGTTGTGTTTTAGTTGCCTGAAAAGATTGTGACGGTAACGTGTAAAAGTACCACCAATTCTAAATTAATATGAATCATGGTTGGGATACTGGAGCCTAATAATCAGAGTGTTTCTTGGACCAACCACCTCCGATGAAAACAGGAAGTACAAGACAATCTTTTGGTTAAATGTACCTCATTAAGCGTCTCTGTTTTGTGGATTACTGGATAATGGATTTGAGCTGTTGAATGAGTATTGTAGGTAGGATTAGATATTAGATACATTTGCAGGTTTAGATATTAACAACAACAGCAGCAGCAGGCCAGTGCCATGTTGACAAATGTTTGGAGTGTTTTTTCAAGCTATTGTTTTCATCTATCTTATTTAATTAGACCTTGTTTGGGAACTTTGTAATCCTCTATTGTTGAGTTGTAGTTGTCTGAGCACACAGAAGAAGGCGTCTGCTGAAAGCATATCTGTAAATAACACGACTGACCTCTGCGTTGGCCTGAGATTCTCTTTGTCTGAGTGGATTAGTTTGTCTACATTGCTCCGGTGCTGCTTTTCAAATGGAAGAGAAAAGTAGAGTCGCTGCATATGTCGGAAACTCTTCACGTGGGTTATTTTATAAACAACTAGTTAAATGAGCATGTGAGACCGCTACACGGGTCAGAACTTTTATTTTCTCTTTACTGAAAATGACCCCAATTGCGCCATCATCCAAGATTATGTTTGGAGATTATCCTAATAAATCCTCAATGCCATTCACCAAATCAATCGTTATTCGACACAGCCACAGCGGCTCTCTCAGTTTTAAGACCACTTTTCAAAACTACAGGATGTGGTTTTTAATAGTCTAAAGACAGATTTCAGGGAATCCATTTAAACACAAATTCAAAAAGACTCGAAACATTCACATTGTATTTCATTTACACTTTGACGCTGAGTCTGCACAGCACCCATGTCCTTTCAAAGAAGAACGAGAGCTAATGTAATATTAATTAAGAAGACACTTGGTTGTATTTGCTTCCAAGCATTCTGAGCACTAATTCTGTTTGTGTCTGTGTGTGCGCTATGCTTTTCTTTTCTTTTTTTCAGACCACTGAAAGCACTTGGCTTTACTAATGGAGCACCTCCAGGGAGCGTGGAAGACTCTGAGCAACGGCTTCGGAATGAAAGACTCTGCGTTCGAGGGCCCGTGCCTTTCACCAACCATGGTGCAGGGCTTTCCCTGCCACCGTCGCTCCTCAGATGACAGCAAGATGCCCGACTCCAAGACTAGCAGCACTATCCGAGTCTACCTCCCAAACCAGCAACGCACTGTGGTGAGTCGATTTCCATTGCAAGTAGAAAATTGCAGACTTCAAATAAGACCTCAGAAATACCGCAGTGGTACGCAGTTTTGTAAAGGTATATGTTGCTGCTTACATCCTAAAGAATTGATGTGGTGTACAGGTAAACGTGCGACCAGGTATGACTCTGCAGAATTGCCTGATTAAAGCGTTGAAGGTGCGAGGTCTGCAGCCTCAGTGCTGTGCCGTCTTCAGGCTGCATCCGGGACAGAGGAGGTGAGCTCAGCACCATTGTGGGTTTGAAACCAGGGAGAGTAAGATCTGACTTTCCACTGGTCACATTCTTACTCGCTTCAGTTATTTTGTCTGCTTTGAAGTTGAAGTCCCTTCATGTAAATCTGTTTTCTGAATTTGTATCAGTAAAAAACTACGGATGGATTGGCATACCGACTCCACCTCTGTGATCGGGGAGGAGCTGCTGGTGGAGGTTTTAGATCACGTTCCTTTGACGACGCATAATTTTGTGAGTACCTGAAGTGCTTACGAAATCCTCATTGCTCTGTGTCACTGCCTAAGAAATAATAGATCTTTTTTTCTATCATTTTTTTTAGGTTCGGAAAACATATCTGAAACTTGCTTTCTGTGATATTTGCCAGAAGTTTCTTTTGAATGGTTTCCGTTGCCAAACGTGTGGTTACAAATTCCATGAGCACTGTAGCACCAAAGTGCCAACGATGTGTGTGGACTGGAGCAATATCAGACAACTCCTGTAAGTGTCTTGAGTTTGAAATGAAAGCATAATGTGAATAGACCATTCAAAAACTTGCCAGTACATTATAGAACAGTAACTTTGGAACATTACATCAAGAACTATTACATAGAAATATAACTTGCCATCTTAAACCCATTCTCTGTGTGTAAGCTTTTAGTTTGATTAAATGTAATCAATAATAATCTAATAAAACCTGAAGTAGGATTCTTAATGCATTAAAAAGTTTGCTGTTGATGATGATGCAGTTCTAAGCTTGGTCTAAGCTCGTATTTATGCAGCTTTGCATACTTACATACACCAACAATAGAGGCTTATTAGCGTTAGTTTGCATACAGTATGTAGGAGTGTAATCATTCAAAGATCTATATCACTGACAGAGAGGAGAGACACACCCTTACAAGCTTTATACTGTTCATTGTCTATTTCTCTCTGTTTTCAGCCTGTGTCCAACACCCGGTGAGAGCGGTGCCCCGTCACTGCCGCCGCTGACATCCCGGCGAATGAGAGAGTCCATAACAAGGTTTCCAAGGTGATGTGACATACCAGTGTGTTGCTTTTAATTAACATGAGATAGATTCACCGTGTAGATGTGAGGAAACCTGTTATGGTCTGGATATTGGGACCTAATACTTAGGGTGTTCCTTGGACCAACAACGTCTGATGAAAGCAGGAAGTGCAACAGTTAATCTTTTTAAGTCTCTCAGCTGAGTGGAATACTCGATAATGAATTTGAGCTGTTGATTGAATCTATTGTACATACGAGTAGAGATACATTTCAGGCATGAAAATCACTCACCTTTCTGCGAAATTCGCCGTTTTTAATCCAAAATATGTGACCTATGTGTTCACACCCGCTGTGTGTCCGCTACTGGCGGCGGAGCAGCAGGTTTATCTCCTTCAATACAATCGGATTATGCACTGAACTAAACGTCAGGACTCTACGGTAAGAAGTCCTGCATCTTCTGGTCTGTTGACAACTATCAAAGCCCTTTTCAGAAGTGAAAAGCTGGAGTGCTTTTACTTTTAAACGGGTTCAAGAAGTGGTGTAAATACGTTTGTGACATAGACAGATCAACTTTGTGTTTCACTGCAGAACAAAATTATCTTTCACCTGAGTTTGAATGTTTATCTGTTGAATTTATAAAGCGAGATAGCGTGAATGAGGGCGTGAATGAGGGGAAGATTACTGCTAGCATAGCAAGTATGGCTCCCAAGCATCTGGCAGTGCTCAGCAGACTAAAAGCCAGACAGCTGAAGAAGAGAAGAGGGCAAGGCTGAGACATGTGGCAAAACAGAGAAAGCAGGCAATGGAGACAGGCAAAGAGGAAGAAATTACATAATTACATTGAGTACTATCTTAATTGTTTATCTCGTTTCGCCAGTGAACTCTGAATTAAAGCTGTGCTGTTGCACATTTCATAGGAGAAGTTGCTAGTCTCGTTTCTTATACAGCATAGTTGTCGGCCTTATTTCTTATAACGCATAATATGAATATGTATAGATACTTTATTATACATTCATACTGTCCTATAACTCTGCTTGATTTTTCTCTCAAAGTGCACCTCATTGATGCTTTTAAATATAAAATGTCCAAAATTTTCTTCAGGGGGAACATGCCAACCGACCCCCCTAGAGGGGTTGTATCCTTCTGACCTTTTGCATCCCTGACCCGTTTTCTTGCCTGCATTTGCAAGTTTAGATATCCACAAATGTCTTCTTCTGTTATGTTATGCCCGACCGCAACACATACCATGATTTGTCTTCTGCTCTCATTGCAAGAGAACCTTAATCTTAATTGATTTAAATCCTGTTTTTAATGACGTCCTCAGCTTTATGGGGGCTTAGCGTTCTGAGGGCTGATGTAACGTGTAAGTGTGAAAAGGGCCTGTTGTTTCAGGAGCCCTTAAAATAGTTAAAAAACACTGCGAGCTGCCAAATTAGCACTCAAATAGTATCAAGTTGCTCCATGCTGAGCAATCTCAAATGCTCTTTTAAAACATAGTTCAGTGTCTCCAAAAGGGAATTGTTCTCAAGGACTGCACTCCATGGTCATAAGTGTGATGTAATACGATCTCTGTTTACATACCTCATTCAGCTGGAGATCCACTGTCCCCATTTTATCCAGCAGCAAGAGCACAGTCAAGATACCAGTCCATTAAAAGGAGGTGCACCAAGACCTCTGACTTAAGTGCAAAGCAGAACATTTATTAGCTCATTTATTCTTGTTCAGATGATTATTTTTTTTATATTTTAGCTTGCCCCCTTATCACAAGTGGCACCAACATTTGGAGATTAACAAATTAGTTTGGTGAGCTTTGACCTCTTCAGCTGAGCCATTACTGATCTTGGCATACACGAAGGGCAAAATACTTCTGGGTAAGATGAGGGCCACAGTAAAATGAACTAATTATTTCTTCTCAGTTTTTCTTTTTGATTATTACTCTTATTTTTCATCATATATGATTTGCATTTGTGATTTTTTTTTTGTGTGGATGATTCTTAAATGGGTTAAAGCGAGACAAAGTGACAGAAATGAAACCAGAAAGCCCCTGCGCAACCCACAAGGGCCACACCCACGCTGGCCCAGTTTTAAAGAAGTGACAGAATTCAGCATCTGTTTTTCTTTTGTCAGCGCTGTGTGTCATTTTGAAGCGGGGCCACTAGATCTTGGCAAACAATTGCTGCTCAATCTTGAATTTTGATCCTCGTTCACCCCCACAGCTCAGCCCACCGATATTCCACCCCTCATGCCTTCAACTACACCACGCCCTACCCACCCACAGGCAGCGGCCTCTCCCAGAGGCAGCGCTCCACTTCTACGCCCAACGTCCACATGGTTAGCACTACCCTGCCTGTAGACAGCAGCATCATTCAGGTAACTTCTTCTGTAGGTTCATCCTGCCAACCCTAAAATATCTCCTGCCAGAGTTATCCTGCCCTCCTATGAACATCTCAGGCATTCCAACTATCCTCACCTTGCTCTTTTCTATCTCTTATCTTACGCTGTGTTAAATAATCCACCTGAACAGGGCAGAGCCTGTTTTTTCGTGTAATTCCCCTGATAGCATCTTATTTTAGCGATTTCAAACTGTGACACTTGACTTCCCTCTGTTCAGTTCTAGTTTCTGCTTTTTCACTGGCTGTGTGTTCTTGAAAATTTAGGTCCCTAGTTCTGCATGCTTTATATATTATTTCCCATATATTCTGTCAAGGTTGAAACCTGAGCATCACTCTTGTCATTGTTCCTTCCTCACTTTACTTTACTGTGTCCCTTTCCCTCCTTTCCTCACTGGCCTGTTGTATTGTACCCTGTTGGGGAGTAGCTAGAATGCCTGAATACCTCCCCCAGCTCCTGGTGCCATAGATTCTGGCTGAAGAGGAAAGTAGGTATTGTGCACTTCTCCCAGTCTTTTGTTGAGGCCTCACCTGAGAATCCAGAAAAGGTTAGAGAGCAGAGTGTCTGTGTGCAGTCTGAATGGCATGCCTTGCAAACAGGCTATCTGCATTCACATCTTAAGTATTGAAGTCCAACAATGAGTTGACAGCACAGCATGTGATTCACTGTATGAACAAGCTGACAGAACAATTGTTTGTTGTTTTTTGCCTCTCTAGGATGCAATGCGCGATCATGACTCAGGTAAGCGTCTGCTCTGTAAACGCCATGTTAACTTTTGTGCAATTCCACCTTCACCACAAAAATAATTATTCTAGGTACATAGTGTTGCTGAAATTAAGTTTTTATTCTAATCACAGCAGTTGACATTGAGGTTCAACCATTACGTAATAGTCATTAAAAAAAATAGAGAAGCGATACAGAGATTGATCCAGATGTGATGGGCCATTAAACAAGAAGAAGGCTTATCATCAATCTCAGTTCTTTTTTTTTTTTTTTCCATTACAGCAGTTGTTCCTGTATTATTAAATGTGACAGCCCGATTGGAGATTTCATTTATTTGACTGTTTCCAATCAAAGCTCTGTTTTCAGTGGGTGAGACTGAGAATTGAGACAAAGTCTAAAAGTGACCATGTACTGTCCACTATGGAGTGTTTGACCTTTTCCTGTGCATATAGTTATTATATCCCACTGTGTTACATCTTAAATAGTAAATTAGATTAGATGTTCACTACGGAGTACTTACTACCATTATGTATTTCACAGATTTATATGAACTGACTAATTTAAAATAGTTTTTTAAATGTATTTTTGCCATCTGACACACTATATAGTCCTACACACAGATTCCCCCCTCCAGTGTGTAGCAAGTTATTTTGGACCCAGCTAAAATCTTCAATCATGAATCCCTTCCTTCTCTTCCTTCTTGTGCTCTTTAAGCAGGGAGTTCCCCCAATCAAAGCCCTACAGGCTGGTCCCAATCCAAAGCCCCTGCACCTGCCCAGCGAGAGAGGGTCCCGTCCTTTAATACGCAGGAGAAAAATAAAATTGTAAGTTCCACTGTATGCCTCGCCCTGTAATGTTAATTACTGGAGAACCATTTGTGCAAACAAACCTAAAGAATATTGGTTTATGATGATCTCACATGTTTAATTTGAGTCACTCATATATCATTTGCACTTTCTGTGATTTCTGTTGACACAGAGGCCACGGGACAAGCGTGACTCTAGTTACTATTGGGAGATTGAAGCTAGCGAGGTGTATCTGAACTCCCGCATCGGCTCAGGCTCCTTTGGAACTGTGTACAAAGGGAAATGGCATGGTAGGAATGCATTTCAGATGGGGCACGGCACAGGTGTAACCACTTTCACAGTAAACTACACCTAACACTTAAAAATGTTAACTGACACATTAAAGTAAACACGTAGCACTGGTTGTCATATGGGCTTACAGTAGAATTGCTCAAGGGTAGCTAAGGAGAGTGCTTTTGTTGCAGGTGATGTAGCGGTCAAGATTTTAAAGGTGACCAACCCCACACCAGAGCAGTTCCAGGCCTTCAGGAATGAAGTGGCTGTCCTGAGGTAAGAAGAGTGTCAAAGAGTTTTGAATTATTTTGTGAATCATCTTCATATAAACTAACTTTGTTGTGGTGATTTCCTCTTCCCCTTCGACCGTCGCAGGAAAACGCGACATGTCAACATCCTGTTGTTCATGGGCTACATGACGAAGGACAACCTAGCCATTGTGACCCAGTGGTGTGAGGGCAGCAGCCTCTATAAACACCTTCATGTCCTGGAGACAAACTTGAAGATGATCCAACTCATAGACATCGCCAGGCAGACAGCTCAGGGCATGGAGTAAGTCCCAGATGGGAAATTGTTCTGATGAACACAATAAAAAAAAAAAAAAGATCTCTCTTGTAATTTCTGTCTAATTTTCAGCTACCTGCATGCAAAGAACATCATTCACCGTGACATGAAGTCCAACAGTATCCTTCTTGACAGCAGTTTAAGAGTGTACTTGTCCTGTTTGTATTTGAAGTTGCAGACAAAAGCACTTTAAGTGTGTTCTAGCTGTAAATTCCTTGACAGTGGTGTAGATATCTTCTTGCATGAAGGGCTCACAGTGAAGATTGGGGACTTTGGTCTTGCAACAGTGAAGGCCAGGTGGAGCGGCTCACTTCAGGTGGAGCAGCCGTCTGGATCCATTCTCTGGATGGTGAGTAACTCGGCTTATCATTTACAACAGCAATGAGACGATTGCTTTGAGAAACTCAAGATGTAGATAACAATAAATGGACAGACTAAAGAAAATAAACTAGAAAATGCCCTCCCTCATGTTTTGTTCCTCATGTCCACAGGCTCCTGAGGTTATCCGGATGCAGGACAACAATCCCTACAGCTTCCAGTCTGATGTCTATTCCTATGGAATTGTTCTTTTTGAGCTCATGACGGGAGAGCTCCCATACGCCCTCATAGCAAATAGAGATCAGGTAAAGTCTCATTATTTATAAAAACACTGTTTGTCTAGCAATTTAGCACTAATACTGCTCATGCAAGTATGACTAAGAGAATAATGTGAATTGCACTCTTTGTTCTCCACAAACAGTTTTTTTTTAACTTGCAAAAAACGTGACGCTTGCAAGTTTTTGCTACCTTGTTAGATTTGGTTATGTCATACAGAACTGTAGCCCCACAGTCAGACATGTGTTTAAGCCCTGATCCTCGCCTGGGTCCCAGTGTCAGACTGCAAACCCAAGCCAGGAGGTGGTGGAAAGACACTGGGTAGCTGTCTGAAGGGGGTTGTGGAGCTGGCCTAAGGCCCACCATGGAACAGAGGCGGACGCCCTGGAGCCACTGGCCTAATTTTAGACCCCGTAACACAACCCTGTATGTGTGTGAGAAAAGGGGTGCATGGGTGCGCATATTTGGTCTGTGGTTTTTCATCCTCTCACGGGCCACAAGACCTGGTTTGGGTCGTGTCTGGCTCCTTGTTCCATTCAGTGTCCTGTCTCTATTTAAATCAGGCTGAAGTTGCTGTACAAAATGTGCCCATAAGTGCTGTTATGATCCACTGTTGTACCCCTGGTCTCCTTGATACTGTAGAAGGACTTTGTACTCAGCTGACCTGGCAAGCACATAGTGTACTCCTATCATCCCTTATCTCTGCAGCATCATGCACTCATGCCTTTACAATAGCTCCAGTGTTTTAGATGCCTGTCACCTTAGACTCTCTGACCATATTTATAAAGTATCTCTGTGGTGGACTACTGATTTCGGATCGGATTGTTCAGGTGTTTGTCTGTCGCACTGGCTCAATAGTTCAGCTCTAAATTCTTTTATCTGCACTCCCTTAGTCTCATCAGTTCTTTGTGACCCCCCGTCTCAGATTATCTTCATGGTGGGAAGAGGATATCTGTCCCCCGACCTGAGTAAGCTCTACAAGAACTGCCCCAAAGCCATGAAAAGGCTGGTGGCCGACTGCATCAAGAAGTCCAAGGATGAGAGGCCACTCTTCCCGCAGGTGAATACAGCTCTCATTAACTGCATGCAAAGTTAATGTAGAGTGCTTTGTTTAACTAATCTTTATTTGTATCCTAATTTCTGCAGATCTTGTCCTCCATCGAGCTTCTCCAGCATGCCCTCCCTAAGATAAACCGCAGTGCCTCAGAACCGTCCCTGCACAGAGCCTCTCACACCGAAGATATTAACGCCTGTTCTCTGACTTCCACCAGACTGCCTGTGTTCTAGAGGCTCTAGAGGCACCGCCCCTTCTCCTCACACTTCCCCTCCTCTTCGAAATATCCCAAATAGTCCAAATGCTCAGTACAACCAAATTCTCTACATGCAGATGCCAATATAGGCCTAAAAATGTACAGCACATGCAATCAATCATAAAACCACACTTATCAATAAAATATGTAAGAATAAGAGGAAAGGGAGAAGCACATCTGAGTTTAACTCTGGAAGGGAGTGAGTGATGATGGATTGCAGTGGACACAAAGAATTTGCCATAACATACATGAAGGTGGTGCCTTGCTTACCACTGCACATATTAAGAAGTATGCAGTGGCCCCGCGGTGGCATAGCATTCAGTACAAGTTGTAAATACACGCACGCACACCTACCTAAGACAGCGATAAATGGACACTGAAGGAAGCACAAGAGAAGGACAGATATGTCTCTTGATTTGGGTTCTGTGATTTGAAGCTCACACCCGTCTATCTGGTCGCCCTGATTTCTGATGAAGAGGACCTTTAAAGCTTACCTGCCTTAAGAGGAAGCAAAGCCTGGACACCGATCCTGCACAACTTCACTTCCTCTTACACAAACAAAGCCGTTGGATGTAGTCCATTTAGTTGCACAGTAGTAGTTCATTTTACGTTGTCTTACATGATAATGAAGTAGATATGGGAAATTTCTCCTTTTTGTTGTTGATCGTCTTTTTGTCTTTGACTTCTTTTTATTGTCTTTATTTTTTCGGGTCTTTTTGGAGGAATTATAGCCTGTCAGACAGTGAGCATGAGCGATGATGAAAAACTTTGCACATCTAAGCAAAAGCAATGGTTATGTTTCAACAATGGTTTCGTAGCTCGGAGTAAACTGAACTGCAGAGAACCCACACATTCTCATCAGTCCTTCCATGTGTCGGTTATCACGAGCTGGACATGTGGCGGTTGTCTTAAATATTTAAAATGATTTTGGAAACTAATTTGTATTTGTTTATCATGTCTCTTTCAGGAGGGTAAACATTTTATTGTGAACTTGGTGAGAAAGTTGTCTGTTCAATATTTTAATAAAATTAAGTTAAAATTACTTTGCCAGAAGAGATTGTATTGGTCACCTTCTTCAGAAGATGCATTTATGAATCACTGTATTGATAATGTGTCACTTGACGTTCGGACACAGGTGAGATGGGCAGCTGACACCAGATTACACCACCTCTTCGCTTGTTCACGAACAGTAAAATCCCACACACGTGCAAGACTTTGTGGCAGGGTGCAATGTTTGCTGTAGCAGTAGCAACGTGGTGTAAGCTCACAGGGGATCCAGTACAGACACGCAACCAGGGGATTCCACCATTGGCCGATGCCACTGCGCTGTGCAGCCACTGGCAGGCACAGTGGAACAACCATCATTCAGCAAGGGAGGGACGCAGTGGAAAGAGAGGACAGTTATATTTTGTTTTAGTGTAAACATCCAACGTGTAGTTGCTGCTGGGCAGGACCACTTGACTTGGTTTAGTCCCAAGTGCAAATGTATCATAAACATGGGGAATATTTTCTGTGTTGTGAAGGAATTTCTGTGTTTTATAATGTTTTATGGCTCTTTGTAATGAGCCCAAGGCAAGAAACATGATGGCAGTTTTTGACTTTTATCGCTTTAATCACATGTTTCAAAACATCCCATCGCAGGGTAAAGTAGGCCTGATCGACATCAAAAGTGAAGCAACTCAATAAGAGCGAAGCCATGAGCTGACCGCTAGTTGTCTATTTTTATACCACTTTTTGTCTTATGTGTTTATCTGTTCTATTTCTGCATTCTGACAAGCCACACAGGCTAGAATGAAATCAACAGAACTGAAAACGTCCCACTTCCCTGGCCTACAGCAGCGCCATCTAGTGGTTCCCTCATGATGTGTGTGAGCCTGCTTCGTACACTGTAAAACCACTGACTGTACAGACCTGCACAACAATCAGTGATGCCACATCCTTCATTCTTATTCTTCTATGACAAGTAAAACTCCTGCGTTCAAATAAAGAACATTTATTATCAGCTAAATATCAAAATGTCTTGTTCTTATACTGTGGCCAAAATATTATTATGAATTATACGATTGGGTTATTTGATGCATTAGGAGATATGTAGCAATTTATTGCTGTAGATGGTCGAGGTTGAGCTTGTCCAGTTGTTCCTAAAGCAAAGCTCAGAAGATAAATCTGAAGGGTCGTGGGATGATTCATGGGGTTAAAAATGAAAAAACATAAATATCCACAACACAAGGCAACATATAAGCAATCATTTTTCTTGACCTCAGTGAACATATTTTTAGGAAAATGTTCAGCCTTAAATTAATTGTTAACTATTGGTGTCATATAAATGTCTCTAAAATATAGTTTAATAAGTAGTTCGATCTTAACGCTTAAAGTATTTTCATGACCAGGAGAAATGTTGAGTGAAATGGGTGAAGCACAGACGGAGAGAAATCTGCTAATACATATGCTGATATAATAATACTACCAATGTGATTTGACAAACACAACCTCCAGACACGGTGGACCAATCTTTACTAGGAGCTGTTCCATCACTTCACAGTTCTTGCTTCTCTTCTTCTCCTCTACTTCAGCAATAAAAGACCACGTCTTTATCCACGATGCTGGAACATTAACACGTGTTTTGATTGGGTTTGTCATTTCAGTGGTTTTGTAAATTCTGTGACAAAGTAAAGGCCCAGTCAAGCGGCTCAGAATGATTATGTAACCGTAATAACTCGAGAGCTGCGTGAAGGCCTCTCATGTCTCAGTGTTACCACCAGATGGCAACAAGAACATAGACACACACACACAGTGTTTGTCAACTGATCCATCCACAGTCTTTATTCGACAGCAGAATCAATATTTTATTTACTTTTTTTTATATTTTATTACAGTTGACACTATAAATTGATAAATCTTAAAATTATAGCTAATCCGTAATTGATAGATTCAGTCATTTTCAGGCAGAAAAGGTCAAAAGAAACTTGCTCCAGCTTCTCTTATGAGATAATTTGTTGCTTTATGTGGTGAAAGGAAACAAACCAAAGCACCTGAAGATCTCACCTGTGGTTCTGGGAAGTTCTCGTGGGCTTTTGACATTTAATTCACTAAAAGATTGATTGACAAAATGACTTAGCAGATAACAAAGTAATGAGAATAATCATCAGTTGCACACCTATTGCATTATACCCAATTTTAAAACAAGCAAAAGCAGTGATATTAAATTCAATTCTCTATATTAGGTCTTTCAAATTATTTTAAAATATCTCTGTGTTTCTCACAAATCATCTTTATTTTCACCTCCACTATGAAATGGAGGTGCATCTCCTCTGCTGCATCCTCCAGCAGATGGACAGTGCAGCAGAAGTTGTTCACGTTGTGCAGCAGCTTGGCAGACAGCTGGGAGGAGTCTAGACGGAAGCTCCTCGGCAGGAGCCTCAGGGGCCCCATGGTGTCGTTCTGCAGTGGCTTTTACAATCATCGGGCCGGGGCGGTGTGTTTGTTGTGAGGGGGAAACATCAATACCATCTGGAATCCTGACAATACATTATGGTGAGCATATTTTATCTGTTCAATAAAGCAAATGGCCTGAATGTACCTAATGTATCATGAACTTTTCTGGGTTCAACAACAGCTGTGATGGTCTGATATGCAGCTCCAGCTTTCTGCTCTGACTATGACTGCAGTCATGTCAGTTATTTATGGATGGCTTCAGGCAGAAAGTGTCTGGCAGTTTACAAAGTTCTGACCGAGCACTTGTGACATGAATACCAAGTGACCATGCAAAGGTATCATATCCAAAACACAATGGCTTTAAGGTGTTCTTATATTCCTATGTATGGATCACATTAGTAAACATGCACTAAGGTTGAATGCTAAACATTTTTTTAATATGGATGTTTTGTCGTAACCATACAAACACACAGTATGAGTCACAAGAAGGCTGTTTCCTCTTTGCTCACTTTATACATGAGTTTCATACTGTATGTATGTATCATATCCGAGTACGCACACATGTGGAAACTTCAAGTCTCCCGTGCACAAACACTAAGAGTGGAATTTTCAGTGAGGTGGAATCCATCTTTTCCCGTCAATGATTTTTCTGGAGAAAGAGACACCCCCAAAAATCCCCATTAAAGTACCACACATGATAACTTAAGTAAAGTCAAAGTGAAGTCCTGAGACAAAGTTTTTAACTTTGACACCCGATATAAAACTGTAAGTGTTTTCCATTATAAAATTGTACAGCTTCGTCAGTCAGGTAAGTAGAAGAGAACAGAAATGCTGCATGTACTTTCCCATGCAGTTGTCAATATCATATTCAGAACTAAAAATCTGTTTCAAACACTGACCCATCCATAAAACTTTCTCCACCTCATCCAGGAACAACAGGAACTTTGCAGACGCCTGCAGCATGACCCTGTGTATGTGAAAAATATGATTGTGCTTTCTTAGAGGAAGTAGCTTCAGTGTTTGGTTGCTGCAGAAAGTCTCAGAGGTCGCAATGAATGAATGAATGAATGAATGAATTGATACAGTATAACTATAGAAGCAGGAGATATAAAAAAAACAAGACTGATCAAATCAAGTCACAATCGACTCTCTACGAGCAGCTTTATACTTTTCTCTTTACCAGAAGCATGAACCAGAGAATAATAAACATTCAACCTGGATGATTAACAAACAACAAACGTGTCAAATCACATCGAGTTGAAATCTGGTCTGCAGGAGCTACAGAATGTAATATAAAGTCATTCAGTTTGTGTAAGTCAAAGAAAGGTTAATCACATTTAGATTTTTATTTCCAACACATTATGAGTCAAGACATCATTTGCTGCTTCCACTCATCTAATTATCTGATCTGATCACCTTGACAACCCATAGACGAATCTGCAGCTTAAAATCAATTCACATCCAATTCTCACAACATGGATCCACAGTGAATTTATAAGAAATAGATATAAACAACTACTACTACTTTACACAGTATTTACTGATTCAAATCAATATAACTATTGTTTAGCAAGCACAGAAATGAATTGTTAACTATGTTAGATATGTTTTATAAGTCATTACTGGCAATGTTGTGTTTTAGTTTTTCAACGATATCAGATTACGAACAACAAATTTACAGTGAAGCAAAGAGATCACAAGTTAAAACTTTCTGGAGTAAATACACACACATACACAGTGGTGGGATATAACAAAGTACATTTACTTGTTTACAATTACTGTACTTAAGTACATTTTTCATGTACCTGTACTTTATGTAAGTAGATTCATTTTCAGGTGCTTTTCACCTTTACTCTTCTTCACGAATCAATCAGCAAATATCTGCACTTTCTGCTACCACCTTAATGCCTGCAGCAGCATCACTGGTGAAGCTGTTCAGTCTCACTTCAGCTATCAGTTTCCCTGAGGTTTGTCCTCAGTGGCTCAATCTTCCTGATGTATCTCATCATCTACCAATTTCAGAGGGTGTGTTTTCTCAGCCAGAAGCCGGAAGAGTCCGAGTTAGATTGAACCTGCATCCCTCCTCATGTGAGAGCATCTTGACTTCGGAGCAGGTCTTTTTGAAATTAATCCTCTGAGTTCCATAGGGCCTCCAAACGTAGCAAAAGAGATATTTATGGTATCGAGATAATTTATCTCACAAAAATACAGTATCCTATATTGTTAACATATAAGTAAGGTAGACACCATAAAGCAGACAGTATACATTAGCTTAATACAATTATCTTGTCATGCATTTGAGTGCAGGCTGAGTAGTGTGGCCTCACCTTGACTGTGTAATGGATTGAGTCTGTGCCTTTGTCGACCAGTAAGAAACAGTATGACAACACAGACCAGACAGTACTTGGACACAGACCAAACTTATATTGCAAATTAAGCTTTATTGCCAGTGACAGAGGGGAAATATCCAGACCGGAATGTTTTCCACAATATATTGTCTTCTGATCTTAATTGAAACAGTCCAACATCGGTTTTATATGCACATATATTACCATTGCCCTTGATAAGTACAGTCCTGCAGGTCAGAGGATATAAGTTTCACCTCAACACAATGGCCAAATAAACTCGTCCAATTGTCATTTATCAAATATTCAATCACAATCACCGGACCAAGGTGTAACCATGCAGATATTAAGGGTGGGGTACCCCTGCACGTTGTGGCCTTGTGATCAATGTCATGGCATATTTCCTAGTAAAGAGAACAACACATCCATCGAGCCTCAGGCATGGCTTTTACAAGGATACTTTCACAGACACAATGGCACTTTATACAACTTGGAAAGTAATTGCACACAGATCTTGCTCAACATATTTTATACAACAAGAACAAAGAAATAGTTTGAAAAAGGTCCAGATTTGTTTTTTTATATTCTATTTGGCAGCTCTTTAGCCATTTAGGGAATTAGATATTTAGCCACTAGACAACAACCAAGTGATTGTGACAAAACGTTTTAAAACAGTTTGATGAGTGGATGAATATAGCTTTTTGAATCAATTTAATGGAAGATCTGATAATTTAATGGAAGATAAAAATAAAATCATTATTTAGTAGGAAAAAAAAGATATATTGCACTTTCCATCAACTCACTGGAAGAGAGCGATAACATGCTAAAATCTTTGAATGGCAGTAACAGGAGCACAGGTCCACTCCAAACCTCAGAGCACTTGCATCGTTGTCATGGCAGCAGCCACCATAGCTGAAATCAAGTGCGAGGGAAGAGGGAGGGGGGTGGGGGGGTTCATGGCAGATCATACATTTCATTCTCAATCGTTTTGTCTGCTTCCACACAACCAAACACGACAACAACAATCTGAATACAGCATCAGTTCACTGGCGTGTGATTTTACAACAGGCCTATTTGTGGGTTCTCGGGACGCTGTTCCATCACACACCCCATGTGACACGCTACAGAATTTACAGTCCCCTCGCTGATATTTACATGACGGGTTCCTGGACTGCAAAGACCGTTATTGAAAGTAAATAATTTCTTCTTTGGTTCAAAATTATACAAATCTATTTAAGTTGTGTGTGCAGACTCCCGCACAACATCCTACACCATATATATCTCTGATAAATCTAATCTTAATATTTACTATGTTTCCATCTAGTAGAATCTTAAAATCACGCTAAATATTCTATTTTCTTGTGATAATGTGTCATAATGGATGAAAGGATTAGCATCATGAAAGGCAACATACTGCATGTTTGGTATTGAATGAATATGTGTATCTCACAGGGTAAAACTGCGATGTTAGGTGAACATCGCACTTGATCAGACACTTATAACCGACTTGCACCTGCTGTTGTATCAGTCATGCAAAACAAAAATAAATATCTATTAGTAGAAATATGAAAATAATCACCACCACAGCCATACACACCCACGTACTGTATACATATTGAGATATACACAAACTTCAAACTGCACGATAGTCCACAGTTTGAACAATATCTAAAGGTACACACCAAAATAGAAAACAGGGGCAGGGGGCAAAGAAAAGATCAATAGCTGGGTCGGACAGGTAGCACAGAGCAGCACTGAACTCAGTGTAGGCACAATCTGCTTTTTTACATCATCAACAACAGCCCAGAAGAAAGAGAAAAAACACAGCTACTGAAACAAGGGGGACCTGTACAAGCACACAAATCAACAGGTCAACAAGTAGACAGTACATTTTGACACTGCATAGAGTTAAACACAGTCCAGGCCAGCGCTCAGCCGTACTGAGCTCATGTCACCAAGATCTGATTCTAGCTATCAGCATCCACACACACACGTCTGCGCTTGCGTGCAAGCTAAGGTACGTCATCGTTTTCTAGACTCCGACACGTTCTCCCGGGTGACTCAGTTGGCCTGGACTGGTTTTGGACCCACTGCAACGCCATTGCAGTCGAGAATATACTGCAGACAACCTTGAGGTGGGTGTCCGGCACCATTCTTAATGGGTTCACCGACAATCTCTCCCTTCTGGCCAGCTCCCTAAAAAACACAAAGCAATAATTTACTCATTTGGCAACAGCTGTGATGGATTTCTTCATGTGAGATCATAAATAACCTTCGACCAAAGACCTATAACAGACATAAATATCACAATAACCTTATATTTACAATTGGCACCACATTTAATTCCAGATCTGTTATTGGATCTGCATCAAATTGCACATGCTTATAAATATCAGTCCCATAAAAATGCTGGATTTTTTTTCATCAAGATGTTATTTTCTGAAAAATCAACTAAGATGTTGAAAAATGCCTGATCCCACAATATTAAAGAAAGGAAAATTCCTGGACCCACTACCTGATCTGGATCCACACCAAAATTGAATGGCTTCTTTCCAGACACATACCAAACCATTCAACCAAATTTGTTGGTTAATCTGTTCTGTGATTTTTGCATAATCCTGCTAACTAACAGACACACAGACAAAACGAAAACACCTGGCGGAGGCCATGAAAACAAATCCACACGACATACAGCCTCCTGTTGCTAAGTTGTTGTGTCCTGTATCGTCACTATACCTGGGATGGCTGTATGGTGGTGGGTCTCTCTGGAGCATTAGCTTCCTTTTCTGCTAACTGCTCCATTCTCGCCAGCACCATGTCAGCAATGAGCTGCCTGTCCTCAGCCTGGTGCTCCCCCACCAGGGGCATGGAAGAGCCCGTCACCTGGTGTCGGCAGAGAGAGAGGGAAGATATTGACATCACAGAGTTGCGCTTTATGTAAAGTCTGTTTGTCTCTACATATATTCTGGCTGGTTAACTGAAATACTACTGAACAGGCAACATTTGTACTTCTGCGTATTGATACTTACCTCTGTGATATAATCTTTGCCATCTTTTCCGTGGATGGCTTTAACCGCACAAATATCCAGGCCCCCAAAAATCTCAGAGCAGGTGTTGACCCACAGCTTGTACCTGAACAGAACAACCAACACACGACTCATTATCACTTATTTTCACTTCACATGTAACTGAGGTTATTTTCTTCTTCAAAATTAGATATTGGTGTTCTACTCTAAACACTGACCTGTCAGTCATGGCCACCTGCTCAAGCATAGCCGAGCCCGTGTTGGTCTTCCAGTTGCCAGAAATGGATGTTCTCCTGAAGTGTGTACAGAGAAATTAACACAACTTGTTTAATGTCTCTCGCTCCCACTGCTGCAGTTCACACATGTAATCATACTTACATGTAAGCTTTGTAGTCGTTGCCAATCTTCTGGATTCGGATGTCGTACTTGGAGTCGATGAGAGGTTCTGTAGTGGTGTACGTCTGAGTGAGAGCCACGACACTGGCTATGTCCTGGAACTTACTGTGATTATCTGCCTTCACCTGTGCACATAAAAACAGGCATGAGAGGAAAAACAGAGCAAAAACAGGCCTCTGATACTGAATTGACTCTTGATGAACATGATGCAGGAGAAAATTCTGATGATATTCAAATTAAATAAAACATCTCTACCTTTCCAATACCAGAGTGGGCGTGTCCAATCTTCACAACAACAGGAAATGACGGCATGCTCACCTGCAGCAAATATAAGAACACCATGTGAGTTATGGCCTTTTATTCTGCTCCATCATGCAATTTAATACACAAAGGAAATATCTTCTGACTCCAAAAGCATTTTTCTTAGATTCAGTAATACGTTCTCACCATCTCCTTGTAGTTTGGGTAAAACGTCTGCTCAATCAAAGGGAACTTTTCAGCTCCCAGTTTCCTGTAGGTGTTTATAAGTTGAGCAAACTGGACACACACACACACAAAGAAATTAATTGGATACATGTTGAATTATGAATATTTCACTTGATAGATAAAATCCAGTGAATCCAGAGAGGCCTACCACCCAGGGCTTGTCACACAGGTTGTAGATTGACTCAAGGGAGTTGATGCTTGCGACTCCTCCATACTGCAGACCAATGATCAGGTTGCGAAAATCTTCGTTCTGGGTCATACTGAAGGCATGTTGACGGATGAGGACGAAGTCTGGCTTGAATGACCTGGAAAATGAAATTACAGCAGAGATGTGACAAAAAATTTGACAATGAGTCGGTCAGCAGTGTAGGCAGATAAAATCAGGATGTAAAAAAGTGTGTATAGTAATTAGTGTGTGTTTCCCACCTGACAACCTTGGTGCCGTTCCTCAGAACCTGCATGTTAACGTTGCAGGTCCCATTGGCATGAGCCACCACATTGATCTCATTGAATTCAGCCTGAGGGGTAAAGAGTTTGATTGGCACATGAGGACAGATACTTAAATGACTTTATTCTGCTTTATAAAAGGGCTCATCATGAATATCAGTGGCTCTGTGAGACGTACCTGCTCCACTTTGATGTCATAATCCCCGTATATTTTCTTTCCTCTGAATAATTTCGCCCTGGTTAAAAAACAGAAAGGGAAACTTTTAGTGTAATGACAGCATAGGGATTTAATTCCAGAGGTTCCTTAAATTATTTACTATGTCACTTCAAATCGAGCCCTTATAATACTTTATAATATCTTTAATATACTAAGAATGTCTTTACATCAAATTCATACACACACCCTTCCCCACAATTCTCCACTGAAATGAGGCAACAACGACAGTGATAAATCATTTCTACATTTCTAAAGAGTGTATATAAAGCCAAGCATTTCTTAGCATACACTTAATTATTTTCCTCCTGCTCAAGTAATGTTGCACCAAACTTACAATTTCAGAAAATGGCTGCATCTTTCATCACTTGTGATTCAGCACTTTTTAAAAGCAGTATCTGCCTTTTACATGCTCGAGTAAAAGTACACAAGAGTGTCCTTAACTGTCTTATTTTCTCTCTCCTGGATCCCAGGAACTCTTTTCCTGTGGGACTTCAGATTAAGACGGATCAGTGTCTGTATACCGTCACCGTACAGAGATAAAAGGGATTTCTGGTGTCAACTGCATGTTCGATTTCTTTGCCTCCTCCCTACGCTGATGTTTAGGGGCTTGACTTGACATCATAAGTTTTGACAGTGGACCTCTGGTTTCTATACTGTTGACGAGACCATTTACAGTGAATCAATGTTAATGGAGGCCCCAGTAAAGAACCTCTGCCTTCTATTTCCTTATATTGCAATAGAGTCGTTCAGGTTTCCAGCATCGCAGCCTGAATTCACACTTCAACAACACTCTTAGCCTTTAAACTGATGCTAAATGTCATGACTCCTTTATCCAAACAGACTTTATCGTGCACACCTCAGTATGACCGTGCTGATGGTATTTCCTTTACTCTCAGTTAATAGCACCCTGCTGTTATGTGCTCTCTGCTCTGTCTATTTAGCGAGGAGGGAAAGCTGAATAATTCATTCTCGGTCTAATTAGTGCACAAGGATGTATTTGGCTGAGGAGGAAAACAAGCATTAAAATATGAATCGCTGCTCCTATATCTGTAAAAACCTGCTCAGCACTGCGATGAATGCTCCCCGCTGATATATGTATGGTGTGATTAGATCGTATTTCCAAAACATGGACCCTTGAAAGAGACAAGACGAGGCAGGAAAATGACGCGGTCTTGATTTAATTTTGACATTCAAATTTTAATCCACAAAATCTCTGTGGAGGGAGCGAGGCATTATATGATTAATGCTTTATTACTCCTCAGAGGACAGCCCAGCTCTGCATACTGAGCCCAGAAGACACATTCAAAGAGAACATCATGGTATAGTAGCTTTACAAGGTCTATTAATAAATATGTGCATTAATATAATTAGTATTTTGGCAGTCACCTCAAAGCAACCATGCCCTGTTGATAAAATCTACAACCAGTCGAATACAGTTACTCTCCGATCCAAAATTTTAGGACATCATTGTTAACAAAAATTGACATCAGGCCCTGAGCATGAGTAGACGTTCATGTGGATCATTTATTTGAAAGCTCAACATGCTCTTGACCTGAATTAAAGATGATATGAGAAACCAAACAAGACAGAAAATGTCTTCCTCTTTTAAAAGACAGACAATATAGATAATTCAATATTTTCAACTGTATTAATGGTTGCAGGTGTCAATATAAAAATGTTGCCAAATGACATGTTACTGTAAAATAATTTATCATTCAGATGAGTCACCTATGAGCTTGGTGAGCAGGAGCCCGGCTGAATTTTAATATCTCGTCGCTGCTTAACATTCTCTCATGTGGACACAGTTTGAATAAGCTTAAGCTCACAGTACAGAGCATTATTTTCCTGAGGAGTTAAAACAGTCCCTCGTGTACGTTTCAAAATTTGAACTGCATACGGTTATTAGGGTAACAGAATTCTCAGCCCCCTTACTTGAAATTGAACGACATTACAGAGAGAATACAGAAGCAGCACAGCTCTGTCATTAGACTGATAAGTAAGACAGTGCACCATCTGCTCCTCCTGTCATAAGAGCAATTTATAGCCACACAGTCCTGGAACTAAACAAACCTCTCTGGATGATCAGCTGCCTCATCTATCAAGTAGAAACACAGGCTGAAGGACAGAACGTGTCTGTCGGCACACATTTTATCTTTACTCAAGAAAGAAGAGGCCTGCGAGCCCGCCCCGTCAGCCCGTGGCGTGGTGCATGGCTGGCCGGGCTCAGTCTCGTCTCCTCCACCCCCCCACATGAGTCATCCTCAAACCACAAACGATAACAACCTAAATCCTGGTAGCATTTGATCCCTGTTTACATTTTAACAAGCTGATGATTCACCTCAAAGTTTGTAAAGAACTGAATGTTACTTGTGATATATTAAGAGATTAAATCAGCGGAAGTCGCCATCCTGTTTGTTTCCTTGTTTGTTTGTTTGTCCTCCATCTTTAAAGTTAGAAGGGCGGGTAACTGCAGTGGACACCACAATCCCATTTGTAGAACAAGATGGGTGTGATTGAGGTGAGGTGTGATCATTTATTTAGACAGAAAAATATTATTTATAGCATCATTAATATTATTATCATTATTATATGGCAGGTCCCTTCAGTATAAGCATAATGTTGGTCACATGGTGGGAGTTGATGAGCCTCCCCAGGGGTCTCCAGAGTTTCAGGGGAGGATCAGTGAAAAGAAGTGAAAAATATCACATTAGTTATTATTTAATTTATCAAACGAAGTTCATTTAAAACAGTCAAAATGTTTGGGATTTGAGAGAGAGTGCAGAAATAAATGGACTGAAACTTTTGTGACCCCTCTCCCTGAGTCAGAAACTAATAAAGACTTCATAGGGCAGAATGTTAATTAATATTTGTTGTAGCATCAGCTTATATCTGAAAATCCCACTGCTTTTTATTCAGAAATTGCATTTTCTAGTTTTAGCTGGGTGTGTACCTAATAAACTGACCATACCAGAGGCTGTCTGTCAGGGGAGACTGGAATATAGTGCTTTCTGTTTCATCAAACAAACTTCAGGTCCATGTGCACTACCCAACCTTTTTTCCCAGACCCGATGTGTGTGCAAAGTTGTTGATGAATTTCAAAGCATGTCGAGAGCCAATTACCTATTTCTCTCCAGGGGTTCAATAAAGTATTTCTGATTATGATTGTGATTCAAAAGTACATTAAAATAATAATAGAAATCCTTACAAGTGCAAAATGGTCATTAAACTGTTTGGCACTCAGGCCCTGATAACATTTAACTAATTAAACACTATGGTAATGTGAACCTGGCTGGTGCCATAACTTACAGTACAAAATCCTTCAAACTAAGGAACAATGGCATCCTTTATGTGAGGGCTGGGGGTTCGAGCACCGCCCTGGCAGGGGGGTTTATAGAGCTCCCCTCCTTCATAAGGACAGGTGCAGGCAGTTACTGTCTCTTTGTCTGATGCCTGGTAGATTGACTGCTGTGTTTGTGCAGGTAAGGGAGCCTGGGAGAGAAAGAGATGGGTTTTATTTTTCTGCTTGAAATCGAATGAGGTTCCTTGTACATTCAGTTGTGTGACTGTGTCCCGAGTGAGATTGAAGTATTCTCTGTAGCCTCGTGCTTGAGAGGAGAAGATTCAGGGTTCTGGCCAATGGTTTCTGTGTTCGTTTCATACTGTTGGTCCAAAGTCTCATGCATCACAATCCATGAATGACTGCTCGACCTTTAATATTGAATGTTTCTTTTTGTATTTTATCTTGACCCTGAACCAAGTGAATCTTACTGGACTGTCTGTCTCTTTTCCTGGTTTTAGGCAGCCAGACAACCTGCGGGGGAGAAGCCGTGGGATGCCCACACTACTCTGCATGTAGTGTGGGGGTCACTTGAACAGTGTGTGGTGGTTTGTCCTTGCAGTGTAAGTTGCAGTGTGCTCACGTGGTGGTAAGTGTGCTGCCTACATGTCCCTGCTATTTATGTAACAGTATGTGTTGTTTCTCTGTGGTCTCTGGAATTCAATCATTTTAGCTTTTATAAATATTGGGAAATAAAAGTTATTGGCTTTGGCTTATAATCTTTTTATTTCTCACGTCCTCCATCCATGCCCTCCCATTTTAAATAAACATTGAATTATGAACTGAATGCACGTCCCCCCTCTCCTCTCAAACCCCCAAAATTTGATTGTGTCCATGCACACTGAGGTCACTGAGGTCTAGTACCTAACATGTTGTTTTGAAGACAAATGTGTCCATCTAGACACTGTGTTGGGTCACATATACCATATGGATCCAGTAATCTATCAATAGATAGAAAGAGATCATCTGAGAATTGCCAGATTTCATCGAATAACCTGAGGGGTGAGCCTTCTGTCTGAAACAATTAGTCTGGAGTACTCTCTCCTGATGTCATTCTGTGTCCGGGGGCGATCAGGTCTCATCAGTCTGGATTTTGTTTTTCAGCAGCGGAAAAAAATAGATAGATAGTTAGATAGATTACTTTATTCATCCCCAAAGGGAAATTAGGTAAATAACAGCCTGTCGTGGAATGAGAACCAGAACATAAACAAGCCCTTAGACTTAAGGTCTGCCAAAATTACAGAGGATATTAGGTACTGCATTAAAATAAAGTGTTCTTATAGTTTGCCAACAGCTATTTTTTTTTCAAGTTTTCCTCTACAAAGCACTAAGTATTTCAAACACATCTGTGCTTTTGTGATTTTTTTCCCCTCAGTCATTCTCAGCATCTTCTTTGTTTTCTGGTATATGTGGTAGCTAAAACATTGCAGTATCATCAACACCCACAAGCTACAGGAGACAATGAAAGTCTACACAGCACTGAATAAACCAAGCTGATATACTGTAGTATCTTACAGCCAGTGGGTCAAAGGTCTTATAAGAGCAGCCAAACCTAGAGAGCAAAGATGTACAGCTCCCCTCTCTGTGACAACCTGCAGCCATGAAAAATAGATGGAGCTGAAAGCCCTTTGAGTTTAGCTGATTCCCCCGTGTGGATGTTTTAGAACAGATAGTCCACGGGGCTCGTGAACACAGTCAACTAACATAAATTGAAAAACAAAATACTGCATAAGACACAGGAAATAATGTCAGAGCAGGATATTGCTCAACATTTTTATCACTCATGGAGAAACTAAACCAGGTCTTGTTGGATAAACACAGTGAATGTGAAACAAATCCCAGTCTCAGTGCAGCCCACTCACCATTCTCAGTTAAAATGACCTTTGATGGTTTCAGCTTAATGTTTTATACAGTACTCCTCTGCCAGAGCTGAAGGCCAGTGTCAGTGTATTGGCACATCAGACTGGATTCTTTATTCCTCAACGAGCAACATCCTCTCCACTAATCACAACTGAGCCCATTTGCCTGGCATCCATCCCTCTGACGTGGGACTGATCTTATTATCAATTATACAAATGGTGAGTCGTGCACAGAGGGTACGAAGACATGGCCGGGCCACCTGTGCAACAATGCAACATCTTTTTGTTTGTGTCATTTGGTGCATTTTAGGAGTTTCAATAGATTCAGAAGATTCAGTTATATGCAGCGCCGGGAATCACTGTAAAAATAAAACCCTGCCACAGTGACCATCTTTGTTTGGTCTAATATACAACACAGGGGGCATGTTAACCTTGATATGATACATGACGGCCTAGATCAATAAATTGAAAGCTTTTTGCAACGTGAGAATAAAGCAACAGCTGTATGACAGAGGATAGTCGTATATCCAAGGAACAACTGCACACAGGGGGATATGGCTGAAGTTTAAAGACTGATTGTTTTTTGCTCCTGAGTGCAGGTTGTGGTTTTTAACTCTTCTCTATGAGCAGTTATGAGTCTTTCCTCTTCAGTGTTTTGTTTGCACAGTGCATAAGTAATATATATCGACGTATAATGAACCTCTGTTATATTGCTATTGATGAAAATTATGTTGTTTTAATCATTGATTTTTTATTATTGCTAAATATGAAATATTGCAATGTCTTCCAGTGCTTCAAAAGAGGGATGAAGGCAACTGTAGAATTTCTTCAGATTTTATTTCCATGTCTCATGTAAGTCTACATCACGTCAGACAGTCGTAGTCATACACTTTACACGAGTAAGGCATCACAGTGTTGAGTTTCAGTGGTAGCAGTTCTTTAAATGTAAAGGTGCATAGATAATGTAAAAAGGAGGAACCAGAAATCACATGGATGAATTGTGCACATGTGTGAAGTAACCACTGCACTGTACTATCCAGCTGCACAGCTCCAGCACACATGTTGCTGTGGAAAATATATCCACTGTGTAAACAAATGCTGATCATGAGGAGATGAGGAGATGGAACTGATAACTGTATAACACTGGAGTTCTTTGCCACAGCACACTGAGAAATATGCTTGTGTTTATGCTGCCTCTGGCTGCCTACACCCCCGGGACACTAAATATCTTATCCTGAGCCCCCTCTTAACATATAGTAATGAGATGCTCCCGTCTCTGAGCAGACTGAGACGTATTTCTTTATTTGCTCGTCTGCTGCACACCTAATGTGTGATTGACTTCTGGCAACCTGTGCACCGTGCACTGCAGTAAGTTACATTAATCATTCTTTATGCATGTGCACGACATGTCACGTGATCCACGATCAGTGGGCAGGGGGAAACCCCACTGATGGAGGGAAAGCACTGCAGTATTCAGGAGAAATGACATGCGTTTCCCAATTCTCCACAATCTGTGGAACATTTGTTTTTATTGCTGCTCAACTGCCTCATTCCATGATAATACTCTCCGTGGTATTAGTTCATTAACCATATTTTACAAAATGTGTGTTGTAAATCTTAGTTTCTATTGTTTCATTATGAACAACGAGACAACAGAAAAATATTTACTACAACCGAGAGGATAGAGGATACTAAAAATCCTCCATCTTGGTGTAATGCCATTACTGCTGAGAATCAATGGACTGCATTTCCTTAAGTACTGGCTGCCTCCATGTAATATTGTAACTCAGGGATTCTGTACCATCAAGCCACAGCAGCAGTGGCCATTCACATCTGCAGGGTGCTTCACACAGATGTTGTTTCAGTGGTTCTTTAACCCTTACCTAACCATTACATTCAAAGGAATTGTGAAGAGCAAAGCAGCATCGGCATGGATGGAGCAAACAAACAACACATAGCAAATGAATGATTCATACATGACTATGCAGAACAGAATCTTTTCTTACCACTCCTGCTGTGGTTCATCGATGACCAGGAGGATCTTAAACTTCTTGGGTGTCGTGACTTGAGTCTGCTCCACTAGCCCTGCTGAGGCTGCTGTCTGCTTTACAACGTTGGTGATGGAACTAAAGAAGCCCGCGCCGGTGGACTGAGCTGGCTGTGGTTTCCTCTCCGGAGCAGGGGAAGTGGCTGGAGGTGTGGGCCCAGCTGTGGGAGACTTGGCAGGGGTGCTGGAAGCAGGTGGAGGAGGCTGAGCAGGGTCAGGCCTCTGGAGATCTGTCATGTAGCCATTGGGCAGGTTGGAGATGAACGTGCTGTCTGAGAGACGACGACGCAGATAATTCATGGCTGCAGCTGAAAGAGGAGAAGAGCAAAGGAGCACTGGGTGTGGAGAATGATTCTGCTGCAGAGTCCCTTTCCTTACAGCTGATAACGGCTGAGCTCTCAAGGCAAACTCCCAGCGAATGTATTCCCTCCCAGTTCAGTGGAGCATCCTCAGAGCTCCCTCTCACGGGCAGTGACGCTACACTGCAACTCAGCCAATCACCTTACACTGTGCTCTCCTCACCCATTGCAAAGGATGCTCTTGCTGCGCCTCTCCTTCCTCCTCTCCTCCTCTCCCCTCTCCACTCTCTCTCACTAGCATGCCTGCCTGCCTTACCCCTCCCCCATTTTCTGCTGCCTCACAGGCGTCATGCTTTTTTGATCCGCCGCATGGAAAATAGAGGAGTTTCCAGTGTAAGTGCAAGAGGGAACACTGAATAGTATGTTATAATTGTCTTAGTCCTGCCCCATCTGTCCCTCTTGTTTCCTCTGCCTTGTGTCCGTGCACAACATTTCTGTGTGTGTAACATGTAGCCATGAAATCTAAAATGGCTGTTAAGACTAGCGGGCAATGTTGAATGAGGGGGACAACGTCAGAAGCTTTCCCTGGAGACACAAATTCATGAGTAAACTATCAGTCTTAATTGATTCATCAGTCTTATAAAGCCTCTGTGTTAGTGCATTAAAATTCCATACATGACACTTTACCTGAATATTTTATTAGACTTTATAGGATTATTATAAGAAACACCATTTTCATATACACATTAACTTCTGCACAGATAAATCTAAATACCACAGAAATTCCTAACAATATTTTTTATTTTCTGGATTAGAAATCTGTTAATTGCATAAATTATGATTAAAAGCATTTTAGGTTTTAAAAGAACCTACTAGTAACTTCATATATTTATATGAAAAACTTCTATTCCCCCTTAAAAAATAAAAGAATTAGCTGCTCTAACATGTTTTAATTAGTTAAATACAAGGAATACAGAGAAGCTATGTGATGAAAACATCAGACCACCATGTCAACCCACAGAGGCAACACATTTTGAAAAGGACCCGGAAACACATCAATAAATCAATAACTTGCAATGTTCAGAGGTCACAACAAATGGCCACGTCTTGAATCTGATACTCACAAATATGCGACCTAAAGAAACATAGTTTAAAGATTTATATAAAACATTATTTATTTGCCTGCAATAATATTTTTCTTCCATACAACTATAAAACAACAACAAGAGGATTTCAAGATCCCTTATTTTATACTCAAAGTTTTGATCTTCATAAGAAGATGGATTTGTGGTTTTATACTGAGAAACAATCTTAGTAAAGTTTTACAATCACAGCTAATGGATTGTCACCTATACTGTAGTTTGGTAAAACTCACCAGAAAATGCAAGCAGTGGTCAGTCAGTGGTGAAATGAGCCAACCAGACAGTCAAAGTCAGACTAAAATACTCTTTATGGATTTCCTGTGCACTCTGGTACGATCCCAGGATCATCTAACAGCATCAGGGTGCCTGTGTGCACCAAGGCCTTTCACTGGGGCTTGCATACAGAATCATGGGGGAAATCAGTGAGATGGTATTTCCACAGTATTCATACAGAACGAGGACCTGCTTTATAATCAAATGAGGCATGCTAATGTCATTTTCTACAATGAGGGACCTTTAGGCTGCAGTGAAAAGCAAAGAAAGGCCACAACACATATAAAGCGGTGGCTGTGGCTCAGGAGACAGAGCGGGTCATCCTCTGACCAGAAGGTTGGAGTTTGATCTCAGTGGGTAACCTGTAAAAATGTGCACAATATTTTTTAGAAAAAGTATGTAGTATGAACGAGTAAATACTTTAAGCCTGAATAGTTTTGGTCCTTAATTATATGTAGTTAGATTTTTATTTATAAATGTTTTTTTTTAATCCTGTTCAGTTTGGAGCAACTAAGGAAAAGTAATGCTCAAATTTACTTTCCAACATTCTAATACTATTATTTCGAAACCTTAGGCTGCACAAATAGTTTTCAGATTGTCTTTGAGTAGCATTAACATTTTGGAATCTCCTAAAATGCACCATTTGGAGAACAGCAGATAAAATAACATGTGTCATAGCAGAACTTCGTGTAGAGTCTTTCTGAGTCAATGGCAGTGACAACTCCAGCTCTAATTATAGCTTGTCTGTTTGCACAATATCTTTATATTGTCAATCTGTTTTCCCATATTATAATTTTACTGTCACCGTTGTTTGTCTTTTTATAACTATTGATTGTTCCCCTGTTAAAAAGCTTTTACTTGATACAATTGTGGATCTAATGTCAGAGGATGTCAACTGTACAGTATCAAGAAAATGTGTAATGTTATGTTTTAATTGTCTTGATAGAAGTTGTAGCATGTGCTGAATCTAACCACCTTAACAATATATAGCTGAAGTCTCTGCAGATTATTGCATGTCCAGATAATGGAGAAGGAGGAGGTTATGTTTTCATCTGCGTTTGTTTGCATGTCCGCTAGTAGGATTACACAAAACAGTACTGGACGATATAAACATTGTATTTAAAAAAACAAAGCCAGTGTGTTGAAGAAATACAATGAAACGTGTTAATGAAGCTTTTGTTCTGTTTATTGAAATATTTAGGTATTCAGTCGGAATCCAAACAGTCAAACACAAGATCAAGTCAAGTCAAGTCAACTTTATTATCAATAATGCCATATGTGCAGGACATACAGAGAATTGAAATTGCGTAAAAGATATAAAATAAATATAAATAAATATATATACAAGCTAAAAGATATCTAAGAAAAAGACAGTGGCAAATCTAGAAAAAATAAAAAGTATAAATATGGCAAATATGGCGGTATGATCTTAAGATCTTAAGACTAATAGAAGGTGAAAATGAGTCAAGATGATGAGGATGATAATAATGATCATGTGTTTTCTATCTGTCTGGAGGAGAACATGGTCGATGTTTACCACCCTGGGACCTGGCTGCTGTTCCTCTGGCCTCCACCAGGGCCGCTCCGCACTCTTTTGTTTGCGCTGGAGCAGTGCAGCGGTCGGACGGGGCTCTGCTGTTGTTGTGGACCGAAGCTAACTTTCGTCGACCGAGTGAGTAACGTTGACTTTAACGTGGCGCTGCCGTGAGAGCTTTGTTGTCCGACTCACCGTCACCGAACGTAACCGCAAGTGGTCGCGAAGTTGTCGACCAGTTGCGTGTTTGTTTGACTTTTCCCGTTCAACCCGAACCTGTGATCTAGCGTTAAGTTTCCACCAAAAGTTTGTGACAAGCTGCTAAAGGCTAACGCTAGCTTGCGCCACAGACAAAGTAGCCTAGCTAGCTAGCGTCCTAGCGCCTGTAAATAACTAATAAGCATTTAACTGTGTATTATGGGTTGAATTGTGTGGAACTTTAACAGACTTATCTGTATCGTTTGGCAGTAAAATCGAGCTGGTTAAAGTTAGCCTAGCGGTTAGCTGAGCGTGTTATGCTAGTGTAACTGCTAGCCTTTCAAGCGTTAGCCTCGGGCACCGCCAGCTAATCGTTCGACTCGAGAAAAGGACATTTTTCTTTTGAACTGATTTCAAAGTATTGTCGACATTTGACAATTGTGTCTTTCCCACAGGATATAAACCCGTTTGTTCTCTTCGCTGGCACGTCCTGCTAACATCCATGTTAGCAGCTAGCCTGTTCGTGTAAATGCTTTTCACTAGAATGGACCTGCTGAACTCTCAGTTCCTGGACAAGATGAACAATAACATCGGGAGACTGCACTACGACGGTTCGTGTGTTCTCTTGTTAAAACGTGTCTCAACATCACATATTTAACTTGTGTGTGGGAACAACATTTTGTGGTTTCCCCAGTTGCCCTCAAACCGAATTCAACAAGTGTCCTGATGTGCGACGTGCACTTATCCTCATTACAGCTGCTCTACAACGAGAGCCCAACACACTGCTGTTCACACACTTTGGTGCAGGATTGTTGAACTGAGCCCTGTTGTGTATATTTGCACTTTTATGGTTGACTGGGTGAAGACATTTCCACTTTCTGACACACCTCTAAAGAGCTGGTTTAGAGTCGGTTGTAGGGTTCAGGCTAGTTTCGACTCAGGTTAGGGTTAGGCACATAGTTGAGATGATTAAGGTTAGGCCAAGAGGCAAGGGACTGCATTAAGTCAACAAGTGTCCTCTCAAAGACTACACAAATACTTTTGAAGTAACTGGGTGACCAATTCTTCAAACGTAAAAAAAAACAACTATAAATGCCTCCATACTGCTTCTTTGGTGTGATCCAAGTGTCCGTAAGCCCCAACATTCCAATTTGATTTCGAAGTGTGAGTTACTATATATGTTTTAATACTAAATGTTAGCTACAAGAACTAGTGATGCAACCAGGCACCCTTGGACGAGAACCTGTGTGCGTGCGAACGTGAACGCGACTCCAGAGGAGGATGTCGGAGGACGTTTAGGCTAAAAGCATGGAGTAAATGAAGCCATTTCAAGTTGAATTTGAATGTCGGGGTTTACAGACACGTAGATGACACCACAGGAGCAGTCTGGGGGTGTTTTGTGTTTTAAAAAAAAATACATTCGAAGAAATGTAAATTGTTTTATTATTTACTGAATTTCCCAAAAGTTGGCACATAATTCCCCACAAGCTATAGATTTACAGATTCCAGATAATTGTCTTCCCAAAATAAATGGCCACAATCTACAGTCTGCTAGCCTTTAAATTGTAAGGCAACATAATTATAATGTTACTGTTTTCAAGTTATGATTTTGTTCACGTGGCTGTGTATGTGAATCAGCTGTTACGTGTTTTATTATTAGATTATTATTACTGACATAATGTAAAAGCAGAATGTTACAGTTTTAGTTGGTTGAGGTGGATCATTCTGCTAATTATTTTCTACACAAATTCATTGTTTGGTTTGTAGAAAATTTGTAGATTAGATTATTTACACTCCTGATTCTTCTCCCACAGATGAGTCCAGGACACCCCCCATGCCCACTGCCATGTCCAACATAACTGGGCCCCCTCCTCACTGTCCAAGCAAACGGAAGTATGGAGAAGAACAAATGGACGACCGAATAAACTGTGACGAAGACCACGTGATCAAAATGAGTAGATTGTTTGCCACTCAGCTGTAAGTGTCTTAATAAAATGTATTTGTTTATTTTGTGCCAGCCTATTTTACAAATATTCAAGTATGTGATTTTTTATTGCAGATAACAACTATGTGAGCATGTTTTGTCAAACTGAAACATTTTCAGCGACACCTTTTGTGTTTTTTTTGCTCATAAATACGTTTTTATTACACATGGCAGTTTTTTTTAAATTATCACGTAAATGTAATATAATTACTCTTCCTGAATGGAGTGTATCTGAATGTGGTTGTTATTTGCCTGATCTGATAAACAAGGCAGTGGGTTAACAATCTTTCAGTGTTAATTAGCTACAGTTCATAAAGGTAAACAGCATTAGAACCACATTGATATATTGATATACTTGTGTGTAAAAATAGTAAAATCCTCAATTTCAATTCATCCAAGAACAACCAAACCATTCAGCCTGAAAACCCCAGTTAGAGATTAGGAAGTGAACATGTCTGAACAGGACATTACAGCTCACAGGACGCCACCTCCTGGCTGTAAAGTGTTGTGAGCACAAATATGACAAGACTTGGGATTTCTTTATATACACGAGATATGACCTCTCACATTTACATTGTGTCATGAAAAGTCAAAGCTGTTGTTAATTTATGCTTAATTTGTACTTTCTTTATTAAGGGCCCGTCCTTCTGCTGGAGACAACCGCAATGAGCACTGGAGTCACAGTCCTGTGGAGCATGTTACATCCTCTTCTAATGGTCTCCATGGGACCCACTTGTATGCTTCCATTTCTGGCTATGCTGTAGACCAGCCTCTGCCTCTGACCAAAAGCAGCCATGACATTGGAGTTGTGGGCAGAGAGAGATCTGTCATCGGTGGGACTGTAGAGCGGCAGCAGGTACGTCAACTTGCAATCCAAATGGTTTGTAGTATCATTTGATAAATTAAAGCAGCGTTCATACTTAATGTTTCTCCATGGCCAAGACGGCCCATGTGACATACATTTCTAACTTAATTTATATGTGTAGCTTTGCTCAATAGTTTATATTTTAGTGCAAAAGTCTGTGTTTGCTGAATATATGTATTTTTTCTCCACTCATAGAATCGTCCCTCAGTTATTACCTGTGCCCCAGCGAGCAACCGCAATTGTAACCTCTCTCACTGCCACATGAACGGCTGCTCTCCCAGCCCACCTGCTGATCAGAGGAAGACCAATGGTAAACCATCACACTTAAAACACTTTCAATACACACTTTCTATCATGTCAGGTTAATCTAAAAAAGCAAATGAATGGGAATTTATACATTCACTATACCACATGGGGTTTATGTGCATAATAAAGTTGAACTTTTATGCTCATTGATTGTATTTTACAGTCACAGAGCACTTTATTAGGAACACCATCCAAACTCTAAGTAGGGCCTCACTCTGCTCTCAGTACAGCCTCAGTGTTTCATGACAGGGGCCACAAGATCTTGGAAACATTCCTCTGAGAATCGACTTTATCTTGTAATTTGTCAGCTGCACATTCATGAAGCCAATCTCCTGTTCCACCTCATCCCAAAGGAGTTTTATTGGACTGGGGAGGCCACAGAACATAATGTCATGTTCATGAAATAAGTTTGAGACGATTTAGCTTTGTGACAGTGTGTTATAATTCTGGAAGTAGCCTTTAAAAGAACATAAATTGAGGCCATGAAGCTATATGTCATATTGTCTCTACAGTATGACAGATGTTTACTTTTTGGTGATTCAGAGGTTTAATCATAGCTAAGTGAATTTTTTATATTACCTGCATGGTAAAACTGAGTTTTTGGTCTCCTTCCTTCACACATCATTTTTTTAGCCAACACAGTATGTGACCCCGTGATTGAGGAGCACTTCCGTCGCAGCCTTGGGAAAAACTACAAAGAAGCGGAGCCTGAGTCCAACTCGGTGTCCATCACAGGTTCGGTCGATGACCACTTTGCCAAAGCTCTGGGAGATGCCTGGCTCCAAATCAAGGCCAAGGGTGGGGGGCATCAGACCCCAGATGCAGACCCATGAAGCAGAGGGGAGTAAACTTTACAATCACCTTCTTTAGTCTTTGCTTCTTGCCAAGCATCAACTTCCCTTAGAACAATGTAAGATGTGGTGCTGCCAGGCTGTTCACTTATGGACGATGAGATTAACCTCTTAAACACTTTGGGGAAGTTTTTCAATCAAAGAAGAGAAAGTAAATATTACATACTGTAATTGGATTGACAATGGTGGTTGTGGAATTTATACAATCATAGATTTTACAGTTGGTTGTCAGCTCATGTTCTGTTTTACCGGCCTTCCACTTGCCTTGATAGCCAAAGAAATCCCCTGCCTCTTCTATCCACATATAAGCCATAGATCTGGTGTCATCGTATTCATTCTATAAACTCTCGCTTCTTGAATCTATATTACTTGAAAAGGACAGCCAGGTCTCATTTGCACTATAACATTCAGACCGGTTGGGTAGCAGGTCACCCGTTACATTTGGAACTAATGTGTTCCAGAACGCCCTGGTTTTGAAATGGTCATAATGCAATTAAGGCTCTGGTCCCTCTGCTTTCTGAACACACTCGACTAACCTTGTCTTCTTTATGATCCTAAACTGGACGTATTCACTGTTGACTAAATCATTTTAGTTTCCTGTTTATATGCTCACTGTGGCTGATTACTTAGTAAACTAATATCAATCAAAGTACATATCCCTAACTAGAAAGCATGTTTCAAATAGCTGGTTTCTATTACAATCCTTATTCTATACTATATATATATTTACTCAGAATTTATTTTTTATCTGTAACATGTTAGAAATACTCACTGCTGGTACAGTTGTACTCAATATATTTTTTTGTATCTGGTTTTCATTACTATTTGTAGGTTTATCTTATTCATCTACACATCACAGCCTCTGGCAAGGTTGTCTGAATGCAGTTTAATAGGCTACATTGCTTTGTTATTCTGTGGAGCTGGATGCTTTGTACACGACTGAATACAGTGAAATCTGACTTTCTACAGCACAGTCTGTAAGCAGTGGCTTTATTTATTCTCAGCACGTTGATATTTTTATGTTGGCTAAATTTTTAAGACAACAGGATTCTTACTCTGAGTTAATGAGAACATAGTCTGTGTCCATCGCTTCAGTGACAATAATCTATTTTTAAAACTATGGTTTTAATGCAGATTCAATTAAAATAGCACTCAGTAGAAAACATAGGTCCACCATGAATTATTTCCTGGGAAATCTAAGGAAATGTTCAACAAAGAAGCTGAGTATAAAATAATCTGGATCCACACCTAAATTTCATGATTTAACTTCATCAAGATTCTTTTCTCAGTCCACGTCCCATCCTTCTACAAAGTTTGAAAAGTCTTTCAGTAGTTTTTGTGTAATCCTGCTGACAAACGAACAGACAGGGGCGTAAATAGAACCTCCATTGCAGAGGTATTGTAATAAGAAGTAGGACAAACATTCCACCATTGACTTGACTTCACGACTGCCTGACATGCATCAGTCATTTCAGTCGTGTTAATTAAATACTGTTACAAACATTTTTGTGTTTTTAGATTAATATGTCATGATGAGAGCTGCAAAAATCGTCCTTATCGTGGACAAAAGGTGTCAGTGAGCCACAATTAATTTTTAAATGCAGTTGAGATTTATTAGAATTAATTTCTCACCCTTTTGGAAGTTGTCTACTTATAGTAGCTTAATCTATTTGTCAACACTGATTAAGATAGAGTATTGTAAATTCAGACTTTTGTATGTCAAATAACTGTTTGTGAAAACCTAAACATTTGTATTAATATTTTACAGTTTTAAAAAAAAATGTTACATACACTATCCTGTCTTTATATTTTGTTTTAGTCATGTAAGACTATCATTACGCCGCGCGGAATGATCATAGATATTTTGTTTTCTATTCAGAGTAGTGTAGCATGGATGCTCATTATATTCTAACCATGCGTTCTGTCTTTCTAAACGTTGATTATTATTATCCCACAGTTATCAGATGATTAAGTGCAGGAACACAACAGTCTGTTGATCAAAGACTTCTCTTGGTGCAGCGTCTACACCAACAGTTTAAAGAGTGACTGTGTGTACCATAGTGGAATTTAGGGATTATTATTATGGGGATCTGCTTGTTTGACACAAGTAGATTTGTCTCAGTAATATGTTTGGGGGTATTAGTCCGTTGTTATTTAATTGCTTTGTTTAGACTATCTGTATCACAGAGACTGTCAGCAGAAAGGACCTGCTCCAGGTGTCGTCCACATGGAAAACACTTGTTCACTTTTGTTCTTTTTTCTCTGGAAGAAAATGCCACTGTTTGTACTTAATTTCTTCCAAATAAACATGCAAATGAAATGCCTACCATCACATGTTTGTTGTCTTCCTGTTTACCAAATTCAAGGTGAACGACTGCAGCCTGATCAGCAGGTTCAGTACTTCATATTCCTCGTCTTTATCCTGCAGTAACAAACTACACACATCACAAGAATGATTTTATTTCTCAAACTGCTACAGAGCTGTTGTATAAATACTGAGGATTTCTTTGTCGATGCCACTTCAGTGTTGCGGACACTTAAGTCTCACACGAGGGGGTGGTTTCACTGATTACAGCACTCTAAACATTTTTTGAACCAAGCAATCAGGAGTTGTTGCATATTCTCTGTTTTCATTGGACAAGTGACTACCCCCCCTTGAAGAACTGGAAAATGTCTTTTTACAGGAGACCTGCATGTTAAGTGCCATTATGCTTAACTAAATCATCTTTATTTATCCACACACTTCTTCTGTAGTGTTTTCGGAGACCGATCACCAGTTCTCTATTCTTCATTTTGGTTAATGTGTTTTTGTTTTTCCTCTTGACTGGGGTCAGTGCTTCTTTGTCTCTTGAGGACAAATAAAGTGAGTAATGTCTCTTAGGAACAATTTTCTTTGGCCGTTTTTCTTTCTAGTGTGCTAAAGTCCTTGAGTATCGAATGCACAATGAATTTCCTGTGGCCTGTTTTGTGCATAAATATAAAAATTGGCAACAAAATGAAAGGTCAGAATATTGTTAACTTAAAATAATTGTTCAGTTGCCATTTAGGTTCAACTTCAGGAACAGTATTGTATTGGAATAATGTGAGTCAGTCTTACTGTTATCAGTATCTCTGCCCTCAGCTCTTCGTCCTAGCAGTTATTTGCAGGTGAAAAAACAAACCTTGTGTATTTAATGTGTGTGTACAAGTGTTTGCGCTTGCTTACTATGATCTGGTAGGGACTCACTTCAATGTGAATACTCACTGGGCACTTCTGTCAACATGGGGACAGAAGATGAAGTCCCTTTTTGAATACTAACATTAGGTTTTAGAGCGAGGACTGTTTGTGTGTGTGTGTGAGAGAGAGAGAGAGCGAGAGAGAAAAGTTGTGCGGCTGAGTCACTGTCTCATAAAGCATCTGACATCTTCCCTCAGACATCACAGCTGAAACCTCTTTGGACTCATTTGGCCGTAGACGCTGTTTGGTTGATCTGGTGTCATGGTAACAAAAGACAAAATAAGTGCAGCTGGGAAAAATCCATTACTCTCAAAGTGAGAAAATGGGGAAATAATGATGGATGAGTGTGGTGAGGACTGTTTGACTTCAACATTGACCTAGAAAACATTTTAGCATGCACATTAATGTTATAATGGAAACAATTTTTTTTTTTTTAAAGCAGATGATCCTTATGAGAGTTTTGTAGATAGAGCAGAGATTAGCTGTCTTCTCTCTTTCCAGCCAGCAGATGGCGGTATGAAACCACCATACACACAGCCCTAAATTCTCTTGTCCCTGGAGATCAGACAAAGACATGAGTGGCATCATCCTGGGAAGATTGATAGGGATGCAGCATTTCTTCAATCTGTCCGTTAGTGATGGGATATGTACTTCGCATGTAAACACATCTGCAGGTAACGACCTCGCTTTCAGGCAATCCACCTAATCCAACATGGCTCCATATCCCAGACTCATGTTTTTAAAGATCTCCTTTTAAATGTCATTATAAATGCATTTATGTACTGTAAACACAGTCAGATTAGCATATCTATAGTTGAAATTTAGGCTATAAATAAAATCCTTAAAGGCTGAATGGAAATGGAAATAAGTAAACCTCCACTTGAGTTTGGCTAATTTGCTTCATAAAGCAAATCTTCAAACTAGAAAGGAAAGATCTTTTTTTCTTTTTTTTTTCCTTCTCTTTTCGGTTGTTGTTACTCTCACCCCTCAGGCTCAAATCTGCTCAAAAGCCCCTCCAACAGACCACTGCCTCCACGAGATTAGACCCAGCCTTTCACCAACAACAATGCCCCAGCTTCTGCTGCACCGTGCCTTCCAAGGAAGCCTGCTCTTGTGGGATTACGGAGAGGAGATCCACATTTTCTTGCTAGTGCAAAAACCAATCGCGGATACGGACACGTGCACGCACGCTGATATCAGGCCACATTGGCGGCTGACATGAAACTAGTGTCTAAGTCAGGATGACACATCAGGGTCACGCCAAATTCATCTTGGCCCCTTCAGTGTGTGAAGGCCACAAGGAGCATGACATCTGTGCTTGCGATGGAGGACTGGTCTCTCTGTCGCTGCCTTCTGTTATTGCTGTAACAGGACGAACTCTGCTGCCTTCAGACATGGTCAAGAGACACATTTGTTGAACACTGTCCTCCTCTCCATTTTCCTCTCTCGGTTACGTAAAAGGAACGAGCCAATGAAAACGCTTTAACACAGTGCACTCTGGACACGATATGGAGTCATAATTAATCCAGTTGGATAAACGCATGAGTTTACTACAGGCTAAATGGGAGGAGTGGCCCTTGCAATGTCACACATGTTGGCTCACATATTACCTATACGTTAGCTTGCGCTACTGGTCGATAGTGATCTCATTTTTTTGTTTGCATAATTCCAAATTTGCTGTGCCCGGATAAGATGTGAGGCTACACTCGTGTCTACAGCTTCCCTGAGTGCACAGCGTCTGGGGAATTTGCGTGATTGCCTGTAGATTATTTGAACATTGTCTATTCCCCCTCCTCTTCTCTTTTTTCCTTATTTCTGTGGCTCTCTGCAGTGAGAATGCACACACATCCTTGGGCGAAAGAATCTAAAATAGATCATACAAGCAACTGGAGTAGATGCACAGGCACAGGAAGCAGCTCACGGGCAGACTTGAGTCATGCTGGCAAGATCATGCACCCTGAGCTGACAGCCCAACACACCCGATTACCAAGCATGTCATTTCTAAAATGCATCTGCAGCCTCACTATAGGTCACAAACAAGAGGGGGAATATTGAGATCCGATGCTGATTTCCCCATAACTCTGGACTCTTGAATGCAGCATTGATGGGGAGCAAGGTTGCAGCTACTTTTAAGACTGACCTGATGAGCGTCTCCATCTCAAGTAGCAGTGGCTCATTCATTGTGTCATGTGGACTGCTGGCAATGGCATAACCTTTGTGGAGGGAATAGAAGACAACACGGTCACTCTGGATAACAGTCTTGCAATGAACAGAAACAGACCCTGTCAGGGTGTCTCAGCATCAGTTCTCAGCTGCACACCACCACCAACACACACACACCAACACACACACACACCAATTGCTCTTTGCCTTTTCCTTACTTCCTCCTTCCATCAGTGAGGACAGCTCCTTCTTGATTCGGCCCTCTTGTGTGGCGTGCATGCAACACTGATTTGGCAGCATCCTATTAATACATTTCTCCTTTACATCCCCCTATGTTGCACGTTGCCTCGGCTCCATCTTGCTTTGTTGCGCACATTTGGCCTGCTCCGTGGCCGTATGGCACTTGACACGGCCAGTGATTTTCCCATTATTACAGTTGGCTTAAATTTCATTTCTTTTATATATTATTGATTGATTTGTAAATGATTGATTTAAAGGGCCATCTGCTGCAGAATAGAACGACCGCGCTGTTTTTCCTTCAAGTTAATGAATTGCTTCCAATTAGGACACACAAATATTTCTCGTTAGCTCGGGTCTGTACTTTTTATCTGCCGGATCTGGCTCCCTTAAAATTATTAAAATGTCCTCTCTTAACGACGGGCAGAGAAAGATGTTTTATTGAGGCGGTGGGTTTTGGGCAGTGAGCAGCAGACAAATGTTTGAACCATCACTAAGGGGCATTCTCATGTCTCATTATGAGGCTTGTTAGGGTCCACATTACCTCGGCTCGGCTGAGCAGCCTTAATAAGGAAAGTGACCCAACACCAATATGAGCAGCAATGTTTCTCCTCTCACGTCCGTTTAGTCCTGTCTTCCGTGGCCCCTATCTTTTTCCTCTTGTCTGTCTGCCCCCCCCCCACCACCACCCTGCTTTGCCACAGCCCCCCCACCACCACCACTACCACTCCCCCCGTGTGTTTGGCAGTCACACAGTCGGCCATGTGTGTGCTGAAGACGTTACATAATTCCCTCCTTTCACTGCACTCCAGATCAAAGAGAACAAACCAGCACAGAAAAATTGCTCCTTGCTTATTTTCTTTTTTCCTTCTCCTCCACCATCGCACTGCTTTATCAGACTTCGGTACCCAGAGACCGTACAGTAGACTGTGTTATTATCAGCTTCGGCATTCCCCCTTCATGTTTAAAACCAAGCAGAGCAAACGGGGAAATGATCAGAGGTTACCAACAAACAAAATAAGGAAAGATCAATATTTTTATAATGTGTTCTTATCTATTTGTCTTGGTTTGTTACAAACACATGCAGGGATGTCAACTTTAAAGAATCAGTGGGTAAAATTTCGTGACATCTAGTGGTGAAGTTGCATGTAGCAGCTGAATCCCCCTCACCTCATCTTCCCCTTCAAAACATGAAGCAGAACCCGTGGAAGCCTTCGAAAGGTGTTGAGTTTGTCCAGTTTGGACGACTGTAAAAAACATGGCATCCTCCGTAAAGAGGACATGCTGCTGATGTATTAGATATTCAGTGTTTAAATATAAAGGTCTATTCTCGTGTAAAGAAAACAACAATTCATACAATTTAGATGAAACACTAGTGGAAACATTGGATTATTTTATATTCGATATCTACCAATAGATCTCTTTCACCTAAATCTTACACACTGAACCTTTAACCCAGGCAGGAAAAAAAAAATCAAGCATGAGTCAGACAGTGATGAATTTTAATAAAACAACAAAGTGCTTTCAATTTGCTGTAACTTGTGACATTTTAGAAGCGAAAGTGTTTCATTTGTAGAAACTCTCAGAAAAAGAACTGACTCAGTTGTGATGAAACATTTTCTGAGAGGGTTTCTGCTCAGAATGACATAACCAAGCAGAATAATCAGCGCTGTTACAAAATAACCTAAATATTCGACCTGACACTACGATGCCTTGATAAAATTCCATTTGCTTAAACAAGATGAAAAAAAGCCGAATGGGAGAAGCAACCCTCCTCGCGTTCACAAAAAAACAATGGTGACACAGAGAGAGAACGAGCGAGAGAGCATCAAATGCTGTCAGAGTGGCAGGGGCCTGTCCACAGCCTTGTGAGGATTGAAATAATGAGTGTGTGCTGGGGGAAGATTCACCTCCAATGCCAAGTGCAGGCAGTGCGTTTTGGAACCGAAGGGCGCAAATGACAAAGTGAAGTACACAGCGAAAAGCGCCGAGCCTTTAGAGTGCAACTGTGAGGGAATACATGCTCTGTAGGAGGGAAAAAAACTTCCTGAGCAGTTGTACAGTTGTTTTATAATAATCCATAACGACACAACTTATATTTGGTGCATGTGGGTTATATGGATATTGTGCATTGTCTCTGGCTGTCTGAGAATCTCCACAGTGAACCTCGACTGATGTAGAAGTATTTGATTCCCTCCAAAGAGCTGGGATCAGCAGCAGTCCTTATCTGTGTTAACCCCCCCCCAGTGATGGAGAGTGGTTCGCTGGTGGAGCAGAGTGGCAGGGTTATCTCTGGCCTTCAGCCTGGGGGGAAAGTGCAGGTGAACCAGGAATAAAAGCGTTTTCAGTACACCTCACATTCCGCACACGCTTGCAGTAGTGCATAGTGGACTGTGAGCTGTGTGGCTGCGGCATCAGATGAATTGTGGGGGAATGGGAGAGGGCAAGGCTTCAGAGTGGGTTTGGCGCTCAAACCGTTATCACACCTGACAGTGTCTGGTTTTGGATCCAGTGGTGCACGCGGCATACGTAAGCGGCTGGTCATCTGTAAGGCAGAGTGATAGGGTGTGACGTGTCACACGCCACATTAGGCCCTGCCAGAGGATGTGTTTGACAGAGCACAGCAACTTCAGTCCAGTGCAATGCTTCTGTGCCTCCTCTTATATTATCAGACCTATTCCAGGCTCACATCTGAGGACTGATTTACACAATATCAAGTTGAATTCTACCCTTGACTTGACCCCATCTTGACCCGATGTTTATATTAATATGATTAATTATGAAAGAGGACTGCCACTTCTGCAAATTTGCAACATTGGAATTGACACACAGCGTCTCTGTGTTTTGGTTATGGTTCGAACAAGAGTTCTCTCTGTGAGGAGTTTGCATGTTCTTTCCGTGTCTGTTTGGCATTTTCTCATACTCCTGCTAAATTGACCATAGGTGTGAACGTGAGAATGAATGGATGTTTTTCTGGCCCTGGGACACCCTGGTGACCCTGCCCCTCTCCCAGTGTTAGCTGGGATTGATCCCAACCGCTCAGCGACACCTCCCCCCAGGATTGAAGCTGTTGTCATTATCATCATTAAACTCTGCAAACTCAGTCTTTTAACTGACAGGCCACAGTTTGACTGTCAAGTTGTGAGCAAAGATATTAAATGATCCTGTAGGAAAGCCTTTGTCCAAGATACTTTTCATCTCTAAGATACTTTACCTCTTCTCTCCTATAACAAAGCCCGGATGTTGTTAAAAAGTGACATGATGTGTGTGGTGTTGGCATTGGACTTTGCACTTGGTGCTTTGTGTAAATGTGGTCACAGCTGTGTTAGAAGCTTGTGAGTCTATTGAGGAAGATCAGGAAAGATGTGCAGAGAAATGTTTGAAGTGCAAATTCCTTCATTATGTGATTGTTGGAGGAAATTAAACTAATTACAACAGATTATTTGAACAAGGACATTAATAACTGTATATATGCAAACATAGATACTTTAGTTTAAATTCTTGAAATATATGATACAGATGTTACACCTGTAAGTGCTTCAATAGGAGAGGAGCTGATATATAACTAAATAAAAAGCTTAAAAAAGACAAAATGAAAATTACTAAGATATTGTATCAGACTTTGTTTTGCATCTTTCTGTGAATATATGTGTTGTGTGCTGCAGGATAGGTTCTGTCATTCGTGTGTGTCTTGCACACAAACATTCAAGTGATTGCTCCCTCTTTGGTCCTTTGTGTGGATCTAACTTGACCTCATTGACCCCTGCTGTGCGTCTCAGTCCTGCACTGTGTGCCGGCTGCTCTGAGGTTGTCTTACCTGTCACTGCGGAGCTGAGGTGCCGGAGGAGGAGGAGGGAGGACGGACTGGCCACTGTGGCCCTGTCTGGTCTGGCTCACTCATCAGCGAGCACAGTTCCCGAACCTCTCTGACAGATCAGAGTAGAAAGCATCCAGCACATCAGAGCTATGATTCACTGCAGCCCCAAGTCCAAGCGTGTCCTGAAGGCCCTCGGACCTCTTAATCATCCTGTGTGTGTGTGTTGTTTAAGAAAGAGAGTGAGGCAGACAGGCAATGAATGAGCTTCTTTGCATATGACAGTGCCTCTACAAAAGTTTCTCATGTGTTTACTCTGTGTCAGAAAGAGTAAACTGCATCTCAACAGGCCTTCCAAATGTCTCCCAGAGCGCAGCGCTGTATGTGTCTTGTGTTTTTCTCAGTTTTCAGTTCGTATTTGAGCGAGGCCGGTATTTATGCATGTGGGTCGCCTTAAATATCTGCGTCTCATTCTGCAGAGTCAAAATGTGCAGTCAAGGGCATAACTACATGAGTGAAAATGTCATGCAACAGTGGGGATAATACATGCAAAGCACGTGTGGAGGTCACTTGGCCACATTTGCATATAACTATGTGCCAAAAATAATCAAATCAACATCTGTTTGCACACACAAGCACATAAAACTGTGACTCCACCACACACACTGCTGTAGAAAAAAACATCCTCATACTTAAGAAATAAGAAATCGGTCATGCAAAAGATTCAGTATTTTTATTTTCAATCAAACGACAATTTTTTTGGAATCATCATGATTTTTTAATCACCTGCTCATCACTTGCCACCTCGCCCACCGTCTCCCGCATAATAAACCGAGGAGACTCAGCCAACATCCAGAGGAGTGAAGAGTTAAGTATGTGCTGGCGTAATCTGACAGAACTTATTTAGAATGCAGATCTTTACTAAAGCTGTGCCTGGAGCAGCTCCCTGGTCCTGTCTTTACACTTAGCGGGAGTACTTGTACACATTCACATACAGTAAATCCACGCACACATGCTCATATTAACACAAGCAGGCATGCACATACGCATGCACAAACACAATAGCGTGCACAAACCTACGACATGTGTGTACAAATACACCTAATTCTCACACAAACAGAGGTGCAGCACTCGCAGTCACTGTGGGTGAAGTTCCCTGAGATCAGCTGCAGGATAATGAAAGCAGAGCACAGAGGACGTTTTTTCCTCTTGTCGTTTCAGTGTAAGAGAAGGAAAACAAAAAACTCCAATTGATGTCAACAGAGATTTTCATTTGTCAGCTATTATCAAAGTCCCACAGCCTATACTGCAGCATTAAGAGGCCCGTGGTGAAGCGCAGGGCCTGAAACCCTTTGGGCAGGGAATCCAAGGAGGCCATTAGAGGAGCTTCACTGGAGAGCAAGCCCTTCCTCCCACTGGCTTCACATCAGGGCACAAGATCATCCATGGCGCCCACTGTGCGTGACATCCAGGCCAAGTAACGCGTCCTGCTCACCATGTGGAATCACTCTCCTTGGCAGAAGTTTCATATTCAACCCATTCAATCCTGCAAATTAGCTGCGACTGAAAATACTTGTTCAGGAAGCGTTTGTCCCGACTCTCTAACATTTGAAACGCAGACTCTAAGGATGGAGACGTGATGACAAAGTTATAGAATTAGAGAAAGGTTGATGTTTCTTATTTCTTGAAATGTTCTGCGCCCTGCAACTATTTTCACTTTCACTTCGCCTGTTCCTCGGCCTTATTTGCTCACACAGATTCATCTTAGTAACTGTTGGATTTTTTTTTTTTTTTTTACAATACTCCTTTATGGAAATGTTATCCCCTATGTGGCTTACTACAAGAAAACCCCAGAAGAGGAATTAAAACAGTAGAAATATTTACATCAGACTCCAGCTCTGACCAATTCCAGATTCTTCATGTGATGTTGTGAGCTATCAAAAAAAGGGCTGGGTGGGGGAAGGGCAATGTAATGTTAATTAAAGCCCTTTTGAAGGGTCTGCATAATTTCCAAAAGAAGGGGATTCGTTAATTCAAACCCACAGATATTCCTCCGGTGAGTGTGATTAGTCCTTATGATCTGTGACAGGATAACCTACTTGGCATATATTTGCATCTGTACTGAAATCATATGCTCTGCCTGCCTGCGAGCTACGCCGCTGCCTGAAATAACCGCAATATTTGCTGTGTCACAAGAACACGTTATCAAACTGCAAAATCACTGGGAACCCACAATTTTTCATGTCCCAGCATGCATCCCATTAATCTCAAATCTCAGCCATGCAGCTGAGCAGAGTGCAAGCGTGCACTTGAGCAGCAATGCAGTTTGGTGTGTGCATGTGCAAAAAGACATATTGGTCCCTTAAAAGTGAACTAGTAAACAAGTTAATTTCTGCAAGGTTCACATTCAGATTGGAAAATGGGGCCCGATTAGCATATATGCAGAGAGGCTTTGCATGCTTGACATCCTCTCAGCCCCTCTGCTGGAAATAGCCAAGCACACAACATCCTCTGATTACATTGATATGTAGATTCATGCATCTGCAAAGATTAGTTATTCATTAATGTATTTGCTTTGAATTCTCGGGTGAGTGTACCTCAGACAGAAGTCTGGGGCGAAGCAAATGCATCAGAGAAGGAAAAAAAAATGTCACAAGCGGTCACACAAAATCCACATCAAAAATATGCAGGTTCACTGACCCACGACAGCATAAACCCAATAGTGCATCATGATGAAGAAAATCCTTTGGCACTGGGGTTAAAAACAGAGAAAGTATAAACATAATTATCAGCCGTTTCATCTTCACAGCAGAATTAGTTTTTCTTGCTCTGAGTGGGCTTTGAGGATTAATCATTGCAGCCTGTGTGAGTTTAAAAGCTGTAGCGTTCTGTCATCCCTTCATAAAAGCATCATGGATCACCAGTTTGCTTCTCCCGTGTCCTCTCTTGCGGCCACACTGCTAGCACTTTTCAACTTTAAAAATAGGCTCACCACAGAGAGTGCCAAGAAATGCTAAACACCAAACAATGTCCCCTCGGTCGGATCTGGCCACAAAATGGAGCTGAGACTGCACAAGGGAAAAAAATTAGCATCACGTTAATTAATTCTATCTGTATCAATTAATCAGTCAGCTTGTACAGGTTTATAGACATGACGTCTATGTTGTGAGACAGGAAATGAAAGTGGCGTTAGCGGATGCTTGCTTTTTTTTCCCATTAAGGCTGAAAAAAAAAGATAAAACTGTCTTTCAGCATGGGCTGAAATAATGAAGACTCAATTAACAGAGATGAGAGAGCTTGAGTGAAAATACGTTTTCACTGGCATCATTAAGGTCAACGTACACTTAGATCTGAGTCCAAAAGACTGACCAACACCTTCTGCTCCAATTATTATGACCTTTTTAAACAAAAACACTATGGAGGCCGGAAATCCTCACAAAAACACCTGGATTAGCAACAGAGTCCTATTCGCTCAATCGACGGGTCACAGAATTCCCCATGATGCATGGACGTGTCCGCTGATGGAGGGAGAGGACAGAAAAATCAAGAAAGTTCAGAATCAGGACAGTTATTTAAATAAAGATAAATACGTCCACAAAGCTCGGAATATGTGGATTTATGTTCACGGTGTCTGAGAGAAAATAATTGGTGATGGAAAAACAAAAAAGTTCAATCTATTCCTGCTGAAGCGGCTGAAAACATCTGGCCCCAAACTAAGACTAATTGTGTTCTGCTAGATTGCGCAGAGGAAATAAAGAGCTTCCTCATCCTGTCCTCCCCTGCTGAAAATGATGATCTATGGCTCCGGCGGATGCAGCACATCAGTTTGGGTTGTCTCGGTGGCGACTGGTTTTCATAGGTAATGATGTTAAATTACACAAGTGGGAATAAAGGAGGCTAGTAAGTCATCCATCAGGGGCTAGTTTATATGACCTGCCATTAAGGGCGTTATTCAAACCCCAGTTCACTCAAACACAAAGCTCTCTGTCCCTAACCTCGCTCTCCCTTTCTCCCTCTCCCTCTCTCTCTTACACACACACACACACTCACACAAATACAAGCACACACACACTTTGCCACGAGCTACTACAGGGGACATCTCATTCTTTTATCCATGGCGAGTCATTGTGGTGGTGTCAGCTGGTGCTGTCTCTTTTATCACACTGGAAGCTAATGGAAGCAGCAACTGCAGGAGGTGGGGGAGAAGATGCAGGCACGCACGCACACACACACAAACACACGCACACACGCACACACACACACACACACACACACACACACACACACAGAAATACACACACCGAGCCATAAGAGGTTGGGGAGATGGGGCGGGTGTGCACGTCAGGCCCCGGGGCGAGAGCTGTTTTGTGGTGATGTTTTTCTTGTTTGCCGAGGCCCCTCTATAAGCTTGTGTTTCTGACACTCCACAGACCACAAGGAAATGCTTCAGACGCTTTTCTCTCACTTCCTTTTGATGTTTTATTAATTTTTTTTCTGCTGCTGTGTTTACTTCCTTTTTTTTTTTTTTTAAACCCCCATCGTCATCCAAAACTACCGAGGAAAGGTGTTGTTTAATTTTACACGTCCCACCTGGACTCATTGGAAATAAACAAATACAAGTGAATCCAGCTATACAATGCTGAGGAGTCTTTCCCTCTCCACCTCATCCCTGCTTGTAGTTCCATTGTTCTCACATTTTTTAATATCTGATATTTCATGGACAACAGCAGGCTTTATTTGAAAGAGAGGAGATAATAACCAATTACTGCTGAGGGATCCAGAGCAGCATTCATCTTTCGATAGGATCGTTGGGGTTGACCTAATTTCTACGTGGCGAAAAGCACAGGGCTGTTACTTTAAACACACATTCTATAAGGGACATATGCCAGGCGTGTATTGTATTTATATTTTCTATAACTCTTTATTTTTTCAGTCTTTTTCTCTTTGTATAACATAACAATCGTGCTTTATCATGTGACACCATTTAGATACATATCATGTTTATATGTTTTACATTAGGCAGTGAGACAGTTAAAAATATACAAAACAATATTGTTTTACTAGACATAGTTTCTATTTTTAATATAGTCGTCAATATCTTCATTGTCATCATCATCTCGTATATTTCTGTAAGATATGTGCTTTAGCTTCTGTGATCAAAATATTATTGCAGAAAACAGCAACTCCATTTTTTCAACATTTAGACAATAACTTCCAATGTATTACAGACATTCACAGTTACATGTTTTACACAGTACAGTTTTACAACAAAGTTCCAGAGAAAACTGTGGTAGAGTAACTTTATACAAATTCACAGGACATGAACTGTAGCCATTTCACATTTTTTTCGCTCAGTTGTTTTGCTTTTCTAAAGTAAACGTGTTCTGCTCGACCAGATGCCTTTCACAGTAGCTGCCAGAGAAGCAAACTAACATTGTCCTAACACACCATGGCAAAACGTCTGGGGGAATTTAAAGCTTTGTGCTTTTCACTAGTAAAGCAAAGACAACATAAACCAAAACAGAAACAGACCACCTGCTCACTGGCCTGCACTTATACACCTACATATGTATTGCTGAATACATATTGATCAAACTCTAACTGATCATTACACATAAACAAAAGAAAGATGACGACTGTACTTCGACACAGAGTTGGTCCAGGTTTATGTGCTCGCGTAAAAAGGGGTATTTTGTAGCCGTGCCCAGTCATGTAAACAGACTGTGGCTTCGTTGGAATTGGTGAATTGGCTTAAGGCCGTCTCTGTTCTTCTTCTTCTTCTTCTTCTTTTTTTTGTTTGTCAGGAGACATTTCAGATTTTTTTTCTCTGATGTTCCTGAGGAATGCATGCAGAACGTAAACAGGATTGACTGTCAGCATTAAGGGATAGTCGATGTTTGTAAATCACTTTTCTAACCCTGTTCTTTTATTTTTTTTGTACTTCTTTGTACCCTGTGCTTTGCCAACCGAACACTAAATGGCATAGTTTTTGCTTTTGTCTGCCTATTGGTTTTGGTCCTCCATCACAACACATATAGTATAAAACATCCTAAAAATAATTCTAAAAATGCTTTGATCACATAAAAGTTTTCTCTCTTTTTTTTTTTACTGAAAAAAAGAAGGGAAAAAAATAACAGTCTCTCACGCACAAAATCTTTTTCGATGAATACTGGATTTCTCCAGAGCTCCTAATCGTGAACTTCCTATTGGCATTGTGCTAACTCCGAGCTCCCCGCTCGCCTCGTGGCCTGTAGTTTACCTCACAGAGTGCAACATTTGGAAAAGAGACAACTGTGTGAGGTCTAGTAAACATCCACAATAAAATTGACGCCACCCATTTGCATTCTCCAATGATGTCAATTTTGTTCACTACTTCATCTACTATATTCACACGGTATTTACTTGATTCATGAAGATATTCAACAAATTTCTAATCTATATCTCTGTTTTTTTTCTTTTCTCACAGTATCACACAGTATTTTTAAATATTTTTTTTTCTAAACTCAAATTTATGGTTGTGTTTGTGACTAACAGTCTTTGATATTGTTTTTCAGAATGCAAACCAATAATAAGACATAATTGGCTTGGTTTTACAAATGCAGAAAAATTAAACATGGTTTTGAAAATCTGTTTTGATTACATATTGCCCCTGGAGGTAGATGAATCAATTGAAATCTTGGAAGTCCTTTGTAATGTTCTCTTTTGTCTACATGCTCCATGAGGGTTTGTTAGTTGTCTACACGTTGGCCTCGGCATTGGTCAGGTTAGAGGTCGGGCTCGTTGGGTTTGGTGGGTTAATGGGCTCCGTTGGGCTGGCTGGGTTGGGTGGGGGGCTGGTTGGACTAACAGTTGTGGTGGTGGTGGTTATGGTGGTTGGGTTCACTGGACTGGCCGTAGTGGCGGTGGTGGTGGTCGGACTAGCTGCCGGGTTCACGGGGCTGGTGGCCACGGCTGGATTGGCTGCCGGTGGAGCCGGGTTAGCGGGGGTTACCGGGCTGGTTGCGCTGACAGGAGCTGGACTGGTGGGGCTGGCTGCGTTGGCGGGGGCCGGGTTGGCAGGGCTGGCCAGTGTGGCTGGATCGGCCGGACTGGATAGGTTAGCGGTGTTGGTTTCCACCTGCTGCTCGGGTCCATTCTCTTGACATCGCCTGACGACTGCAGGAGGCTTAAGCATTATCCGAAGTCGCTTGGGGAGAAGCACAACATGAATGAATTATACCAGAAAAGGCTCAGAGATTAAAAATCTGACAACACAAGTGAGCAAAACCTGTGCTGTTCACTTTACAAACCCGACACACAGCTCATCCCTTACCTCTTTGTAAGTGCCCTTGAGTCCCAGATACATATAGATCATGTAGCCTGGTATGAGAATCATGGAGGACAGTGCCATGAGCCAGCCCACTCCCTGACCCCAGCCCGGGAACACGTAGTCTCCCATCGTGAGAGGAACCATTTGTATGGCACTGAACAAGAACACCCCCTGTGGGAGACATGAGAGGCTTTATGCATCGTGACACCACTGACTACAGGCAGCGCTGTCTCAGCCTGACGTGGCTGCAGGCGGCTAATATTGACTTTATTTATTGTTTCATTTTTCTTGACTTTACATGTACGGTTGTATTAGTTCAGAGTACTCACACCGACAATGAGAGGGGTGAACACGACCCAGCACATCTTCCACCATATACACGGCTTGTAGCCAATCATCTCCTGGATGTTGTCGTAGAACTTGTCCACACCTGCGAGACAAATGAATCCATGATCAAAATATTCATATCCAATTTATTTCAATTTGCTGCTGGTCTGCCATGCATGGCGATGAGGCGGAACACGAGCGCTCATGACCTTGAGGCTGAGCGGCGTCTGAAGCCTCACAGATGTGTCTGGATGGGTGTGGCGCCTTCTAACCCTCATGTTTACCCCCAACTTTTCACATGTATGATATTTCACCAATTAGTAAAGAAAAAAAAATCACATTTTCTAATAATAATTCTGTTGCGGAGACGCACCATAGCACCAGGATATGGAGATGCATTCAAAGAAGACCAAGAACAGCAGACACATTCCACTGGCAGAGTAGTAGTCAAACAGTTTGAACACATAGATTCCACCCTGGTTACAGAAAAATGAACAAGAGTTATAAATAAAATGCAACATGCAGATACAACATATAACACAACATACTCCAGTAATGTAAATGACAAAAAGGTCAATATTTAACTGGCTCTTGCATGAATTTTATCTTTCAATTCTCGTTTATTTAAATTTTTCATCTTGTGCCGTCTACGGTCAGTGGTGAAGCCAGAGAGCTGCCCTGCGTTACCTGTGTGATGTTTGATAGTCCGATCACATACGACACCAGACAGACAGCTGCGATGAAGATCTCTCGCCGACCCCTAAGAGCTCTGGGAAACTCATCGACCAGAGCGGTGATGAAGCCTTCAACGGTGCAGAACTGACGGGCAGAATCACAGAGAAAGCATTTGGGCATAACTGTGGAAATGTGCGCTAACCTTTCAACATAAATGTCTTAGTGTGTCCAACATATTTAATTATTAGCAGATTAAGGTGTGTGGATATCTTGCTAAATGCTGTATTTACCAGAGAAGCTTTGTTGAAGTGATTTTGAGAATTGCAGAATTGCAGTGTGTTGACCAAACAGCAATAGCGTTGTTAGGGTGTTAATTATAAACCTATAAATAGCATCATAATTACAGTTTTTTATTTTGAAGTGCACCTAGTCATAGCCAGCGACAGGAATATTTTTTTTTCCTCTGTGGCCTTATTCGAACCCAAATATCACACACCAAATAAATAAACACAGGCAGTGGAACCTGCGGGGCACACAGAGGTGATAAAGTTGCATTAAAAAGACCTGACAGCTGATGTCAAAGCTCAGCTATATCTGTCCACAAGGAGCAAATTGCATGCTTATCATGCAGGGAGCAGGGGTGAGCTGCATGATATGTACCTGCATTTTAAATATTTAGGTCAGCCCATGAGCAGATCATCTCCAAGCCCCTTACCTGGCTGTCTATCCCCAGCATGAGCAGCATGGAGAAGAACAGAATGGCCCAGAGAGGAGACACAGGCAACTGGGTTACAGCCTCCGGATAGGCCAGGAAAGCCAAACCAGGACCTGGATAGTAAATAGAAAAAAATCATGTTTATTCTCAGAGCGATCTGCTTCTCAAGCTGAGGTGATGACAAAGGCTGTTTCAGTATCAATGTCAGTGCACCAGTTTTTTTGTGCAGAATTACAGAAGGAGGCATAAATGTGTCTGTGTTTACCTGAATCTGCTACCTCGGCAATGTCTCTCTTTGTCACGTGTGCCATGAAGCCAACAATGGAGAAGATGACAAAGCCAGCAAACATGCTGGTACATGAGTTGATGCAGCACACAATGATCGAGTCTCTGGGGAGAGGAAATATAAAATAGGCCTGTCGTCAAAGATTTAAGTTGACTCGTATTTTTGTTTCTGTATTGACTTTTCCCTGAGAACGGGCCACACAGGAGACACGGAGATCTGAAGCAGAATCTGTCTGATGTGCAATTTATCCCTTTTGATCACACATTTTTATTGTTTATGACCGACATAAACTGGTTTCATTTAAGAGCTCAGATCAAATAATAAAAATCTCATATATCTTTAATGGCTATAGATCCATTGGATGCAGGTGCAGAAAATGAATGTCATTTTATGTAACTGTTTATGTGACCTAGAACCACGGGGCTACCGGAGACAATTCTCAGGCTTTGCAATCTTAGTCGGTTTTTTTTACTCCCTAGAGTGCACACCAGAGAAACAGCCTTCCCTTGATATTGTTATTACATTCATGCCTCATATTCATAAAATCCTTCCAGGGCTCTTACAAACTCCTCTTGAATAATGTCTTTGTATAATTGCTTAAAAATCCTCTCTCGGTGCTACGATTCACACTCATACATTGGATTGAACAGCCTTCTCTGTCTTAATAATCACCAGTCTTACCTGTAAACATTATTATTGAAAGGGTTATAACTGCCCAGAGCTATAAGGGACCCCAATCCCAATCCATAGGAGAAAAAGATCTGGGTAGCTGCATCTAGCCATACCTGACAAAAGAGAACAGGCATTAGGCAGCGTGAGGCCCCGCTCCACTCGCAGGCATACAGCATGTAGGTATGATTCAAATAATAACATGTCATTACCCCAGACTCTTTGAGTTTTTCAAAGTTAGGAGTGATGTAGAACAGAATCCCCTCCCTAGCTCCAGGTAGAGTCACGCCACGGATGAAGAGAATGAACAGCATGAAGTAGGGATACGTGGCGGAGAAGTAAACGACCTATAAAATAGGAGACGTTATCAGCAGGGTAACACCAGAGCATCTTAATGATAAATGTGATGCACACACATTGTTTTCTCTTCCAGACAGAACAAGGAAATAGAACAGATGAAGAGACCAAATATTTAGCAAAGAAATCACTACAGCTCCCTCTGTCTCTGTGCATTTATGGCACTGTGTATGCAATTTGTGAGCCAAATGTGCAGAGGGGGGGGTGGGGGATGTTTTGTGACCAAGACCAATTTTATTCGCCATGGTCACGTGATGCGATAGACTTTCGAAAATGTGGCACCGCAAGGGAGGGAAACTGCTCCAAGCGGAGGGAGAGGACAAAACCAGATTGTAGCGTATGGTGGTTTGTCGCTCCTCCTATCATGGATCCACACTCAGTATAGACACCGTGTCAGGAGGATTGGAATTAGTGGAGCCACCATGAGGCAGAGCAGGATTAGTGGCGCACGGGCGTTTGATGTCTCTTTTCTTATTTTCTAAATCAATCTGGACAATGTTGACTGCAATCTGAATGATTGATGAGGCGATATTAAACTGATTCATATTGCACAGTTGTCACGTGAGCGATCCTCATTGGGAATCAGCGAGGGCTTGAACAATCCAAAGCAGGCCTCTTACCTTCCCTGTCCAGCCAACCCCTTTCCATATACAGAAGTACACAAGGACCCAGGCGATGGCCAGAGTTATTGCCAGTGGCAATCGAATCTGGCCTGGTTTTTCCAAGCCATCGGTCATTTGATGAACGTTGCGCCTACAAGTCAAAGCGAGCAACAATAAGTCTATTATACACACGAGGGGGGGGGATAAGCATGCAGCAGAGGAGGGTGTCTTTTATGTATCTCGGGGACGCATGCAGGAATTCGTTAAAGCTCTGTCGTTGTTAAAGAAAGAGAAAAACAGTCAATATCTTACTCCCAAAACTCCACCACTGCACTGGTGAGATTGGCGGTGTCTGCAATGGAGTAGTTTGTATAACATTTCTCTGTGTTCCATGGATTGTTACATGAGCTCCATGGAAGATCCTGAAAAACAAAATTACAGTTTCTTCTATTTACGGTGACACATTTAGGGATTTTAAATGTCTTCACAGGTTTTACAGGCTGCAGCTCCTAATCACATAACAGCCTTGACCCTATGCTGGTTTCTTTTTATGAATCTCGTGAGTACCCTGTATGATACTTACAGTGGTGAAGGAGTTGTACAGGTAGTAAATGGCCCAAGAAATGATTACAATGTAGTAAATGTTAAGCCAGAAGGACAGGACAGCTGCTGCAAGGCCCACACCTATCATACAGAAATGAATTAGGCAGTGTAGTAAAACTAGCATTGGGAGTGTGTGTTAATGTGGCCTTCATGAGTCCATCAAATAGCATAAGGACATTTTTTTTCCAAATGGAAATATAGGCCTTGGGATGAATAAACATTTATATACCTTTAAACATAGGAGCCAGCTTCCACACACCAAGGCCTCCAATTGAGGTGTACTGGCCGAGGGAGGTTTCCAGTAGAAACAAGGGGACCCCAGCAAATATGAGGGTCAAAAAATAAGGAATCAAGAAGGCTCCTGGGTGGACAAAAGTACATCATGCGTTAAAACAACATGGATGAAACTACACCGACGCATTCACCGACAGCACAACATGAGTAAACAACTGCTGTAGATGGAGGTGTGTGTCAGTGTGTGATCTCTACGTGCATCATGGAGCTGAATTTTTTTTGTGTTTTTTGAAATTGAGCTGTGAAAAAGAACGATTACCTCCACCGTTTTTTCCACACAGATAAGGAAATCTCCACACGTTCCCCAGTCCAATTGCATAACCCACACACGACAGGAGGAAATCAAATTTTCCCGCCCATGTCTCTCTATCTGGCAACTCCTTTTTCTGCGTTTCGGGTTTCACGTCCAGTGACCTGGGTTTGTCATTGTTAGTGGCCACCTCGTTCAGTTCCGTGATTTGTCCATCCGTTTTGGTGCCGTTCGTCGCCATGTCTCTGGGTTTGGCAGAGGTCCTGGCAGTCGGACGGGAGGCTTCAGCACCAGTCCACGTAGACAGCAGCTTCGCGGTTTTCAGACCTCACCTCTGGACCGAATGTCTGCGGATGAAGCCTGTGCGCACACGGCTCGTCAGTCGCCGTTAACCTGGAAATCGTGAATAGAGCAATTGGTCGGTTTTCTCAGGAGACTGTGCAAATGTGGTCACATTCTTTGCTCCACATTCACGTGCAGGTGCAATAAAAACAATATTGATTCAGTTCAAATATATGATTATTATTCAGATTACTTTGAAATATGCATTTAAAAACGTATTTAAAAAAAAAACGTCTCATGAACATTTGGCTCACTGACAATTTTTTTTTCATTCACATCAGACCAAAAACCATCGATGGCAAAGTCATGCTGGACTTGCGCCCATAACTGAGACAGATTACGCGTAAATTAAACCGAATCAAAGCACACATGTCCATCCCAATCAAAGTCTGCAATTAAATATATCAAAATAGATAAATATATAAAATGAGAAATTAACATCACTGACATCATCGAAAAAATGAAAACTTTAAGACAAATCGCAGGATCCAAAACGTGCACTTGAAGCGCGAGAGGCACCGCGGCAATAGCAAACAGCCTCTGAGATTTAAGCCTAACGGAGTCCACCAGTTACCACCTGCAGATTCTCCTTATAGTTTATCCACATTCAGGAATGAAAGCAGCGGGGACACAGACTGGTCTCAAACAAACTGGAACACAAAACGCACAGTGGAGACAAAGGGATGTCCAATGCGTAAAAGCTTTACGCATCGGGCTGCACGAATAGACACCCAATTCTGTCCGATTAACTGAGAAGCAAACGCGTTATCAAACGCACGAGAATGACTGTCCACATTTGCAGCGTCCAATAGACCAGCGAACAGTAATCAATCCTGCGTTTAATTGGCTATAGCGTGTAGGTGCAGAGCTCATCATGCAGACCCCCAGCAACATATTGACAGTCTCATTCACAGTTTAATCACACACACACACTCGCTGTCGCTGCAAAGACAAAACATAAATAGATAAAAGAATCGTGCATTAACCAGACTCATTTGTATGAAGGTTCAAACGTACACACACACACGCACAGACAGACAGACGAAAAGATTTCAGCAGCCAGTTTACTCACAATGAATCTGTGATCCGCTCCGCCGAGGATGCGCTGCCTGCCACAAATCTCGAAACGAGGTATCCGCAGATTCCTCCCGTGGACGAAGTTGTAAACTCCCAGTATGTCTTGCAACATAAAAAGATTTTACTTCCATTAAAAGACTTAAAGGGACCATGCAGCGTTAGAGGTGTCCAAGCGGGAGCTGTCCAGCGGGGAGCAGTGCTGAAGACCAGGAGGAGGAGGAAGAGGAGGAGGTGGAGGAGGAGGAGGAGGCTGAATCAACACGGGCAGCAGCCGCTTCGCCTTGTGCGACTGTCTAACATCAACAACCAGAGACTCAACTCCCATCTACACAGCCTCAATGTCATCTCAAAGTCGTCCCCCTCCTCCTCCTCATCCTCTTCCTCCCCTGATCCATAGGCTGCACTCCACGCGCACTTGGACGCATGTTTGTTTTTTAACATTTCAAATTGTTTTAACTGTCACACATAAAAGCCAAATAATCACATACACAGGTTTTTTTTATTGCTCCATGACCCCCCCTCCCCCCACAAGTTCTGTAAATAAACTGACTGAAAACAAAAGTAGTGGATAGTTGTTTATTTTAAAATAACTCTGTTCACGTTGTGTTCCATTCAATGACTTTCAGAATTCAACTGCTTGGAATTGTGATTTTCTTCTTCATTCTGCTGCTGCTGCCCATCCATCCACCCATCACCACCCCCAGCCCTAAAAAAGAACACCCCCTCCCTCCCTCCCTCCCTCCCCCTGCCACCACTTAGAAAAATGTATTGTCGAGGTACAAAATGAGAAAAAAAAAAAAAAAACATATGGAGGGGAAATATAAGGCAGCATTATCGCACCCAAAAACGCGCGTTATTTGGAAGGCGCACGAGGCCATCGCGCGCGCAGTCAGCGGCTGTCTGCAAATCTGGCAAATTGTGATAAAGGGAGCCCGTCAATAAAGGGAGGGAACACTGGGGCTGGTTGTCTAACTCTGCTGCCTGGAACCGTCCAAAGCCTCCTCCACAAATCAGGGGATGATATGAGGAGAATAAAAACTCGTGGACTACAAACCTTGTTCACAGGAAATTAAGAAAGATGAGGAAAAACGAGAGAGAGAGAGAGAGAGAGAGGAAAGGACTGAGAAAGACGTGGATTTTTATTCTCTTCTTTTACTTTTTGTAAATCTTAAGAAGCTATACGGAAAGTGACAGACGAGAAGATATCACTTCCATAAGGAGCAGTTCGTCTATTTCCAAGTGGGCACGGTAAGTGATTCCCAGCAGCTATAAATAGGCCCACTTGTTTGATTTACACTTCAATATTTAGCTCAAGTTTTTCCTCAGCTCAGCTGTTTTTGCCTGTGATGTCTCAGCTCCTCTCACTAACTTCACTGCATCAGGAGGCTTTGTAGTTTCTCTCCATGCTTGTAGTTCAAACTCCACGTGTGCTGCTGTCATCCTGCCTGGAATCACAACATGTGCAGGACAGTGTTTCTGTAATGTGAGTGGTGCCGGCCCTGACTTTGGTGTGAACTGCTGGAAATAAAGACTCTGTGGCAGGGAGATCAGGAGCATTCAGACTCCAGTGTGAATGTTCCTATCACAGGCTGAGAGGGCACCAGATGGCAAACCAATGAGGGGTGAACTAACCTACTAAATGATACCACATGAAACGCAGCATTTAAAATCCCATCTGGGCTGCCGTCCCTGCGGACACGGCGTGTGAAACATGACACATATTTATACACCTGCTGATGGTGCGCACAGGCATGTCCAATGGACTGGTGACATGTGTGCCCAGCCAGCTGACCTCGTAACCCCCGCAGCTTTGCTTTGAATCAGCTCGCTGCCCTTCTTCTCACCAGCAGCCTTCGCTCTCTTAATTTCAGTGGCAGGATTGTGTTTGGCTTCTTGTGAGTGCTGTACGTGCTCCATTAGGCTGGGAACACTTGTCCTCTCCAGCGATGGCTTTTGAAGTGTATGTGACTGTGTGATGGAGGCTTGGGTGGCCCCTCTTTACCGGCCCATTAGCTGCAAAATCATTTCAATACCGGGGATGGGAAGGATGCGACTCACTTGACCCTGACAGAGTCACTGTTGGGTTCCCATCAGTTTTTCAGCTAATATGGACACATTTGTGGCTGTTGCATTCATAGATGTTACTACTTTGAGGAACTGAATTTAGAAATAGCAGTGACAAAAAGACGCTGACCTCATCCCTTGTCTCCGTTGATAAAAACTAAAATTCTCACAATGAAAATAACAAAAATATTAAATCAGAGACATACATGTGTTTTTGAATCAGCACTATTATCTCGTAAAAACCCAATTCAAAAAGTATCTGAGAATATAACAAGAATTTCACATGAATTTTCTGAAAACAAAGCACCTCTGGTCTCTGTGACTGGAGCAGAGTTGAATCTCCTCCTGAGGATGTTGAAAGGACACAGCGTGAACCTGACCTCCATTTTCTCCCTCCCTCTTTAATGACCTGCACCTTGAAATCATTGTTCTTTAACCGCTCACTAATCTGCGTGCAACACTCTCAGTTTCCACATACCATTTCCACGCACGCACATTTCTCAACGGCAGTCTGCGATTTGAGGACACGAAATGAACTGATTAGCATGATGATTAGTCATTAGTATGCTAATCATAAGCAATTCACATATTTTATTCATATTGTCGCAGACTTGTTTTTCTCCTTCGTGCTGGAATTGTGCACACATCCGGTTTTTATTTTCATTGTAAACATGCAGGTCAGCCTGGTGACTGCTGACAGAGAGGACGGTGATTTGACTGATAGTGCATCTTAACACCATGTCAGCATGTTTACATACAATAACTATTAGGTATGCACAAGATGAATGCACCTGGGTGGTAATCACAAAGAAAGCAATTATGATAAATTGACGAGAGGAAAATTACTGCTCCAAATCCTCTTTTTTTGAGGAAATTGTGGCTGAAAGATCACAATTCAAATAAAAGCAGGACTAAATATTTATAGAACCCTTGTTTTGACAGCGAGTCTGTCTGCAGCAGGGTGCTCAAATATTGGGTGAGCTCAGTGAGAGTGGTTCTGTCAGGAGCCTCGACGTGCAGCCTCTGCTCTGCAGTTGTCTGCTCTTTGTGTTTATCAGCCTCGAACCGTGATTGCTGCTGTACATTTCTCTTGAAGCACAGAGAGTGTGCAGAGCACAATAACGCTGCTGTGTCTCGGAGAAAGAGGCAACGGGATACTTGGATTTCACCAGGGGAAGTAATACATAACCTAATAATCTCTCACTCAATATTTCTATATAAGATATTTATATGGTTTGGTCTTGCCTTCCCGGGGATGATTGATGATATTTAGTCCACACCTGGACATGCTGCAAGGACACCTGAGACATTTCTCCTTAGCATGTTTTTATTGTCCACAGTGGGATCTGCACTGTGTGCAGCTGAAGATACTGACACCATCTCTTAAAGGCTGGATGCCCTTATTTGTCTGTGCTTCTTTAGTATAGCATTTGTTTAGCATGACCTAAATTGCTGTGAAGTGAGAGCCTCAGCAGCTCTGTCTCGCCTCTCTCCTTTTCTCCCTCCATACATCTCTCTCTCTCTCTCTCTCTCTCTGTCTCTTTGTATGCCTCTTTTTCTTTCATGCTCTCTCTCCTACACAGATGCACACATACAATTTACAAACAAGCTGAGAGGACAGTTCTTAAAAAAACAAAACATCCTTTGCCAGATTTTATTTACATGTGTAGTGAAGTATTGTGGGATGTAGGCATCAGTGATGTGGGCTGGCCAATGATATTTCAGGGATACCGAGTGAATCATCAGCCAAATTTCTGGAGCATGCTCTGTTTCTCTACTCCATTATTTTTTTCTTCTGGTTTTACCTCACTGCAGGAGATCCACTATGCAAAGAAGTTAAATCCCACATCTGCAGAAGACTGGCTTTTTCCTCAATTGGGTTTTCTGATGTAGCGTCTGCCACCAATTGTAAAGAAACGCCGTCTCCACAATTCCATGGAATCAGACAGCTGTGATTTAGGAGACATTCAGCCGAGTTGCAGATTTAACGTGTTTGGCATCAACATGTCGACGTGCACCGAGCAGGACGGGGACAGGTACTCGTGCTGATCTGTTGACAGCCCCCGTGTGACTGCCAGCACATGGTGTGGATTTAGTAAACATATGACCTCCGTGATAACCAGTATGGGGGCACTAAATCGCTTCAAATTTTGTACATGTGTTGCTAGGCAACAGCATAATCGTCTCCGTCTCTCCCTCCTTATATGGCTCTCTACTGGGATTGCTGAGCTGCTATCACTGAAAATGGTTAATTAACTTCTACAAAAAGTCCATTAATGGTGCAGATTAGGCTCGTGAGGGTCAAAAAAGCACATCTCAGCCATGCAGAAATATACACCAGCATACAAATGCATGTCAGAGACTAAAGGACCCTTTGAAATGAATTATCTTAGGACCCTGCATCGGCTTGACTTCAAGCAATAAAAGCGTAAATGGCTGATATAAACAATTTAAAAATGGCTGCGTGGCAAATTGGACACATTGGTTCAGCTGCTGACAAACTAATTCACAGAGATAACCTGTTATGATTGATTCTCTGAATGAACAAACTATTTAATGCAATTACAAGGGCAGCTCTAATAAATACCACAGACGTGTGTTAAAACTGCACTGTCACACGTTTAACACAATACACACTTATGTTGCATAAACATGTTCTTACACTCAATATAAATATAAAGTTGAAAGCTGGGCTGAACACAACAATGTAAAAATGAATGATATTTACATTGAAAAAGTAGGAATGCATCGGGCTATATGTACATGGGATATTTTATATGTAATCTGGACACTGCAGAAGATGCCTCATGAAATAATAGCATTAGCTGTCTAAAGGTAAATTGGAAAAAAGAGGAGAGTCTAAACCTAAAGAGCAGGAGTTCAGGTCAAATGTTTATTTGTTCATCTCACGAAACAAAACACACGTCTAAGAGATTATTTATAATTATCTTAATTTCTATGAATTATTATAGTGCAGATATCAAATAACTCGGTGATTGGACCTTTTACTACACTCTTTCATATAACAAGTGCATAGAATTACTAGTTTCTCATGTAATTTTTTTGTATTCAGTATCCACATGTAACCTGAAAATGCAGTGTCACACGGGTAGCATAATAAAAATACATATTTGGGTTTTGAAATGTATGAAACGTTCAGTTGTGTCTCCTAAGAAGTAAAAAAACATGAGTTAAACAAACAAGAGCCCTTCAAATCCCTTCGTGTCCGATGCTTATTTCTTTTCATATATTCTTATCTAGGATAAAAACATCATGTCACATCACATCATATCAAGACAAATATTATTAGCTTCTCACAAATAAGTACAAATATCAGTAAGTATTAAAAGCCATTTCCTACTTGCACATGTACCTGATGTAAATTTAATTGCAACTCAATGCACAGTATGTTAATTAATTGCTTCAGTGAAGTAATGAAGGAAAGCTCTCGGCATCAAAGGTTCATTCTCACATGATAAACAGACTTATTTTTCGAATAAACTGAATTCACTGTTATCGTGCTCATTTCAGCTCCAGTGATTTCTTCCTTTGTAATGTCGCCATGTCCTAATTACAACCAGGGCTGCACACTAATAGATGGAATCCATGGAAATCCACAGTAATCAGATTTGTGATCATTTTGTTGGAAAAGTTGATTATTTAATTAAAGAGGAAGGATTTACGCTGAGTTGAAGGTTCAGTGAGATTTAGGTGAAAGGGATCTATTGGTAGAAATTTAATGTAGAATAATTCTCATGATGGTTTCACTAGTTTGTTTCATCTAAATTGTATGAATTGTAGTTTTCTTTACCCCAGAAAAGGCCCTTTATATTTAAATACTTTATATTTACACCAAGGGGACCCTCTCTACGGAGGCCGCCATGTTTTTTTACATTAGTCCAGACTGGACAAACTAAACACCTTTTGAGTTTAATGACAATTAAAGGCTACCACAGGTTCTTTTTCATGTTTGGAAGGAGAGGGTGAGGTGTGGGGTGTTCAGCTGCAACATGCAATTCAAACACTAGATATCACTAAATTCTACACACTGTACCTTTAACAACAAGCTTAAAATATTCTTCTACGAACAGTTTTTATAACTGCACTGAGAAATCAGTCCTCATGTGGTGGTGAAACACCAAAACGTTTTTTGTATGAGGCTCAGGTTGTATGTTACAGGCTCGCCAAAAATGTTTATTTGAGAAAGAAACCGCTGCACAAAAGGAGACCTTCTCAAAAAGAACATATCTGTGTCAGGGAGTGAAGGCAGACGAAGGGTCCGTCATCAGCTTCACCAAATGGGATGGAGCGAGGACACAGGGCTCTTCAACTGCAAGCTCTGACAGAAACCTTTCTCACCACACTGCCCCTGTTAATCCCCTTTATTCAACCACATCACTATGGAAACTGACTGGATGTCTCGCCCTCGCGGCCTAACCTGTGCCACGCAGCCACGTCCGCCACCGACATGGAGGTTGTGCAATAAAATGCTGGCTGATTAATGTTCCGCTGCACGCCATGTCTCTTGCTGTGACATTATTGGTTAGCATTACCTGCCACATTGATGCAGAACCATCAGGTTGATGTGTTTTGAAATCTGGAATCTGGCTCTGGAACAGACAATCACTGTTGTATTAGCTCGTATGTATAAGCAAGAGTAAACACTGGAGGGAAAACTTGTCTGCGTGATGATGGAGTTGGAGCAAATTTTCTCATCCCTGCTCCTGCTACCTATTTCATTTCTTTGCCTTTCCTCGGGCAAAATTGCAGGAGAATATTTGTCATGGTTTTAAAAGGTTTATCAGCTTCAAAGCTGAGGGAGCTGGTCGTCCAACCCATCAGTGAGACCACGCAATCCTTCCAGCACTGACAAGAATGGGTTGGAGCGTGTGGACCAAATTCCCCAACTAAGCTCCCAATTCAGAGCTTTTACATAAATCTCGGAGAAGCACATTTGCATTTGCCACTGACGTCAGCTCTAAGCCATCCCAAACCACTTCTTCGACCCCCTCAACATCTCGAAGAAGAGCTCTAGTAATTGTTAATTGCTAGAAAACGAAGGTTATAATCACCGCCACCTTCACTCTGGTCAGTGTAAACATCGATGGGCTGAAATGAGCAGAAATCAACATTTAACACGACCTAAACATGAGGAGGTGAAAGAGACAACTGGGCTACATGCATCTTGAGATAGTTCCAGCTGAAGTCTTCTGATATAAACCAGGAAACCAGCCCTGTCATACACGTTCGTCTGTCGTTATTTCTTTTTGTCTTGTTGCTGTCATCTTTCATCTTTTCATTAAAATGCCAAAAGCATGGCCAGGACATGAATTACCTGCCTGGGTGAGTTTTTGTCCCAAAGCTGACCCTGATTGCTGCTCAACATCGCATGCGGTACTTAATTAGATGCTCCTCTGCAGTATTCCAGGCAGACCTACTTAGGCCTGCAGAATTGTTTATCTCATTTATTTATTTATCCCAAAAATTATTTACCAAATCTTTAATAGCAAATAAACCAAAAATAAGTTATTACAGTCAATCACAGTTGTATTTATAGTATACAGCACTAATGACCAGTGCTGACAAGGTCTTTCACCATATGTCAGTATAAACCCATATGTAAGAAAACAGCATAAATATTTGTTTATTTATCACCAACCTGAAAGTAATTTTTACTTTGTATAACACATCAGCAAATAGTGAATTATGAAAAAATTAATTGTGCCATCATCCAGACATTCAAATTCACACCACTGGAGGAGTATGGAGGCATTTTATGTTTTTTTACTTTTGAAGAATCAGTCACCATTTACTTTAATTGTTTTGGATTTGACTGCAACGCTGTTTACCCCTGAAACTCCAAATGTGTTTTGTGGACTCAAACACTTCACCCACCCCCCCATCAGCACAGTGGTGAGTAGATAATGAGTGAATATTCATTTTTGGGTGAACTATCTCTATAAGTATGGCGAATTCTTAAATTCTAGCCGGATGTTTAAATGTCTCATAGTAGGAAAAGCACAGGTTTTACTGGTGACTTGACACAAAGATGGAAGACACGTCTCCGCTTCCGCCCACTGTAGAAAAATGAAGCCTAAATATCCCTGATATCGGTGCTGCCATCTCGTGCTGGTGACATTATTTGAAGTCTGAGTAGTGATCTTGAAATGGACCCATGGTATCAAGGTGCTGTTGATGCACCCACTCGTTCACCATGTTTATACAGCCGGTGTTCATTTCATCAAACCACTAATTCAAACCAAACTTCAGAAACACTTGAACACACAGCAATGTGATAAAGGAAAATAATTTTTTTTCTTTTTAGTTTGGTCTGTATTCCATCCACTAACATGGAGCGGGCGGACTTTATGACCTGCACTGCAACCTGCCACCAGGGGTCTCTGGTAACATGGACGATATGGCTCTGTTCAGTTCAAGTGTCCCAGTGGGAAAGTGAGTCAGCAACTCTATCAGGACCTGAACTGAAGGATTTAAACGGAATTTGGACTTTAACTTGTTTTTATTTTACTATTTACAACTGTGACATGTCAAAATGTCAGGAAATCAATAAAGTCATAAGGGATTGAGGATCATGAATGTCTACCTGGCAAAAAATTGTGCAGCAACCATGAGAGGCTGACAAAAGATTTCCAAAGCTTCCTGTCACAGCAGATCCACAGTGGAATAATTCTATCAAACAAAATACTTTTTATTTTAGAACATAGGATGATATTGTGCAGGGAATGAGCGGATTTGAAGGAAAATGCAAACCCACTGTTTGTGCATTCATTTCGTGATAAGTTGCATTATCGTACCTCTGGCCCACACACCGGCAGTTCTCACCAGAGAGGCAGGCTGCTCTTAATTTGTCAGTTTGACATAATAGTGCTTTAAGCCGGAGAACGCAAATCCCAAACCTGTTAGATTTATCACCCCTCCGCTTCCACAGAGTGCACTTTGGCTGCTATAGTCCTATCTGACGTGTTTCCTCCATGGTTTCCCGTGTCTCCCAACGGCATAGTTAACTGCGCAGAGTAAACCACATTTTATATGCAGGGCTGTGGATTTTCCACGGGCACAGACCAGGGGTGGACTGGAAAATGGATTTAAAGTCGTCCAATTAATCTGTGTGATGAGTGTTTTAGCACATGGGCAGATATTTTTTTGTGAGGGACTTTTCCACTGGGGCATGGCAGAGACTTCTGGTTATATATTGTCTCCGTTTGCATAAAATTTTAAGGGGGGTTTCCATTAGAGCTGAAACGTTGTAACACCTTTGCACGTAAGTATGGACGCATTAGCATTAAGAGGTGGAACAATTTAAGTATGCAGGATAAATGCAAGTTCCCCAGAGCCATTATAGGACAGAGACACATTCAGAGTAGAGCTGCGGTGGCATCAAACGCTGCCCTTTTAAATTCAAGTAGATTTCCTTTCTTTTATGTAACTAGTGACTGCGGTAAATGATGCGATTTAACCTCGTGCTCTTCGTTGGGATAAAGAACGTGGATCACAATTTCCTTTATGAGCGAAGCTGTGGAGACGTGTTAATGCACGGCTGTCACTGTCAGACATGACATGTATGAAGACAAACCCAGGGGTCGAGAGCGAGTGCCACATGCCTGACGGTGTGTGTGTGTGTGTGTGAACGTACAGTGTATATACGTCTAGTGATCACTCATGAGCTTGTGCAACAAACCCATTTGTGTGTAAGTGCATGTGCATGGATACTTGTTGCGTGTTCTGATTGAAACGCAAACAATCATTGTAGCGTGTGAGCGGAGTGATGCAACACCTCCAACGTATCCGTCTCCTAAAATGGAGCAGATGCATGAGCAAGAGATGCAGTCATTTAATTTCGTTGTTGGCAATGGCATCAGGAAACATTGACCTTTCATTGTTTCCTTGAGGCCATGAAGTGACTCACATGACAGCCGGATATTTACAGTGCCTCTCGTCACTGGCCTTGTCAAATCACAGCACACTTCACTGAAGCCTCACAGGCCCTAGGCTGGACCTCAGCTACGCAGACAGATGCAAAGGTGTTTTGTTTTTTTTCCTCCCTCTTTCAGCCCGAATGTACTGCAACCCTAAATAACACAGCAGAGCACGAGGGCATTAGGCGTCGGGCGTGTGCTTGTGACAGTTTGTGTGAGTGTATTCGCACATAAAAGCAGGAGCGAGAGAGAAAGACGTACAAAGGGAGACACAGACTGTCTGCAGGACCAATGCATTTCAGGCCAATTTATCTTATGAATGAGCCTCTGGTGGGCATTCATCCCCAGACTGCTCCATGAATTGTATAACAAATAAAACTGTACATCTGCACCCACACTGCACAGAGGGCAAAGTACGCTCTTCAAAAGTTGCGATCAGAAGGTCTCTTTTTTTTCTGCAGTTGTTTGATTCAAATCGAAATGAACAGTATGACAAAATTAGGCATGCATCAGGGTTCTGCCAGATTCTATTACTCTCTTTTATTTTCCTTCAACCTTGACTCAAGCCAGATATTCTCGTGGAAGACAGACATGTGCATCTCTTTCGCTGCAGGTTGCTACCAGGACTGAACTATAGTCATGTATGTGTCAGTCATTATTGCATAAGGATTGTAAAACCAATAGGGTACCATGGTTTTCATTCCCTTTTCTAGTAAAGGCAATCACAATAAAACTGATCATTTGTGGTTGAATGCATCACATTCTCAATTTCAGGCCGATTACATTGTTGCGGTATACGACACAGAATCTCACCTTCTGCAGCTTTCGTGCTCACAGTCTGTTTGAGGCTCCAGCAGCATCCCAGTTACAGAGCCATTTCAAAACATTTTCTCTTGGACGCAGCACACAGAATACAGATCAGTGCTGGCCAATAGCAAATACCAGGACAGAAATACAGCAGCGGGGCCTTACACCTCGCTCATGAGAACAGGAGGCTGCACGTTAGCTGCTCTGCGATGCTATACTTAGGCACGGCAATGCTTTGGGATAAACGCTAATGTCAGCATTCTCACATGCTCACAGTGATACTGTTAATATGCTGGTATTATGTTTACCATAACATGTATATCCATCATATTACTTTTGCATGTTAGCATGCTGTCAGTAGTTAATCAGCACAAACATAAAGCACAGCTGAGGCTGATGGGAATGTCATTCGTTTAGATGTCATTAGCAGAGTTGATGGTGATGCTCGATAAAAGGTTAAGGGTGGGGAGGTTTCTGTTAATCACACAAGCATCTGTAGCAGAATTTACTGCTGGTGCAAGAGGAAAAGTGCAGGTTCACCAAACTCATTGGGAAACAGTCTGGGCATCGTGAAAGATGCTGAAATAAGTGTGAATCCAGCAAGAGGATGTGGAGATACAAGCTGTTTCTCAATTCAGAGGCTGTATCCTTCAGAGGCTGCATTTGAAGACTGGTTGCATCACAGGGGGGCTTCTTCAAATGCCGCCCATAAATACGTCCTTTCGTCCCCTGAGAAATGAAGACTCCCAACGGAGGGATCTCTCCCTGGATTGATTGTGCTTCGATGACGCACCATGTTTTCAAAGAGGTAATGACGTTGAAACAAGTGAAGAAATGAAGGGGCATTCAAACTTTTTCATTGTGTTAAATTGTGGCTGTGTTGCCAAGCAACAGAAATGACAAGCTGCTGACACCAATCTTGGAATTCCTCTCCAGACAGTTTCATTTCGATTCGGCTTTTGCGACCCATGAAGACTGCGTCCTCTGAAGGATGTAGCCCCTGAATTGAGACACAACTACAGCATTACACTGTAGCTGGAGGTGCGACTGGAGGGGTCAGGCAGTCTCCACAGTCATTATGATTCATCCTCTGGAAAACATGAACTGTGCTGTAATATCGTTCCAGTGATCGTTAAAACATTTTACTAAAGTAACCTTAACATTTTTGAGGTTACCTGATTTTTTATTGATTGAATCATCAGTTCATTTTTTGGGATTTCCAAAGTTTATGATTTCTGGTTCAGTAGTTTTTGTGTGATGCTGCTAACTAATGGAAACAAATGCAGACGCCAACACAACCTACTGGTGGAGGTGAGAACCACTTACAGTCATACCTTCTCCCACAGCTGTGGATGTACCATTCAATGCTGACTTTCATGCATTTCAATGAATATTTTTACATTTTAATAAGGATGCTCACTATATGAATGTTCCTACTTGATGTACTATCATTTATTACTGCTGTACTTCAGAAATGTGGAGCACAGAAAGGCGACTGGTGGTACAAAAAAGAGGGCTGGAAGAGGGAAAACTGTGACCTGCTTTCTCTCCGAATACACTCGCTAACTTTTAACTTTAATAAAGCTGAAGTTACACCACTGTTCATTTTCCTTAGGAATGTTTGAACCATTGTCACAAACCCTGAGGGCCCTTGGATTCCATTTCAGAGAGCAGCTATTTGAGGGGAAGAGGAGAAGGCAGAGACACTGACAAATCTAAAATGTGTGTGTGTGTGTGTGTGCACGCAGGGATTTGTGTTTCTGCTTTTTTTCCATGACATAAAAAATAGGCTACATTTATCCACAAGTTTTAATTTACTTGCACCAATCGTGTTAGTGTTTTGTGGTTTTGTTCCACAGACCTGTATATATAAAAATAATAATCTTTAAAAAACATTTCTTCTGACATTATTAAAATTCAGTATGTGAAAGAGTTGTACTGAATTGGTATCTCTTCTCTTTAGATTATTCTTTTTTATTATTGCACCAAATCAGACAATACCTCATGTTTTATACGTTACGTGGACGATGCATGTACAAATATTAATTTATTTAATTTTCTCTGTTACTTTGTTTGTTCTGGTCTTATTTATTTTTATTTTTTCAGCATTGCCACTGCAGAGCTTGATGATAAATCTTATACTGCCACACAAGAGAAACACATTTTCCCTCTTACTTGAAGGGAACTTTATCTGCCATGTATCTGAGGAGGAAATCTTTTCTGGGTGTCTCACACACCACTATAGAGGTTTGCAGGAAGGGGGGAGGGTTTGGGCAGAAAGGGTGATAGGAAACTTGGTGGTCCAGTGGAGTGGAAAATGCTGCCCCCTGGCAGAAAGTTAGTGCGTGGCTTTATCGGTTCCGGAGCTAATGTGGCCACTGGTTCATTAGAGCTCTGATGTAAGGAACACTGTGTAACAGCGAGTGCCTCGGCGCAAAGAGTTTCAGAAAGGAACCACTGAGCGCAGTGAAGCAAAGTGAAGACTCTCCCTCATCTCAAAAGACAAATCCCTCAATTTGGGTTAGACACTGTCAATGATGAGAAAATGGGTTTCTGAGGCACTTACTGGACAGAGATGCTTTCATGGTGGGGGGGAAAAAGCACTGTGTGTATCACTCAGTCCCATGCAGAGCTTTCACAACAGGAGCTGCTGACAGGTTGGTCATCAATGAAAGGAGGCAGAGAGAGAGAAATGGACAGAGAGAGAGGACGGGGGGAAAGAATAGAGAGAGAGAAAGAAAGGGGCTGACAGATCCCCTCCTCCCATCAGCAATCAAGGAGGTGAGGACAGAGAGGGGAGGAGGAGGAAAGAGCAGAGGACCTCTGCTTCAAGCTCAGCTGCACGTCAACCCAATCATTATATCACACCACTATTTAAATTGACACAATGTATGCTGGGTAGTAGATCTTCACAAATGTAGTCCAGCTGATTCAGGCTGCCAGCATGAGATGTTACGCCTCAGGCTTTTTGACATATTGCACACTTGGAATGAAAAATGTTTTTCTGCAGGAAGAGATTTTCCATTGATGATGGATATGAAGCCGTAAAGAGCAAGTCAGCCCTAAAACGAGAGCTTGTGCCACTTCCATGACACGACCTGGTCGGATGCAAGCGCAAAGAATTGATTGTTATGTTTCCATATTTAGCCTGGGGTGTAAATTGTAATCGTTTGGACTTGTGGGTTTTGCTGATTTGCATGAACAGCTCTGGGGCACAAATAACCATTGTTAACCCTAACTGTGACCCCCCCACCCCCACCTATGTGTGTGTGCAATTTTGATGTGCACATGTGTGTATATAGGAAGCAAAGAATAGAAAATAATACAGTCACTCTGAGGACAAAATGTGGTGGCAGAGAGGCAGAGAGAGAGAGAGAGAGAGGTGGAGGGGGAAATAGCCCCGCTCATCTCCTCTCATTTTCTGTCCGCTACTACCCGGCAGAGTTTCTATGGCAACCCCTCAAAAAGCGGTGTGCGGTGAATTGTGGATTTGAGATGCGCTGTCTGATTGCGCTGTGTGGAGGAGATGGCTGGCTCTTTCGTCAGCCTTCCCCTGTAAGAGGAAATTGGTGAAGGGCTCCAATGAAACAGCACTCCATATGCTTTCTTTGATGTGTGTGCCAGTCTTATGGTTCAAGCATGTGTGTGTGTGGGTGTGCACCTGTGTGCATGCTCAAAAAAGCTTTACATTAGAGTCTGGTACCTCCTGCAGAGCTGATCATCAGTGTTGGCGCCCACAAGGCTGCACTGTGTGTGCCTGACCATGTAGACTCATCAGTATGCTCTGGCTTTCAGTTGATGGAATCAATGCCACTGATGACGATTCATTTCTGCTCTGAATTCCAGCAGCAGCGTGCACTGCCGTGTGTTTTGATTATGAAATTTTGACGAATGACAGAGAAAACCCACAAAAGGACAACCGGCACAAAACCATTATACCTCCAGCTCCTGCCCCTCCCCATGTTGTCACCTGTGTGTCTCCAAGGAGGTTCAGTTTGTGTGTGTGCCCGATGTGCACGGATGTGAGGTCTTTATCCGATCTGTGTATTTATGTGTGTAAGAGTAGGACATGTATGATGTTGAGTGTGAGCTTCCTCTATCTCCCTCTCTGAGTGGCTGTAGATGCTTGTAAGCTGTGCCAGTCCCCATTAGCATCCCATTATAAACCAGCATGATCACTCGTCACTTAGAATGCCTGCCACAGTGTGTGTGCATGTGTGTTTGTGTTTGTGTGAGGTTTCTGTGAGAGCACGTGTGTGAACGTGTGTGTGAATCACACAGTCAAGTGATTGAGATGGCCTTGTTTCCAAAGAACACAGAGGGAAAAAAAATGCTGCAAAGTCTTGCGCTGTGTACAATTCAATTTAAATGTGTCTGCAAGTGTTTGCTTTGTTTGACCCAGATTTCTCACCTACCCCACTGTTGATAAATTGGATATCCTGAGGCAGCCTTGTGCAACAATTTAATTTAGTGGATATATATAGTGAACAGCACCCTCTGCTGTTTATACATTTATCTCACATGAGAGCAAATAATCTAAATCTCAATGCAGAATTGGGATTGACTCAGATTTGTTTAATCTAATATGTAATACCAGTGTAATACCACTTTGCATGTGATTTTTTTTACATGTAGGTAAAAGTTTGTGGTTTGATATCTCAACACATTTGGGTTCGCCCTTTAAATGTTTTGTTCATCAGTATTTTCACTTGACACCAATACCATGTTGTTGTTTCTAGTGATTAAATCAGAATGAATATTTAGATTCAATCAAATTTGGTTTCCCAGAAACACTGTCGGCAGTACACATTGCTCATACTGTCTCCACTAAGAGGAAACTCTTCATAGTGAATATTCAGTGGGATGTGAGATGTTTCCAGTGATTTATGTCATCTTGAGTATTAGAAGTAAGAAAATCCCAAACAATCCAATTGTGATGAGATAGAAGCAAAACTCTAAACTTGAAAAGTTGGATAGAAGTGACCAAAACCACAAGAGCAGAAATGTCCGCGCAGCAGCCGAGGCTACTTCTTTAGAAGAGGGGCCGGTGCCCGAAACGTTACCTGGGAGGTAATTTAAAAATTTGACAGACATTTTTTGTCGTCTAGGATTGCAGCAATAAGCTCAAAATCTAACCCCAACCCTAACCCTAGTAACAACCCTAACCCTAACCCCAACCCCAACCCCGACCCTGACCCTAACCCCAACCCCAGCCCTAACTCAAACCCTAACCACAACCCTTACCCTATAAACAACCCTAACCCCAACCCTAACCCTAATCACAACCCTAACGCTAACCCCAACCCTAATCCTAACCCTAACCCCAACCCCAACCCTAACCTGAACCCCAACCCCAACCCTAACCGTAACCCAAACCCTAACCCCAACCCTAACCCTAACCCTAATCCCAACCCTAATCACAACCCTAACCGTAACCCAAACCCCAACCCTAACCCGAACCCTAGTAACAACCCTAATCACAACCCTAACCGTAACCCAAACCCTAACCCTAACCCTCACCCTAACCCTAATCACAACCCTAACCCCAACCCTAACCCTAACCCTAATCACAACCCTAACCCTAAACAAAACCCTAACCCTAACCCTTATCACAACCCTAACCCTAATCACAACCCAAACCCTAACCCCAACCCTAACACTAACCCTAGTAACAACCCTAACCCTGATCACAACCCTAACCCTAACCCTAATCAAAACCCCAACTCTAACCCGAACCCTAGTAACAACCCTAACCCAAACCCTAACCCTAATCACAACCCTAACCCTGGAAATGACCCTAACCCTAACCCTAACCCCAGCCCTAACCCTAATCAAAACCCCAACCATAACCCTAACACTAACCCTAATCACAACCCTAACCCTAACCCTAGAAACAACCCCAACCCTAACCCTAACCCCAGCCCTAACCCTAACCCCAACCCTGACCCTAACCCTAACCCTAACCCTAACCCTTACCCAAACCCTAACCCTAACCCCAACCCTAACCCTAACCCCAACCCTAACCCTAACCCTTACCCAAACCCTAACCCCAACCCCAACCCCAACCCTAACCCTAACCCTTACCCTTACCCTTACCCAAACCCTAACCCTAACCTTAATCACAACCCTATCCTCCTAACCCTAACCCTAAGGTAGATGCTTTAAAAGGAACGGAGCCATCATTATGATTCTGTTTATACGTTCATACAATGATCATTTACGATGTCTGACTTGAAATGTTTGTATCATAAACACCTGTCTGTATAACCAGGTCTAACCCTCACACCTTCTCTCTCCTCTCCCCTCCGCTCATAGTCTGCTGGCTCGGGCCTCCATCTCCTCACCTCCTCCATCACCCCCTACCCCCTACACACACATGCACACACACACACACACATACACACAACCTCCAGAGCCCTCTGTGTCTCTGGTCCAGGTCTAGAGGAATGTTGAGTGTCTCTATAGCCCTCTCCCTGGAGATTAGGCCTCACCACGTATGCCCCCCTCACTTCATTCCATTCCAAAGTATCCCCCCTAAGAGCTGCCACATTTTTTATCTGAGCCTGGTGATTGTGACAGATTGGCCAAATGACACACATACACAGACACATTCGTGGACGCACGCTGAGGCACAAACAGAGGGGAAGCTGGTTGCCCCTGGGAGGGGCCAGACATTGCCAGGCTCTGGCTATAAAACCCTCTCAGGATGAGGCCAGTGTCCTGCCCTGATCTGGACAGTACCTCCTTCCTCTGTGCCAGGACGCCGTCAGGACAGGCAGCAGACGAGCCTCCAACATGAACGACATCTACAAGGCAGCGGTAGGTTCCTCTAACAACTCATAAAGATGAAAGTGTGGAGTTCCTCACTCAAAACCTGTGTGTGAACTGAAACTGATGTTTTGGATCATTAACCAGAAGCTCTAACATCTGTTACTACAGATATATAATCATTGGTCTTCAATCTAAGACTGTACTTTATTCCGTCCTCATAAATTGGGTGTTATATATGTAATATCCTGGAACTGACGTGTTTATTGTACACAAATTCCTCATTACTTTGTGCATGTGACATCTGACATGACTGGAGTGACTGACAAATCCCTGTTGATGCGACTCGCACAGCACATTGACCTCCATCACCAGCTGATGTCAAAAGAGCCTCGACACCATATTTGTCTCTTGATGTTCTCCTACTTCAGCCCTATCAGAGCTGATATAGGAGCCACTCAGGAGGTCACTGACTGGACAGGTCCCCGCTCCGCACTCCGCTGCTTCGCTCATGACTTCAAATGGAACGGTCTCACTTCACATGACTAATTTTGGCCAGTTGCTGAGACTCTTCTGTGGCCGTGGTTCTGTGGTGCCAGTGACGGGCTTCAGGTTTAGATAAACCCCCCCCGGCGGCTGAATTCCAGCATTATCTATGAGCCGGGGAGCTGTGTGGCTGTCTGTCCACCTCCGCCCGCTCGGTCAGCTGGCTCCTCTGTCGCCTAACATCTTAAGTGAGCCGTGCAGCTGAGACAGTAAAAACACACAGGAATGTGCATTACATGTATTTGCTCAGATTCTTTCATACATCATCAGCACAGGAGTATGTGTTTATGAGTGTGTCTGCATGTGTGTGTGTGTGTGTGTTTAATTTATGGTGGATGACAGGCAATAACTCTTACATAAGCACCTGTCTCCCTCTCTCATTCGTGGTAGCTTTTCCAGGATTACTGTTCCATTGTGGGGCCAGATCCACAGCTATGCTAATTTAAAACACAGTGTATTGTGTCCTTTATCTGTGGTTCCTGATCCTCCTGTCTGTTTATTTTTAACTCCTCCTCTTACTGGCTCTCACACATGATATATAGGTCCTGTGGTTTCTCGGGGATGGCCCAGTATGTGGGGCCTCAATGTGGCCTTTGTTGACCCAAGAGATGCAGATGCTGGTTTCACACTTAATAATTCAAGATATCATCATTCAATTTCAAAATAACTCACTGAATGTTTGGCAGCTTCACTTTTTGTTTAAGTAAATGTAATTAAATTCATAATGAACAATTCCTCTGCCAAAGCCCAACAGGCCCCTTAAATTCAATCAAATCTGCACCAAATTTCACGCACTCATAGATGTCAGTTCTCTAAATGTGCCTCATTTTCCATCCATGAATCATTCCCTAGGAAAATGATAAAAAAATGTTAAGAAGTAAAAAAAAAAGAAAGGGCTAGGGTTCTGGATCTGCCACCTTATCCAGAATTGCACCAAATCTAAATCCAAATTCTTCACTGATTGTTGCTGCATCTTTCTTTATGTAAACTTGCTCACAAACAAACAAACAAACCAGCAAGACATGAACTAATTTCTTACGTGAAATTGTAGATAAAATGCATATTTCCCAGTTACTTATTTTTTGACATTTTGTCTCCCACAGGTCGAACAGCTGACAGATGAGCAGAAAAATGGTGAGCATTAATAAGAGATGCCTTCATGCTTTGTTCAAACATCACTGAATTATATTTTAACTTCACATCATGCACCATGATGTTGTGAAGAAAAGATGAGGCTCATCCTGTGCAGGTCCATATTATGTTGTGTAACACAGGGATGTTTTTTCCTTCATGTATTACTGTGGTGTTGCAGAGTTCAAGGCCGCCTTTGACATCTTCGTACAGGATGCGGAGGACGGCTGCATCAGCACCAAGGAGCTGGGGAAGGTGATGAGGATGCTAGGCCAGAACCCCACACCGGAGGAGCTGCAGGAGATGATTGATGAGGTGGATGAAGACGGTAAATCAAAGCTGCCGCTGCTACATGGCACAAGGAACAAAATGAGCTGCCGATTGTTGTTGACCTCTTCATCCCTGCAGACAGCTGGCAGGTCCATCATCACAGAATCATGTTGTGCAGACAAGTGTGGTTCAGACCCTCTGAACTTCACGTCAAACGATAGTCGAGGTTCTTAGACGTAACGAGACTTGTCAAGCTGGATTAAAGGGGAATGCATATCAGACGATTCACAAGTCATGTTGAATTTCTCGTCATGTAATGTGAAGCATTAGCATCTTTGGTTTGTTTGATAAAGCTTCAGTATGTATGTCATGTTTTTATGACAAAATAGTTTTCTTTTAACTATCCAACTATAGAGAAAGAGACATTTGAAGGCTCAGGCTCTCTCTATTTTTGGACTTATATATAAATTACGTTGTCATAAATGATTGGAATTGATTTAAATACCGTCCTGTGGCTTTTGTATTAAATATATTTCATAAAAATAATTATTGGTTGCAGCCTACACCACTGCACATGGAATTTAAAACATGATGTATTATATTCATAGATTTGGCCTTTGAGGAGAACGTTGGCCATCAGTTCTATCCACTGTGGATTGACATGATGTGTGTGTGTGTGTGTGTGTGTGTGTGTGTGTGTGTGTGTGTGTGTGTGTGTGTGTGTGTGTGTGTGTGTGTGTGTGTGTGCAGGGAGCGGCACGGTGGATTTTGACGAGTTCCTGGTCATGATGGTGAGGTGCATGAAGGACGATAGCAAAGGGAAATCAGAGGAAGAACTGGCCGAGCTTTTTCGCATGTTTGACAAGTAAGATCCATGTTTAAAGTTTTTTCCCATTGAATTATAAGAATTAATGCTCACAAGTGCATTTGGCCGGTAAAATCTTATAAAACATAAAGAAAAACGTAATAACAGAGATGACAAATGCCTAGAATGTTATTATCTGACACCACAGACAATCAAACTGCTCTTATGTTGCGTTTCCAGCGAAGTATGTTCCCCATGTGTAATTATGTGTACTGACAAAATGCCAAGCAGCTCTGCAGAGTGCTGCATGCAGTTTGCTCCATAATCCCTCTTGACAGCACAGAGTATTTCAAACGCCCACTCCATGTAAGCCAGTCACCTCGTCCGAGCATCAAAGAACAAACTCACCACACTCTTTTCCTTTTCCTACACTGATGGTTCCCAAACGTTTAAATTCAGGATAATATCAGTCCCTTGTCACACACAGGGACACCACCTCCTCCACCGCCATTGTAAAAACCTAATTTAGACGTGTTATGGACTTATAATATATGTTTTACATGTTTTATTGTGCAGGAATGCAGATGGTTACATTGACCTGGACGAGCTGAAAATGATGCTGGAGTCTACAGGAGAGGCCATCACTGAGGACGACATCGAGGAGCTGATGAAAGACGGGGACAAGAACAACGATGGCAAAATTGACTATGACGGTGAGGGGTCAAATGATAAAACAGACACAGTGATGTGGTTACGTGGCGCAAATGACCTCACAATCACTTTTTTTTCATTCATTCCACAAAAAAATGAGACCTTCCACTTTTGTTTTGGACTCATCCCCTGAAACTGTGTCTTCCCTAATTCCACAGAGTTCTTGGAGTTCATGAAGGGAGTGGAGTAATCCTGAACAAGAGACGACCCAGAGTGTTATTTTTGTATTTCTCTCACGGTCATCTGCGGGAAAAACTGGAACCTGCCTTTGGATGCCACTGAGAGATCCTTGGGGACGACTTTGCAAGATTTAGTCAAATACTGCATCAGAAAGTTTTCTGTATTTTTCTACCATCTCTTGCATTGTTGTAAATACAGATTGTAACTACTTTTGGTTCCCATGTAAACTGAATTTGTGTAAATGTATCCAAATTACTTGTGTTTTCTAGAGAGGACACACCGTTTTACCTGTTTTAAATATTTTAAATCTTATATCAGCCAGTTTACACATCTTCTTCATGAGAGGCTGATATGGTTTAGCTGTGCAGAAAATGAACGAGGGCACAAAGCAGAGCATATTTTCGAGTCAGCTTTGTTTCACACTTTACAGAATAATCCTTTTCCAGCAGTGTACTCAATAAGGTCTGTATACTGTGCACGTTATGATGAGCACATCATACACAACTCAACAATTTTTAAGACACCCTCAGGACTTTTTATTCCCCTCTCCTGTCCCTGACGTCTAGAGCGTTTGCATATTTCTACACGACATTGGAATGTGCGCTCGTGTAATAAACAAGATGCATTTGTCAAAACAGTCAATTTTGTCAAATTTTTCATTTTGTCTGAATAATGTAGTTTCAATTTTATCACATCGGCTTCAGGATAAGAGCTGAGGTTCTCCGTGGGCGTTTGTCTTGATGAATCCTGCAGACATGTTCTGTCCTTGGCTCAATGCTTCTGTTGCTTTACCGTTTTTTTATTTGTATTAATCATTGTGGAAACTGTGTAAAACAGGAGTTGGGTCAGTTTATTGGAAGGTTTTTATGCTTTATAAGCTCTCAGATAAAGTCAGCAGTCAAGTCAAACACTTATTTTGCCATCTCAGTCCACATTTGTCCTGCTGGTCAACATTCACAGGCCGATCACACGTCGTCTCTCATCTAAATCTCAAGTAAACAAACTAAGAGGGCCTGAAATACAAGTGGCATCATATCAAAGCCAAATACCTTTGTGAGAATCTGAGCAGTCGATAACCTAAATTTTTATTTATCTGTGTAATTTGTTTTCTATAGCGGCTCTTGTCTGCGGCATGTGAACTATTCACATGGTCGCTGTGTAAGTATCTAGTTACACAGTCTATTGGGACAGGAGCTATTTATGTCTAATCATGTTAGTGCCCATGTTAGGGGATCTGGATTGACCGACACCAGTTGACAATCAGATGCCTTTGTCCATTTAAAGAATGCTGTTCAACTACAAAGAGATATCAGTTCTATAATTAAGTTTGACATACGGGTTCACACAATTAAAGCTTTGGATGATTAGAGGAGAATTCTTTATCTCTCACCAGCATGAATTTAATTTAAGAATAAACACATTTCCACACACAATCCCACATTAAAAAAAAACTGCACCAAAACAAAAACATATTTTTTTTAAAATGTAAGTTGAGTAAAATATAATTCCTGAGTGAAGAAACTGCAGTTTCAGTCATTTTCTGATCCCCTACTGGTTTTCAGTGGAAGAGGAGTTATGCAGTTATCACTGTGGCCACTTGATGTCAGTAGGAAAACACAGTGTTATCTCTTGGTCGGGGTCATTTAGGAATCAGATTATAAGATTCCATGGCACAGCTCTACTCTTTCAAAACACAGATCATGCTTAACTTTCCGCTCCAATAAAACACATAAATCCAGTCAGGATGAGAAGAGGTTGATGATTTACAGGAGGTTTAGGCTCCAGTGGTGTTAGTAGACTTTGACAATGATCACAAATACATATGTTTATTGTAGTGTTTAACAATATCTGATGATATAAGAGTTCCATTCATTTTTGAAATCTTGACGCTGAGCTTTCCCACAGTTTGGTTGTGGGAAATGAGATCAAGTGTATTTTTTTGTGTGCAGGTGACGTCAGTGGCCTGATGACAATGTCCAAAGGCCTCCCCCACCTCCCTCTATCTCTCTCCATGTCCCTGAGGGTCCTGTTAGCTCCATTCAGTCTCCACGGTCTGTGTTAGTTATGGGATTTTAAACCCCAATCAGCAGCGAAGCACAGCCGCTCTGTCAACAACTGCCTCACAAATATAACACACTACATCAGCTGTGCCACCATCTCCAGTCCAGCTGCACTCCCCAAAAATACTGCATGAAGACCCAGTGATAACATGATATGAGGAGATGTCATGTCAGAATATTTCTTTAAATCACAGATTAGGCTGCTCTGCTTCCCGAGTTATTTATAAAGCCATCTGCCATCTGCAGCGTGGAGCAGGATGAGTGGTGCTCTCCCCGCCATCAATGGGAGGCCGGGCAGCAGCAGAGCAGTGTGTGAATGAATCTGGGGTGTGGCATACGAGCAGCGAGTTGGGTGGAGATGTGATGCGGTTACGTAAGACAGGGCCTGATGACTCATGCCTGCTGTTATTAACATAAACTGCGGTTATGAGCCACCTTTGGTAATGTGGACGTCAGGGACAACATTAGCTACCAGAAGAGCCGCTTTGCCCCCATTTGCCCCCGTAACACTAAACTTTCACATTATCTGAGATAGTGGGGTTTTGCATGTAAGCAGTTTATGTTATGTAACTGAGTTCATTCAGTTTTATTCTGCCAGTGTGTGTGTTTGTGTTTGTGTTTGTGTGTGTGCTGGGTAAAACCGGTTATTCCAATTATATGACTCAGACACACACAATACATTCCTACCTTACCAACACTGAACGTTCGCACTATGACAACCAAGTGTTTTATTTATTTCTAGCTATTTACAAAAAAAAAAAAAAAACATTTCTGTGACAATGTGTAAGATTTAACTGTCTGGTTCCTCCTCGAGCGTCATGCCACCAAAAGGTTAGAGTGTCAACCTCTATCGGAGGAAAAAAGGTAATACGCTCATCGGATTGAACCCACAACCTTAAAAAACTTCAGTGCAATGTTGAAGCACTCTGAGTCATTAGTCAGGTTTATGTCTGAGCAGACTTTGGGCTATGGACTTCAAAGTTCAGCGAGTCAAACAAACAAACAAGTACTTCTCTAACACCCTGAACTATTTGTTAAAACACAATTGTGTAATATTTATTGGTATCGACTTGAGTATTTATTGGAAGTTATTTAATATTTATTACTTTTGTTATTGGACTTCAAAACTTGACCTCTTATACAGACAGGAAACAAGTGAAAGTGGAAAGAGGCCGAGCACACGATGAAAAAGGGAAATAATCTATAACACATGGACTGTTTCACTTTTATGTTCCTACAGTGTTTGACTCTCTATCCTCTAGATGCCGTTGAAAAGTGAAGTTGGGGCCAACTTTGATTAGATAAGATGTTATAATAACAGAATTAATGATGCAACATGGAGGAGAAGTGTGCATATACAGGTATATTTTGTGTGTGAGCATAATTTCTCTATACAACTGGGCCTCCATTGACCAGGACGTCCACTGCTGGATAGGTCATGACCCACAATGTTTAAAACTTTATGCCGATAGTATGACGTTTGTTATAATGTCTTGACCTGTGTGGTTTGTTCAGGTATAAAAATCCCCGGCAGAGCGAGGAAGACCCCGCCTGGAGTTTGGAAGGCGTTAACTTCTCATACCATCTCTCTGCCGCCCACACATGCAGCCGGCTTTTGGGTTGAGAGGATTCCGGTTTTTCTTGTTTCTCTGCATCACATGATCTTGGAAGTCGTCCAGTGCCGAATATCATAGCCCAGTCTCCTCTCATTCAACATCCACAGAGGAAGCAAATATATGAGCGTATGCTCCCAAAATGTCGAGATTTGTCGTCAGCCTTTATTCTGTTTTTAGGTCATGTGATAATGAATTCTTATTGTTGATGTTCTGTGTTATTAATAGTCTGCCTCTTCAGGATAAAAGGATGATTTTATGCTTCTATCTTTTTAAAAGGAAACACAAGGGAAAGCATGGATTCATTATGAATGATCACATGCTGAATAAATTCATTAAACTCTGACTTAGACGATTTTGGAGAGGTTGCTAGGTTGTTTTTGTTGCCATAAATACACAATGAGGAAGTGGAACGCCTTAGACAAAGAGAGTGGAAGGACTGCAAATCAAATGTGAACAGACAGAATATTGTATCATGATGCTCCATCCCACTTCTGGTGCTGAGAACACTGAAGTACTGTTCCTGCGCTGCTCGGCCATAATAGCCCATAGAACAGCGAGACGACAAAACACAGAACTCACAAATTCCACAATAACTATTCATTGATTCAAATGAATAAAGCAATTGTTTTGTTTTTAATGTACCAATGCAGGGTTAATGTATTTTTACCACTTACAAAAAGGAAGCTTGTGCATAAAATGGAGGAATAAATTGGCTATTCAAGATTATTTAAGTATAATACTACTATTTATGGTCATGCTACCACTACGCCATCTAAAAAAAAGTCATTCAAAGATTAATACATTTTAAAAAAGATATTAAAAGTGCTACTGTCAAGTGCAACTATTTATAGATTAGATTATATGTGAAATATAAATTAACAAGTAAACAGTATATGCTGTAGATCAAACTCAATCATCTAAAGGGCCGTGTTTAAAAAAAACGAGATCATAATCAGTTCCAGGGCCAAACGAGGCCTGTATTTATAAAATGACCCAAACTGGTCATTCTTTTCATGAAAACATGTCCTGTGTAAAAACAAATATTCACACACATGCATTTTACATGAAATATCTCTCCCTCACAATGTATTTGTAGCTGAAAACAAAACTAGGGCATCTATAACTAAACTGATCAGAGTATTAAATAAAAATGGTCCACTACATCAATGCAATTTATTGTATCTGTACACCCTAAAGCCTAAATCTGTACAACTGTACTTCCATCACACTGAACACAAACCAGAGAGGCTAACTAATGTTTTCAGTCTATGGTTAAATCATTGGCACACAAATCCAACTACAGTCTATAGATTTAAACTAATATTTTCATGTTAAACATGTAATTTTGTCAAAATATACCAAATTATATATATAAGTAGAAAATGTAATTATGGGGTTTTGCAGGTTGACTTGTGAAACATCCTCTCAGCTTCGTTATTTACTTTTCATGTTTACAGTTTGCTTATCAGCCATTTAGCGATTAACTGTTTGAATGGAAATGACTTGGCTGAATGAAACATTAAATTTGACTTGTTATCACTTATTGTCAATGTCTATTTATATAGTTTAGTCAAACATATTTGGTTTGATAAAACCTTCTCAAAAGTGCAGTTAAACCAGCAATACTGACATGTCTGGCCACAGTTCTCAATAGAATTGATAATGTTCACATTTTATGCTGTTATTTGATTATTTGTTATTATGTAAATGTAGATTTTAAGATGAGGACTTTTGTAAATGTGTAAATTAAGCTCTTTAAGCTTCAGACACATGGAGATCCCTGTCCTCTGAGCTATGACATCATTATTTCGGTCTCTGATGGTGTAGAATCACATCCCAGGCCTCAGACGTGCTCTTCTGGCTCACTCAGCACTTCTGTAATGTTTGCAGCATATGGCCTTGTGTGAATGGCATACCAGACAGCAAGGCAGTTCCCAGCATGACCCCCCTGTAGTTCCCTGAGCAATGAACACATGACAGACGGATGACCTTTACTTTGTGTTGGGTCTATCAGGGCACGAGGAACGTTCCCTCTCAATCACTTTTCCACAGATTAAACTGCAAACAGACATCACTTTGTTCCTGTGTTTGGTGAGCGCGGGGCACTGTACATCACCGGATGGCGAAATTGGCCACGGAACTAGAGACCTCTGGTGTTAACAGATGGCTGCCTCGCTCTGCCACTAGTCCTCCATGTGGCTCTGCTTTACACATGACCCAGAATTCTCTTTTGCCAAAACTCGCACTTTTCTTCCTCCTCGGAGAACACACACGTCTCGCAAGAAAGATTTATGTTTCACAAGTGCCAGCAGGGAGGGTTGAGAGGGCTGCTTGTAAAAAGACTGCATATGAATAGTTCCTGGAGAGATAAGACACTTCCTGTTAGATGGCTGGAAAGTCTAGCATGACTTGATGTCATAGCAACAGACATCTGAGTCTTCGCCGTTAACACAGCAAATAAGACGAGTGCAGCATATGATGAGGAGAATGTAAAATGGTGACAAACTCGTTCAGCTGCTAAATGCGTCCATGTGTGGGCGGTGGTCAAACTTTGGATCTGAGTTCATTTCACTCCAAATACTGGGAAGTAGGAAGCGCTGCAAATGGTTACAATGTGATTCACAGGTTCTGAGAATCAAATGGCAAATTCCCAACAGTAGATGAACTCACCAGCATGACCATACATAGGCTACTTTATAAGACCGTGCCCAAGGGGTTTCTTTCTGTTTCAGTGTTACCAGTTTCTGATACTGGTTTATAGGCAAATTTAAAGCGTTTCATTGTTGGTAACAAGCATAGAATCTAATCCAATCACACAGCTCTTGTCTAAACATTATATGAAAGGAAGCGACACACACACACACACACTCACATACACAGCGTCCATGATGTCATCTCTTCCTCCGTGACATGATGTCAGCGACAGCATTCGACCAAATACTGAGATTAGGATTACTGTCCCCGGCCCCGAACATCTGCTGTGCACGAACACAGCGAGAGAAAAAAGCAGCAGGGCCAAACATGGGATAACAGCGACCCGTTAACAAACATCAGAAAACAGAAAACGTTCATTAATACCGTGAAGATAAAGTAAAATGATGAGCTGAATAAACGAGAAGCAGAAGCAGCTGGGACATTGCCTTCAGTCAGGCAGTATCCTCAGTGTGTTCTTATGACCACAGCAGGTGTGAAGCAGACTGGCTCAGTCTTTACAACACACACATGGACCCACACACACACATGCACACATGCAAGCATGTTTGCAAACAGACATATGCCCCCCCCACCCCCCGTGCTAAAATCCTGTCAGTCTAATGCACATCTGCTTCCCCTGAAACTACTGCTGAGTAAGCACTGTATTAGCCTCTGCTTCCCTTCAGGAGTGATCACAACAGGACAGAAAGACTCCACTTATCTGTCACACTAAACAGTGGCAGCACACACACACACAGACACACACACACACACACATGCACGCACACATCCTGTTTCTATATAAGGAAGTCAACCTATATTTCTTTTTCATCAAAGGTTTTACTTTCTGTCACTATGTAATTTCGCTTGGCGTTAACAGGCAGGAGTTTCCTACAATAGGATTATTGAGTAACTTGGTAACAAGCTGGAAAACAGCCGCTGTCAAGGCCCCACACCTCGTCTTTGTAGTTGGCAGCGGCACCCACCATGATTTATAATTACAGAATCAAAAAGGGCTATGCTTAACTCTCATGCGAGATAGCCGGCGTGGAAAAAGTACTGAGGAACAGCTGCGAGGGATTCCCACACACGAGAAGCCACGTTATACATCTGAAGATGAGCGTTTGAAGACTCAGCAATAAAAACTGGTATTTGAAGGCGTGCAAATATATAAATCATTACTTAATGCTCTCGCACAGTACCGGCGACATCCTGTGTACGGTTCCAGTTGCAGATAAGACCTCCCTGATTAATGGTTCCCACTTCCATCATCCCCAGGGCTCCAATCTCCATCTGTCAAGCAGTGCAGCTAACCATTGCCTCTGCCTTATCGTGGGTGTCTTTTCAGACCTAATCACAGGCTTTACCCTGCAGGTATGTGGCCAGCCAGGTTCAGTCATGCCAGAAGACCCATCACTCAACAGCCTCAATTATCACATCGGCGAGGTGTTGCTAGGCAAGTCCCTTCATGCACTGCTGTGAAAGTTGAAGATTTTAGTTTCTCAAGTCACCTCAGCCCAGGAGCTGGAGCTTAAAACCATATGATAGTTCAGAATTTCAGTCATTAAATCCCACAGACTGACAGTTACTGCAGCGCAGATCAGCTACAGAACATTTCCACCCCCACCTATTTTCTTCCTGATTTAAGACAGCTTGGCTTCGGTTCACGAGATAATTTGTTCAGGGAAGGGAATTCACTGCATCATCTTTCTGTCATCTGGTTGCAGAACACACGAATAAATCTCCCAGACAAAACAGAAACAATGCCGAACCAATCAGAACACTCAGGGCATTGGAATGAAACATGAGGCTGAGAAAGCACAGAGAGGGAGAACATTATCTTCCAGCCAGAGAAACTCAACACATTTCGAAATATTCACTGTGTAGTCTAATCGCTGGGTGAGAAGGCCAGTGATTTCTGCCACTAGCGATAACATACGTACCCATTCTGATTCACCTTATGATCACCTGAATGTAGTTTGTTATGTTTTGCAACATACTCTACATTACTTTTTAAGAAATTAGCTTAAATTAATTATTATTATTGTGTATATTCTTCCTCTTCTGTGTATCATGAGAATCCTGTTGAATGTTGAGATACTAAAAAAGTTTAATTTCCTATTTTTAAACAACAAATTCATTTGTAAGATATTGCACTTTTTTCTAATAAACCTTACAATCATATTAACAGAAAAGATGTGTAACTCTGACACTTGAAATGACTATCATGCAATGGTGTTATTAGATCTGGTCACTCCCTGACTCGAAGGCGCGAGTTGTCGGAAACGTCGCATCTGTGGTGGAGCGCATGCTGTGTCACCTTCCCTTTTCCTTTGAGCGCCGTTTGAGTGACTGTGTGTGGGTGCAGCTGCGCTGTGGTTTTCACAGATCTGGTCCTGTCACTTGTCTTTGTGTCAAAAAGCCTGTGGGACACAGAAAGCCGAGCGTCACAGCGGACAGAAAATAAGCCATCTGACCACACCTACAGCCTTGGGACTGGACGCAGAGAGCCACCGCTCGCAGCGCTCCGACTCCTCACTTAACCACACGACCACTTCTGTTTGGTTTTCATGAAAGCATGCTACCAACTTTCCGTAAAAGCCTGTAAACAAAGACCAACAAAAGACATTCAAGTAAAAATATACAATATATTTGTTGTATAAACTTGTACAGAATGTCTTGGACATTTAGTTTTACATACACTATACATAAGGGCCAAAATAGGATCACTTTCACATTCTTCGTGATTTTGAGAAAGTGTCCCTATGACGACCGCATTTTATGTACAACTTTACAAACATAGCAAACAAAACAGCCCTTGGATGCACTTTTAAGAGGCCATGACGAATTACAGATGCCTTGTATAAAAATCCCTGAAAACGTCTCTCGGTGAGGTAAGAACACATTAGTCAAACTCATTTCCTTTCATTCCCTCTCATACATCAAGCTCACTCATTTGTTCGGAGACGAGACTGGCAATAGAGAACAGCTAATTACACATCATGTTTCCCTTAACATTACTGTGCCACGGAAAGAAGTAGCTGCAGGCTGAAGACTGTCGGAGTAAAAAATAAGGTGGACATCCAATCCTTTATACGCTGATTACATTTGTTTCTGTCAATTGTGGCAGAAAGTGCTCCTACTCGGTATACCTCCACATCCAATTTCATGTTAAAGTATGGTCAAGGCCTCGACAATAACAGGAAACAGGGTTACAAAACATGCTCCTGGGTAGAACATAATCACACGCAAATAATAAGCAGTGGAATGTAAAGGAGGGTTTCTGAAGAGTAACAAGATTTCATTTTGATATTTTGCAACTCGTGACCACTTATCTAACACCCTGATGTTTACCAGATATTAGTTAAGGTCTTCTGACTAAAAGCACAAGAAATACTGCTTTCAGCGGTCACTCCATTCTGCTGCTGCAGTCATCACAAGAACAACTGGATGAGAATTCAAGGCCGGATCACTGTAGTAGCTTATTTTCCTCTGTGAGAGTACCATCAAAACACTTCAATTGGTCCACAAAGAACATTCGGATTGGCAAAAGACTCCTTTGACAACATCAAGGCAATAATCATGACTAATGCAAAGAAATACATTAACATCCAATATACAGCTGGTGAATAACAAGTAACAGTCAAACAACAATCCTAGATGTAATAGAGAGGTTATGAAATGTCCTGCTATCATGGCTGTGCATGGCCATTTGGTAATGCCATGTGTGGTGGGTAACAAAATCCATCCTTTAGTTAGATATTAAGGCATCGAGACGTGATCTAATGGAGCGTGTTCTCTGCAAACAGGCACTGTTCCTTTAACAAATCAACGGAGTTCATTTTGGTGCAGAAATAGCGTAACTGATGTTCTGCCTGTGTCAGCTAGTCAGGCGTCTCTCACAGGCTCAGAAAACCTCAGAGACGCCACAGGAAACGAGAAAGAAAAAAACCCAGTCCAACCAATCCTCATGTCGACTCCAGCGTGTCAAGTTGGAAGACGTTGTGATTGGTCGGCGTGGTGAAGAAGAGCTGCTCCTCGCTGGTAGAGCGGTTATCACAGGGAATGTGCAGCCCCAGCGTCCTCTCAAAGTCCAGGAGCTGGCCCATGAAGTTGAAGTTTGGGGAAATGTTGGACTTCTTCCTCTTGACAAAGTCATAGGCGTCGTTGAGGGAAAGGTTTAGTCTCTGCATCAGGTACGCCACGGTGACCGTGACCGAGCGACTGATGCCGGCCAAGCAGTGGACCAGGATGCCACATTGCTTGGATCGAGCCTCGTCTGTGAGATGAGAGGAAAACTAAGGTCACTCAGAGGATGAAGACTCAAGTAAAGTAAACACGCAGTTTTATAAATTGTTGTAAATAATATCTTCATTGATAAATATCATCCAGTACTTTGTTATTTAAGGGTTATTAACAGGTACCAATGTGATTCTGGCCCTTAGTGAGCAGAAGTAAAAAAAAAATGGCACCACAAGATTTACTCTAGAAAACATGGGGCTAATATTCTGTAAGTTACAGACAAACAACTGACAACAACAGCCAAAACACAACCGGAGCCAAGACACTTTCACATACAAGCTTGTGGCATGATTCAGCAATCTAACACAAACCCAGAGTGGAAACAGCACTTCCTTCCTCATTCTACACTGAGGCTTGTTCGTGACACACAACACAACAAACACATGAAATGCTGCGGCTTCAGGTGCAGCCACGGCGAGCAGCAGCGAATCAAATGTGAAATTGAAACATAGTGTTCTCACGCTAACTGGGTAGATATGGAAGGAGTGTTTATTACATGCTGCTGTATAAACCACAATTTGGTTATGGAAATAATAAAAAAAAATTCCATCTGTACCACATTCACAAACAAGGTAAGCAGTTGATTATCATTCAGAAGTAATGATAATTATATTAGAATTAAACACAATTACATTACATTTCTATTCTGTAAAGTATGAGTGTGTGCACATGTCTGGAAGTTTTAAATCCAAACAAAGTCAGTTGTTGACCCACTCACCTATAAAAGAAATGGCCTCTGGGAAGAACTGCGACAGGTTCTGACTCCAGTGGTCCGAAATGGGAATCTGCTTGTACCTGAAGTGGCCGTCATGCTCAAACATGTTGGGAAGATTGGGTGTGACGTTCAGGATGTACTTGATATTGTACTGGCCCAGCACGTCTAGGTTGGTGGAGTCTTTGGCGCAGCCCAGGTAAAGGTAGGGTAGGATCTGGACGGGGAAGGCCGGCTGATTGCTGGGGATGGGGCTCTCCTCGGACTCCGTGGCGCTGCTCGGCTCTCGATCGGACTCCCCATCGGAGCAATCCGAGCTGATCCGGAGATTCCCAAACCCGAGGACGGAGAGCGGGGGAGAGGAGCTCGGACAGGAGCTGTCGAGGAGGGTCTCACAGTGTTCTGGGTACTCAGTGTGGAACTTCACGAATCCACCTGGAGAGAGAAAACACAACAGAAACAAAGTCACATCAAGATGTTCAGATTATTATTTGTTTTATAAATGTCTCACCTCTTCTATTTCAGAATTAGTTTTTATCATGGCATCAATTAAAATACAGTTGGGCTGTATAAAAAAAAAAAAAGCTGGAAGAGGCTGAAGCGCCTCCCAACACAGACCATTCATGAAATGCATGCCTGTTCCTGCTGGAGCAAAACATGGCGCGGCCATTTTGGAATTTTAATTGAGAATCTCAGTGACACATTGGGACGCGCTGCTCGCAAACTTTTCAAACATCCGCAAAAAAAACTCCGCATCACAGGATGGAAGTTGGCGCAGAAGTGACTTCGTTAGTAACACGAGGACGCGACAAAGTTACACTGTCGATGTGAAAGTTCAAATACAATCTGACAGAAACACGATCCTGTCGTTTCCTTTTTTAAAAACACACCGTTTCACTTCTTCTGCGCCAAAACAAGAATGTTCGTTGTCACGTTGGAAACTTCTTCACAGACACAACTTACTTACTTACTCACACGCACGCGAACCTATAACTACGTAGTTCCAGTGGGTTAACTCGACATTCACGCTATTTACCTTCCAGATAAAACGCTTTGCATCCGTCCTCCCAGAGTTTCTGGAGAAGCAGCCCCAGCACCGACGTTGGCGCGCCGCTGTCCTGCCACCCCAGTGCGCCCTCGTCGTACAGCACCACCGTGTCCGTCTTACACCGCCGCATGAACTTCTCCTTGTCCTCGTGGCTGGGGATGATGGTCCGGATGGGGATGTTGCCCTTCCTGAACCTGCGGAGCATGAGCCCCGGGATGGCCAGGTTGACGGCGCTCTCTATGTGGGACGACTCGTACAGCTCGTGTGAGCGACAGTCCAGCAGCAGCAGGGAAGTGCCCCCGGACTCCAACTCCACTTGCAGCCATTCCACGCTTTTGCTCGGCGTCGCGTTAGACATGTCGGACTCGGGTTTCATGCCAAACGCGCCACTTCCTTCATGATCCACCGCCCGACCAGACGCCTCATCTCAGCCGGAGAACAGAGGAGAGAAACGGGAGAAGCGTTCAGACGCTGCCCCGCCGGCGCATGGCGCTTCTGCCCGAGCGAAGAGATTTCCCCGTTTCCCTCTCCTCTGTTTCCATCAGTGAGTGAGTTTGACCTGCCTCGAGGCCAGCACAGACCTATTTACACCCAGACATGTTGAAATGTGAAATGTTTTACAGCCAAATGATCTCTTCATCAACTTCCACAGCTCCACATCTAACCACGGTCCTCCATGCACTCTCTACTTTTACCATTCCTGTGCACGGGGAGGTTTTCTCCTCTTAGTTGACAGTAGAGCAACTCAAGAGGGAGGAGTTTGTTCCTTATGATTTAAAGTCATAGCAGAAATATCACTAAGTTTTTCTACGAGCTGGTTCCACTGGGATCTTTCTGGAAACCACCACTTAATCTATTATTCACAACTAACTTCTTGTGTCGGACCAATACAGATTTTTGGGAACTGAAAATTCCCAAACTCCGGTACAATCCTGCACAAAAGTGCATTTGAATACCTTTTCGACAAATGTGACAATAAAATATATCAAATAATAAGAGTAATAATCTAGTATTAGTATATCTAGTATATTTTTTGTAAAATGTCAACATACATGCACATCTTTTTTTGCATTTTTAATATCTTTGTAAACTTGTATTGATTGTTGTAACTGTCTAATTCATGAATAATAATAATAACAAAAACAATATTTATATTAAACTTTCACTTAAAATTGACCAACTACAATTTAATAATGAACAATATACCGATTTAGAAAATAAAAAAATTTTAACACACATTTTTTTCAAAATAAGGTTAGCAATTGTGTTAATTTAACATAACTTTAGAAAAAACAATTTTAAGTAATTTGTGTTTTTTCAGCTTCACTATTGTTTGAAGTTGGTGAACTATTCTACTTTAACTGAGAACCCTTTTTTAAAGTCTATGACACAGTAACTATACATAAGGAAGGTAATTACCACATAGAACATTACTGGTCTACTACTATAGAATTCCCCAAAACCATAATACAACAGATTAGATTATTACATAAGATTACAATAACAATCTTCTTTAGATAACTTCACAGCTTCTATTCAGAACACGGACACTGACAAAGGGGCATTTGGCTGTGGAAGAGCAGCAGATTTCCGAACTAAGGTATTTCTTCATTTGTCATCATGATAATATTCATTATCAGTTTTGTTACACCACTGAAACAGCTTCCTTCCCCAAATCTGAGGTGAAGTGAGTCAATGAAAGTCTTGTTTCCATCTTGAGATGTTACACAGTGGCTGCAACAGGAAATTTGTAAGCATGGTGCAGTGCAGGCATGTGTTTTTGTAAGAAAGTAACCACAAACATTGCCACTGTTCACAACTGGTAAGTCTGATAATGCAAGAGAAAGATGAATGAGAGTGGATTAGAGAGGAAGAGAGAGGGAGGGAGGGATGCGTGCAGTGGGAATCCAGCTATGCAGCTCATCTGTCTGCACACGTGAGCGGGGGAGACACAGATGTGCAGAGCATCAGGATTAACACAGAATGAGGAAAAGAGCTAAACCTGCGCTCACACACACACACACAAATGCTCTCAACCATGATCAGACCCACAACAACACACACCATATCATTGCTGCAGCAAACCACAGCACCATTTCAGCACCTGCCTCCAACAGCCAGCCACTACATAATGTCAGCAGTTTAAACACACACACACACACAAGCCTCATACCCATATGATAGCTGCTGCAGTTGGAATCCCCTCCAGGAAGTCCAGAGGTGTTGCACCTGCCTTCAGACCTGAAAGAAGAGAATTAGCGGCCTGCATCTACAAAGGACAGTGATGGATGAGGGAAATGATGGGTGATATTTTCATGAGGTCAAGCAACACACAGAGGAGCATTTCCTCCCAACACCCCCTATTTAAATCCCCTAAATAAACCCAACATGGAGCAAGAGTGTTAAAAACTCAGAACATCAAAGCTTGATGTTCTGAGTTTGCTGGAGCTGCAGCTGGAGGACAGTGGCGGTCACCTGACTGCTCCACTTCCACCAACGTTTGACATGTTATGTAATGTGCTCAAAACACAAGCTCATGCTAATTCTGTCAGAGGGAAGAGGGGGAAGGTCTCTGGTTTTGCAGAATCTCAGGTTCTTGCGTGTCAAGTGCTGCTTCGAGGGCTTTCACGCATAACCGGCGTGCAAACACACTCCTGTCATGTGCAGATGTACGGCGGGAAGCATTCAGAGATGAGACAAATGGGAGGAGAGCTTCCTCCCCATTGATGTTTCTATGGGTGTGGGAGTAAAGAGATTTTTTCTCCAATTGAGCTAATTCTCTTCAAAAATAACAATGATAGGCCACTAGGATAGAAATATCAACTCAATAATGATGTTGACACTATCTCATATGAAAAACTACATGAAATAACCAGGTTGCTGCATTATTGGCAGATAAATCTGATAGTTCAGTTGATTTAAAATTCTCCATTACATCTGATTCTGCACGTCTTCTCCACTGTCACATGCTCCGAGGCGGATGGACGTGTATATGCAGCCTTTTATTAAAACCACAGTGATCTCCCATGTTATCTGGATAGGAAACTCAATATCCTGTCCTGTGCTGATACCATCTAGTGGTTCATGGTGAACGCTGCTGCACCAGCTATGAGTCATCTGCAAAGGGAGGAGGTGTCTGACGTCACTGCCTCGCAGTTGTAAACGGGAGAACCAGGATGCCGCCATGTGGCAAAAACCAAGAATGTCATTACTTGAATTTCATGGAGGAATGAGGGATTTGATCCCATAAAAACTTTTTTTTAAAGTAAATCCATTCATTAAAGTTTGATGTGTAATGTGTAAGACTGCAGGACATTTATTTTGGGGTCTTAAATATTTTTATTTTTGTGAGGCACTTTTTATTAGCATTTTTTTGTAAAGTGAAATGTTCCGATAGATTATTCAGATACGACTAACCCACCCAAACCTTATATATACATTTCGTAAGATGTTTAACGGGAGTATATATATTTATATATATGTATAGATGTGACAGGGTATGATATCAGAGCTTTATTGTCCCATTTTCTCACTGGATGCATTAAGAAAATAAGATAAAACACAATTTACAGTAAGAACCCATGATTACCTCTGCTACAAAAACAATGCTAATTAACCTTCAACCTGCTTTGAAACGTAGTCCTGTATATATATATAAAGTGAAAACCACAAAATAAAGTAAAATAAATGTATGTATAAAACAACCTTTCAAATTTAAAACAAAAGAGTAAATGACCACTTTAGCCACAAAATGTTATTGGCCACTGCACATTTTATATGTGGTGATGTATTTCATTTAAATAAAATAAATAGCTTGAATACATCTAGGATTTAGAGTTTTACTTGACATCAGGCCACAGCTGATATCATGTGACTGAGGCCTGTGAAGTAGGACTTCTCCCTCTCGCTCATCAGCTCGAAGTGAAGAGGCTGCTGGCAGAAGTTACACTCTGCTGACGAGTGCGGCCTCAGCTCCAAACCCACCTCGGTCCACGTCTTCGTCAGCTGGTCTGTGGAGACCGAGCACAAAACAAACAGGTGAGGTCACAAACCGTATCATTAATATGGGTGTTAAAGTGTGTATAAATGAGTCAAAGTTCTAATGGTCATATTCAGAATACTGTGTAGTATAGTAGGCATACCAACAAAGTGGTACATCATCTGTGGGGTGTGGTGTGGTGTGGGGGCGATGCGCAGCAGCTCCTCTCCTTTAGCCACGGTGGGGTAGTTGATTGCCTGGACGTAGATGTTGTAGCGAGACATCATGATGTCACAGATCTCAGTGTTCTTCTCTGCATCTGCAACCTGCCGAACAGAATATACGATATGTCAGATTCACATTTGACTTGGTGATTGGAGAAGCTCTTCTTTTTGCGTCAGTCAAAGACAACTGGACTTGCTTTAGATCTAAAGTTATAACTTACACCTTTGCAATGATTCATTGTATTGCATGTATTATATTAGACTCTATTTGTTTCAGCAAAGTGTACTCACCCGGACAGGGATGATGTGGCTTGGACAGTGGACAACCGGAAGGCCTGAGTCCATCAGCATCTGTCGGAGAAGCTTGACGCTCCTCTGGTGTTTCCTCCTGAGCACCTGGCCTTCTTCACTTTTCAGGATCTTGATGGATTCCTTCGCCCCTGCGAGCAGCATGGGAGGCAGAGAAGTGGTGAAGATGAAGCCTGCAGCGTAGGAGCGTACTGCGTCCACCAGAGCACTGGTGCTGGCAATGTAACCACCCACACAGCCGTATGCTTTGCCTGGAAATGAAACCCAAAGCAGGTCAGAGAAGCATGTTTGTGACTGACTGAGTGTGAAGTAATTCCCATCGTTAGAGAGGCTTTCACTTACCGAGGGTACCAGAGATGATGTCCATCTTGTGCATGACTCTGTCTCTGTCCCCGATGCCTCCTCCTCTGGGCCCATACAAGCCCACAGCGTGAACTTCATCCACGAAGGTCAGAGCACCATACTTGTGGGCAATGTCACACATTTCTTTAAGTGGGCACACAGCCCCTGTGAAGAGCACATGGTTTATTATAATAATAATAATAATAATAACTTTATTTCTATAGCACCTATTTAAATGAGGTTACAAAGTGCTTATTACACTATGTTTATTTTCATGATGTGAAACTTGAATGAAAATAAGAAATGCTTTTTAATCTCTCTGCTTTGAAAGAGTTTGTTTCTGTTAACTTGTTTCTGTTAAATATTTAGTTTTAATTCATTTTTCTTTGCATAACTTGTACAATATAAAATGTAAATCACTTAAAACTGAATGAGGAAACAAAATCCTGTATCCCCTGTCCCCAATTTCCTTTTGAAGCATAAGAATACATATACATCAGATAAGTCTGACATTTCAGTGGCCTCACCGTCCATTGAGTGCACCGTCTCAAAGGCAACAATCTTTGGAGTTGAGGCATCAGATTTCTCGAGCATCTCCTGTAAGTGGCTGACGTCATTGTGACGGAAGACAAACTTCTTGACCCCACTGTTTCTTATACCCTGAATCATCGAGGCATGGTTGCCTGCGTCAGAGTAGATTTCACAACCTAAAGGAGAAAACACAAGAAAATATTAACCCTGAATTACCTCCTATACGTTTCTGTCTAAATCAAATACACCATTTTCTACATTATGATATTTCCAAGCTTCATATAAAGTACCTGGTAGCATTTTTGCCAGAGTAAACAACGTGGAGTCATTGGCTACAAAGCAGGAGGTGAAGAGCAGTGCAGCGTCCTTGTTGTGCAGGTCAGCCAGCTCCTGTTCAAGCTCCACATGAAATTTACTTGTCCCTGAAATGTTTCGTGTGCCTCCTGCACCAGCACCATGCTTTTGAACTGTCTTGCTTCAAGGAGAAAAAAAATTGAAAGAGTTAACTTTTATATTTTGCGAAAAAAAATCAGTTATGGATGATCTGCTTGCCTACTCACACTATAGTCTGGGTGACTGTGGGGTGACGGCTCATGCCGAGGTAGTCGTTGCTGCACCACACAGACACGTCTCTCTTTGCATGAAAAGACTCCGAGTAGTCGTCTGCCATCGGGAATGAAGAGGCGCGTCTGTTCACAGTCTTAAAAACCCTGTACGTGTGATCCGTCTTCTTGCTTTCAATCTTCTCTTCAAAAAACCTGTCATACTGGTATGTGACAGCTGATGGAGGAAAACGAGAGGGTTCATAAGATTCACAAAAACAACTCATACAGTGAACTAAAGCTCAGAGGGAAGAACATGATTTACCTTCAGGCAGATTATCCTTTAACAGGTGAGACACTGGTTTAAAAAGAGTTTTTGGTGCCTCCATGTTTGACTTGTCTGCCTCGATGAGATCCACAACTGATAAATCCATGTTCTTTTTCCCTGATCAAGAAACGAGCTGTTAATAATCTATAAATCAATGCATGGTATTTATTTATATTAAACTTTCATGATTTACACAACCAACTGTCGGGGTATCCAATTCCAGGTGTGGCTATGTGACCACTTACCTGTGCAGAAAGATTGCATCTGCTGGACGTCCTCCTGCAGCTCCATGCTGGCCTCCCTAACTACCCTGTTGTGTTTCTGCACCATCTCTGCAGCCAAGAAAGGGCATTTAGAGCCTACAGCCTGGCCAGCAGGTGGCGTAGTGTGTCCTGGAGGCAATGCTTCATGCTTTTGAGCTACAGAATACAAGAACATTTAGAAATTATAACAAGATTAGATCCTGTGCATTAATTGTATTGAGCTAACAATATTGACATACAACAGGGCGCATTCATTCGTTTGTTACGACTGACCGTCATTTGTTGAAGTGTGTTTGGACACAGAGGCCATAGAGGACAGAGCTCTGGAGGCCAGGTCCATCATCACGGGGCACTTTTGTGCATAGTTCACCAGCGATGACTTCCCAGCCAGCTGCAGGAAGACACTGGGAACAGTGGTGAGGAAAGGGCACCGGCGGATCACTGCGTCCATGTGAGACACTCTCGACCTAAATGAGAAGGAGAATATGGGAATTATTAAAACATGTATCACAACAGTTTTCCTGTGAATTTTCTAGGCAAGAAGAATGGACAGGACACTGGTTATATTCTGTTAAGTTCAGATATTTAAATACAGCCTGCACCTGCCAACGTCTGACTGACGTAGCATCTCAGAATTCTTTCCACTAAACCTGATCCACTTAAACGTTGCTTTTATCTTCCGCCCTCTCAGTTGCCACCGGTTTCATTTTACCTGAACACATCCCAGTCCACCTTGATGTAACAGATCATGAAGGTCTTGCGAAACATGACTGAATCCACACTAATCTATGACCAGTGAGAGACCAGAGAAGATGTTCTGTTTAATGCCCAGAATGCTCCTTTTCACTCTGCTCTGTAGTCAGCTGTCCCTGACAAGCAGAAAAGGGGAGAAGGGGGAGGCATCCCCTCTGAAGGAGTGGTCTCACTACTGCAACTGTCTTACCTAAGACAGAGGAGAGGAGGCATCCGGCTGCTTGTGATGAAACAAAGTCATGAACTGAACAAACGGAGCCCACCTGGTCTCACATGTTACCAAACAGGGGCTGGGTCTCAATTAAAGTCTAATTTAATGGTAGGTACTATAAAATACAATCTCCTTTGTGCTGTCAAAGTTACCAGATACTTACTGACCTTGACCCAAAAAATAAAAAAAGAATCCACGTTGACAATGTTATCAATATATTAAAAACCTGTAAACATCTGTATCCAGCTGCTCATAAGTTCTTTTCAGGATTTTTAGTCAGAACTGATTCTAGAACATCTGAAGACTTAAAGTTACACCACAACATCTGCACATGGACTCACATCAAATCTGATGAAGAGCAGGGTGAACCACGTGACCTGCCAACACCGTTACCCTCAGTTCTTATATGAACTAACCTGAGTGATGAAGATATGAAGTGAAGCTGTGTCTCTCTCTTCTTCTTCTTCTCTCTTTGGTAAAAGTCCAGTCGGTGAAATGACAGCACCTCGGTCACTCTGATGACGTTGCAGGAGCATGTTGCGCAAGCTCTAAGCCACGCCCACCGACTGTCATAGAATTACATTACCAAAGATCGTCTCGTCCAACAGGAAGCACTCTGCGTGTATTAAACTGAGCAACATACATGATCTGATGTGACTGAAAACCCAACAGCTACGTTTTTTTTGTCCATATAATTAAAGTTATTCGTCCCTTCAGCCCACGAGACACTATTTACAATGTCAACATGAGTGAAACCAGAGGTGGAGTATTTACTAAGGCGCAGTACTCCAGTTCAAATTTGAGGTTCTTTGCCTTTTTCCATTTCAAGTGACTGATCGTAAAAAATCCCAAAAGAAAAAAATTGAGCTTATTGAGAATTGTTTGAATGCAGGTTTTATACATATTACAATGTGAGCATATATTTTTTAATGTTTAATTATTAAAACCATTGATGCTGGGCAATGAGTCAAATCTACATTTTGTTTTTAGGATTCCCTTCTCTCTTTTGTCTCGTGGTTCCATACAGCACAACTTTATTAAAATAATTAGTCTGTCTGTAAAAAAACCTAGTTGACTGTCATTAAAAAAATTAAATTGTAATATAACATTGAAAGTGGCTGTGGTGGAGCATGAGACCTGGAATAACTGAAATGTGCTCATCACAAGACATTTACTAATCTTCAATATTAAATATTACCAACATACTAATTATTTGATCCCAGCTGTTTCTTTGATGATTTACCAACATCAAGAGATTTTTCCTCTTCCTTACCTGACAACACTGCTCTATTCTCCCATTTAATGCAGACTGAACTGAGAATATACAGATGAGCAGCTTAAATTATTATACATTCATTAATACAAAGCCATAGGGATGTCACAGTTCCACGTCACAAAATCATTATCCTCATGTGGTCACTTGTGGACTTTGCACCAGCATGCACTGTGTTGGTCAGTAGTTGAAAAGCATGAAGAAAAATGCTGAAATGTGTAAAGTCATGAAACTGATTGGCAATGTTTCTTTGTTCGTCCGAATAACTTGTGAATATACTCAAGGCCAACAAGAACATAAAGACCAAAACCATACTATGACTGATTAATGGGTTTGCAGGGGTTTTAATGAACAATAAAATAAACAATCACACTCACTGATAGATATTCACACATTACAAACCTAACAAACACAGATGAGTATTTATTGTTCTGAAAAGGTTAGATCTTTCTTTAGTTATCCAACCTACTTCAGCTCTTCACTTTCTCCTCCTCTAGGTGTCGGCATTGCACTCATATCCAGCCTCCGTAATGCAGCTTGTTGGGCAGGTAGATGCTGGTGAGGAAATCAGGAGCTATGGTTGCCAGGGACTGTATTTCAGCCTTGACCTTAGTCTGTTGCATCAGTTCCATCTACAACAAGAGCAAACACGCTGTTTTACAGGGCATGCAAGAGGAAACCGTGCAAACAAGCATAAATCATCAGCCTCCCAAACAGAGTGGCTATTCTGTGTCGTCCGTACCCGAGAGCTAAGAGTCCTCTCACACACATTCCTCTGCTGTGTGTCACACAAGCAAAATGTTAAAACTGTGTAAACTACCAGCAGGAACTGTTATTTCTTTCGAAAATGGAGCAGGAAGCTTTATACTAACTTTTCATCAAACAGGTCAAAAGGTGAGTGTGGTAGAGGAAGGCTGGGCAAAGTTAACAATCACACCATTATTCCTTTCCCCCATTTTTACAGTCACATTGTGACTCATAATCCAAATAAGTCTTTTTGTGCTCCTGAGGGAAAATCTAAAAAAGTGACAAAGGAAGTACTTTTGAGATGGAAATAAAAAATAATGCTGAAACTTTCAATCTTGTGACTGAGGCACCACTGAAATCTACATGTTTGAGTTCCTTTACCTCATCACACACACTATCAGGCTCTCAAACACTAATTCCTATGCACTTTACCCCTCGCTCACCTCTCTTTGCCAGTCTGGTTGGCTGCTCAAGTACGGCCTTTTAAGAAGACTACCGAGTTTGCTTTCATCTCTCTTGGTGAGTGGGATCAGGGCATCCTCAGGAACCTGCAACCTGAAGAATGAAATGTTGACTTTACTGCACATGACCAAATTCATTTCCTGAAAGTGACAGCAGGCAGAATGCAGCACTGTTGATGGATGTTGTTCCGACAGCACGTTTCCTCTCATTTTCAATGGACTCTCATTGAGGAGTTATTATATATATATATGTTTAGTGGGAAACATAAGAGGAAGAACTGTACAGACTGCAATTAAATGTATGTCAAAAAGCCCTTTTGGCCTAAATTTGTACAAGAGGACATATACTTAAAACTCAATATACTCTCAGATGCAGTTGCTTAAAAGGAAAAAAAGGCGACGGCAACAGAAACCAAAACAAACAATCTAAATGTCCCCAGAATATAATCCCAATTAGAGGCAGGAGGAGGAAGTAGGAAGTAGCGAATGTTGAGTCCAAACCTCTGGAGGTCAGAGGGGAGGAGGCCTAGCCACATAACGCTGGGGACGGTCAGACTGTGGGCCTCAAACGACATGGCCTGTGGAAAAACCCATGCACACACAAACACACACACCCAGTCACATACAGTGACACAACATGCACACATACTCACAGGATATCTCCAATAAACACACATAATCAACAACGTACCCCTATAATGTAGTTATACACAGCACATGTTCACAATGAAGGAAATGAACATGAGGGTGATTACACAAACATCACAGAGATCAACAAAGACACTGCCACACAATCACTTAACATTTTCACCTCATACCACGTCAGTTTAAAAATTCTGAGATGGATGATTGGTGCATTTTTCCACTTAAAGAGGGGCATAATTACATATTGTTAACAGAGAGACACTGAACAGGCCACATCGGATAATATACAGTTCAGGAATAACTGGCATTGGTGGGACTCACCACTGATCCGTACTTGTAGATACACATGATTTCAATGCCTGGGAAAATGAGAGGCAGAGGGAGAGACAGAGACACTCTGCAATCACCAACATACCAGAGCAATTATCCTCTAAGATGTGTAACAGAGCTTAGAACAAAGTAAAGCATTACATATGTGTCTCGCCATGCAATGGAAAGAGGGTTAGAGGTATTGAGACTGATGGAAACAGAGTCATCCCACCTGGACAAGATCACGCCAACGGAAATAATAGCCAGACTAGGCAATATGACAGGTGCTAACATCTGCTGGCTTAGTGGGACATGCAACCCTACTGTGTGTGTGTGGAGATGAAAAGAAAGTCAAGTGTTGTTAAACGTGTGGAAATATGTGAAGTATGTGTGAGAGGCAAAACTGGTTTGATGAGTACCGTGAGGGTCAGCATCCACCAAGGCAAAGGTGGGGATGTGTAGTGCGTCCCAAAGCTTCCTCACCATCAACCTGCTGTTCACATCTGGCACACCTTTACCCTGACGCACAAAACAACACATCTATGTTTACAGAACACTGATTCGCTTGGAGAAACTAAAATTGATGTCATATTTACAAAAAAAAAGAAAGAAAATATTGTGAGAACAATGGAATCTAACTGTGATTATGATGCAGGGACAGAGCTTTGTGCAGAAGTCATCATCCAGGAGTCTCTGGAAAGTTGCATCCTTCTCAACTATCAGGACAAATTTTGCAGATGATACAATATCTGAACATTGTCAAAGAAAACAGACGCTACAACACATATTCCCAGAAGTATTTATGAATGACAAAAAGGGGAGAAACTGGTTGAATTTTTTCTCTCAAGAACTCTTTGTAAAGGATACTTCTAATCCCAGCAATGTTTGATGAAACTGCAACAGACTAAAACAAAACAGAGATAAAGATTGGTTCAACAAGTAAAAGCTGTCTGTTGTTCAAATGTACTGCTGTCTAATGCCTTGGTGCTGCTGCTCTGGAGTTGTTGACACCAAGATTAGATTATATATAAAAAAATGTTTTGCAATGAAAAGTGATCAGGATTCATTCAAAATATTGCTTATGTGCCATCAATACCGTTTCAGTCAGTATGTCTGTTGGTGTCTGTTGATCGGACTTACAGCAGAGCTTGAGTGGCAGTCAATCCTTGTGCCGTCCTCCTCCATGTAACGCAGATCACCTGAGATTAATCCCTTGGACGTGGCCAACTGGTGACATTAAATAAATGTATGCTCACGTAAACCCGTATATATAGTATTATACATACATCTAAGACTCACTCTTTGAATTCAACGATAAATCAATCAATCATTTCCTCAGGTGTTTCCTGATGTATGAAGCAGAACGACATGATTAAATCATTAAATCATTTTTTGGGATTATACTCAACTGTGGGACCTGAACTAATAATACCACAACATATGGACAGGAAGTTAACTTAGAGGTTTTCATGTCTGTGGTGTGTTTTCTACCACAGTCCCATTATTAACTTTCTCACATTAACTTGTATTAAGTGCACACTCACCACATGAAGAGATCTGCGAGGAACCTTTAGCATGCAGGAGATATCATCAACAATACTGTCGACAGTTGTCTGTGAAACAAACAGCTGTGTATTGTTGTAATAGATGTCTCTGTCGAAACAATTGGTAAATCTTTATGGAGAACACATTTACCAATAACCAAGGAAAAAACTGGAAATGATGCGAATATAATTTGCCTTTGAGGTCAAAGAAAATAACCTTTTTGTAGCGTACGAGTTGCTCTGCACAAGTTTGTAGATGACAGAGAGAATCTTGAGAATTTGTCCTTTAAAACAGAAAACACAAAATTAACTTTCTTCTAGATATTCAACACTATACTTGGTATTACTGGTCTTATTTCACAAATAAAAGGTCTGGAGTGGAAAAAAAATCCAAACATGTTCTGTTCTTAATTAGGCTATGCGTGTGGTAAACCAATCCTTAAAAGCCTCTTTCAACATGCTCTGTCTCTGCCAATTTGTCACCTTAAACTAAGTCTGACTTTTACGCCATTTGTGCAGCTGAGGCACATGTTCACAATCAATACGAACCAAGGCCACGTGAAGTACAGTAAAACTGTACATGTTTTTTGACTGAAAGGAATGTCGGTTGTCAAGAACAGCAAAGTCACATTCGAAGCAAAATGAGAAAAATAAAAAAGTGAGGTGTGAGCGTCTCCTCACCAAATTTAGTGACAGACGAAGGACAGTCGCTCCTAATGGTGCTGATGGAACTTCCTGAACTCATTTGAAGCCCGACGGCACTGTGAAAACTTAAGTGGGAGGTGATGTGTGGAAGTTTAAGTGGCAAACAAAGGAAGAAAGAGAGGCCATTCAAGAAATCTGCACATGCTGTGTGAGCAACATTTACTTTTACAGCTTTGAAAACCTGCTCCCACCTGTAAGCCATCTATAAATCCCCACACCCTGAGGGCTACCTCCCCATACTTCACTGTCCTGATTTGTCTGTGAAAACTTCTGTGGGATTCTGACATTTGAAAGGGCTAAGCCAGAATGTGCTTTAAGCTGCCGCAAAGTTTGATCCAAACAAGACCAGGCAGTCCGCTTTGTTCGAAACATAAGGTCTCTGCAGCCTCATCACATTAAAGCCTCTCGTGCTTGTGTGTGTAGACCAGTCCTTTTCAATTCCTTATCACTCTGTAATCTTTTGAGCTCAGGAAGTTATTTTAACTTCAAAGTTGCAGGTTTTAAGTTTTTGAATGCCAAAGCAGTGTGCTTAAAACACGCTTTGTACAAATTCAGACAGAGCTCAAGTATGTATTTATTCTTTAAGTAAATTAAGCAGTACTTGGATCATCTTGTGTGGCCTGACCTCCCACAATATGACCTATGTAGGTAAATGTTTATTTATTTCTCTTCACAACATGAATTGCTGGTGTTTATCTTTTAAAGGTCAGACAGCTTACACTGATCCCACAGATCTGCTGAGTGAAATGAAGTGTTGAAGATGGGGGAGGATAACTTTTCTCACTGTGGCATGTTTTACATCGAGGTACCTGACGTTGGCCCAGCTGGATCTGTTGGGCAGTGCCAGGAGAGGAGCCTCATCTTTGGACAGACTGGTCACTATTCCTAGGATGATGTTTTCAATACGGGTCAAAATTTCCCTGCTGGAAATGAAAAGATAAAATGAGGATGAGATTATATATGACAAGCATGAATAGTGCAAATGTTGATTACAGTGCTTAATGCTGCGAATGCTGCAAGGTATTGTGAAAATAGCTAAAAATGACGGGTGGGTTCGATAGCTAATCTTATTTTTAATCACCACTCTCCTAAATGTGTTTGGATTAAAACCATTTTTTGTACATCCACCACATGTGTGATATATGACGTCAACAAATACATTGAAGATTTATTAGACACAAACCCAAATTTGTATTTGGTTCAACATATCAGGCTTATTAGTGCAGAATGTACAGCTAGCTAACTAGCCGTAATTGTTAACATGTAATGAAGCTGATATAATATGATAATAGTCAAGTGTAGGTTAGCTAGCTTCACTGAGCTCGGGGTCACTGGTTACCTGCGTCTTCACTGTTGTTTTGCGTTCGGGCCGCAAACAAGCTAGCAAGTTGACTTTCAGCTGGTTGTTCATCACTTCCTGTAGCAGGTGGAGCAGAGAGGAGGTGGATGTGAACTTACTGGCTGATGTCCTCCTCCTCCTCCTCGCGCTGTCTGTCCGTCACGACTTCAACACCGTTCAGCAGCTCAGCTCGGAGTCTGTCGATTTCACCGAAACCTTCCGCCGCCCAGGAAGCCATCATGTCTGTGTGTTAGCCGTTAGCTTGTCTACCTGCCTGATGTTCCCGCCCGAGGATTTCATTGGTCACCTGACACAGACCTGGCTGTTTGATTGGCTGACATCAGACCGGAAGACTTCCACTGTATTTATACAGTATATATATATATATATATATATATATATATATATATATATATATATATATATACTGTATATACTCTAATAATAATAATGAACAGCTGAACACGTAAAAAAAGTAATAAAGATCAAGATGAATGACTGATATACTTTAGTATATACAGTATATATATACTGTATATATATATATATATATATATACTGTATATACTATAAATACTGTGTAAATCCATACACTACCATACACTACTCCTCTTGTAGTGTCATCTAAGTGTCCGTAATCCCCGACATTCAAATTCAACTCGAAACAGCTTCATTTACACCATGTTTTTAGCCTAAATGATATCCTGCTGATAATGAGTGACTTTTCATTTTTGTGTTCACTGCAGTTCAATGATAATTTGTTTTTAAAATGGACTAATTGATGGCTGCATCTCTGAATGTGACACATTTTGCACACTGTTGATCACAAAAAACTTATTATATAAAATAGGGTTCCTTGTTATATAGTAACAAGACATCATGTTTTATATTATTCCCAAAAGGATCAAGAATCCTACCAGTTACTGGAAAGCCAGCTTGAAAGACAGCACAGAGGCTCTGATCAAGAACAGATACCAAGCACCAGATCCATAGACGCAGGGGTCGACCACAGCAGACTGGATTCAAGGTGCAAGCTGTGCTAAGAGGCCCCAGAGGCAATACAGCACATAGAACCAGAAGAGTTTATAATGTGATGACACACACGCAACTACCGCTCCACATGGGGTCAGGGAGAGATTTTATACTGTCATCTTTAACAACACTCTGACAGCACACTAGAGGATGTAAGATGCAAGCTGGGGGGGGGGGGGGGTGTACACAAGAGCAAAACCGAGTGACTGGGGTAATGATGAATATCTGGGCTGAGTAGTAGTCTCTGAGTCAAAAGGGACACAAAAGTGGTTGAAAACAACAGAGCTAAGATCCTGACCTGCAGGACCTTTAAATTCCAGACTGCTGGATAACCAACCAGACAAAGTGATGGTTGATAAGGAGCAGAAGTGGACCGTTGTGATAGATGGGGCATTACCAGCTGAAAATAACCTCAGAGAGAAGAGAAGAGTCTTAACAGTATCGAGAAGTGCCGTGTAAATAGGAGCATGAGGGCCTGTGACCCCCCCCAAACTGGGAGACTGGTTCCAGCAGAGTCCAAGTCCAACATCTGACATTTCTGTAAAGAAGATATAAGAGTGCAGTCCTAAGATTAGCTATAAGATACCGTTCAGAACCCTCAAACTCCCAGGTGTCTCATAGAAGTTGTGCTCTTGATGAATCAGTGTTATTAAATATCAGTGTTACACTGACATCAAACTGACACAGGCATTCTGCACAATTAATAATTTTAATTTTGATGCTAATTTTAGATTTTGTCAGTCAGTCAATGATATCAAGCCACATCATGATAAAACAAGTTCTTCACTCTTTTTCTTGTGGTGTACTTTTTACTTTAATATGATAAATCTTCTCCTCTCTTGTGATCAGGTTGCCACAGTTGAGAAAGCAGTTACCACACTAACCCACAGGAAGCAGTGATGTCCTGACATGTACAGAATTACAGCAAGAAGCTACTGGTTTCCTTCTTCAAGCTAAAGGTCAGTGCACATTTGCAAACCGTGTTCATTAATAACATCCAGGACTGTGTGCGGGGCCACTTAGCACCTCATTTGTATAAGGTGTTAGGCCTATGCTGGTGGTGTTCAGAAAAATCCCCATTAGCACCCTCTGTGGCACTCAGTTAACAGACCCCTTTATGTGAGCTTGCTGCTACTTGTCTAAAGGTGTGTCCACTGTATGTGTGTGTTTCTGGTTGTGTGGTGTTTTCACAAGGAGAGGCGGGGAGTAATTGGCTTTGGTTAGAGTCCCAGAGAAACAAAACATATATTGTATCTGTCAGCCATGTGGAAGTGGTTTTTAAATATAATGTCGATGATAGCTGCGTATAACGATAATGTGTTTCACGGTTCCGTGAGAGGCAACAAGTGTTCATTCTTATTCTTGTTCATAATGTAGCAGTTCAGTTTACTCAAACAGACAGTTATCGACTAATTAGGGCTGTTCCAAACTCCAAACGCGTAAATAACATTGAATAAATACAGTACACTGAGGACATCCCGTATATAGCTGCATCAACAACCTTTCAAAACCTGTTTGTGTTCCTTCTTTGCATCATCTTGTAGTTTGTAGTCAGGTCACTTTATTGTTAAAACAGAGACATGCTTAGATTCTATAACTATTAGGTCATCAAGAGTCCCCACCTTTCAGAAATGCTGGCAGGCATGCTGTGTGTGTTTGCGGAGGCACTGCAGTCTTTTTTCACAGTGCGAAGGCCTGGTCGGAGTGTGTGGGAGCCTGGATCTAGAGAGAAGAGGTCTGTGCCCCTGACCTGACCCTGAATATTTCCTAATGTGCAGCTTTGCCAAAGGTCCCCCTTTCTCCTGAGTGGCTTTGGCAAGCTGCTTCCGTTGTAATAGCTCTTAATTTCTGAGTAATTGCTATCTCTAAGTGATGAGTGACGGCCCCTCACCCAAAATGAAAAAAAATCGAACATGTGGAACACTGCAACTTGTGGGGGTCCTTTTTTCTTATGTTCCAGACCCCTGCTGTTCTTTTGGCCCAGAGGAGATTTGTGTCGAGTGTGAGGCCCTAACCTGAGGAGACAGAGTGCAACGAGTCATGTGCTTGTCTCGGGATGAGTGTTTGTGCTGGGCAGTAGGGGGGAAGTAGGGGCTGCAGGGTCAGAGGAAAGAGGTGAGGGGGGGGCACCCGCTGCAGGTGAGGGGGATTAGCTGCAGCTAGAGGCCCAAAGAAACTAAATACAGATCTGTCAACCTAATCCTCACAAATAGAAAACAGAGCTGCCCTCCCTTCACAATCCACATAGTTCAGCACATCCACCTCCTGTTCCTCTCCCCCCTCTTCTACCTCGGGCTCTCCAGCTCCTCTGTTTCTCATCAGCTTTTGGCCTGAGCAAGTCTGGCTATGCAGCCTCCTCTCTAATGGCTCCTCCGACCAGCATGAGTCTGAGCTGACTGATCACCCAGGGTCCTCTCTGATTGACAGGCCAATACAGCATTACGGAGTGATGAGAGCAAGAGTCAAGGGGGCAAGGCCTCTTGCTGCACAGACAAGAATCTAAATGGGACCTCTGGCTAGAGCTGCACGGACCTTTATCAGGCCCTCACACCTCAGTAATGGATGCTGATAAGTGTGTGGCTGGGTGAGGAGACCAGCTCAGTGTCAAAACCGGACTCTGTGCCGACGACACAAGTGACAGAGTGCCTGAGTGATAACATCCTGCAATGGATAAGCCCTACTAAGCTGGGAATTATGGGAAGCTTAACTAAAACAGAATCTCTGACTGTCACTGACACCAACTATAACTGTTGAGAGCTATGAATCAGATCCAAGCTACTCCGGTGTTCCCAAGTGCCAGATCCTGCTACAGACAGACGTGGGAGTGATAGCAGATACCGGATATGGGTGAAAGTAGGTACTGAGTGATAGCAAGCTGCAGAAATTCAAAAAAGATAATAAATATGTGTGTTCTAGCAGGAAATCTGTCTTTTCAGCATCTACTGCTGTCATTAAACTTGTTATTCCAAACAAGTAATGTTGGAATTGATTATGGGACAGAGATTGTGTTACAGCTGCCAGTTCCTCTGTTTGGCTCCAAAATCTCATGTTTTTGAATAATAAAGGAATAGATCTAGGTCAGTAATCTGTCTGGCAAAACTTTTGTATCTCTTTGAATGTCAATCTCTTAAGTTTAGTTTCTAAAATGTATGTAAGGTGTAACGTAAAAATAAGAATGCAAAACTAAATGGATTCGATAAGGTATTTGAAAGCACTTGGATTCAATCATTCGGTGCTGGTTGCAGATTTTAGAAAAATGCTTTCAAATCCAAAACCTATGTGGGATATACAAAGTGAACCATTTCAAAGCTGTTTCATAAAACCACCCCCTCTCTTTCTTCTGCCTGTCTCGCAGCTGTGCTTCATGAGGCCCCTGGAAGTGTGAGACACCAGAAAGTGAACATTTGCAATAGCTCAGCTCCACCTGGTAAGGCTGTTTTAACAGGCCGCTGGTTTGTGCAGCGCACACAGTGGGGTTACGCCAAAAACGTAGACGAGGGCGGACAGGACAGGCAGACGCAGAGGGGAGGGGGGCAGAGGAAAAAATGTGCCTCCACCCTCTCCTGTCCTTGTACAACGACCCCACACTGCTTCAATTGAGGGTCAGTTTACCCTGAAAAAAAGTTTTACTGTATTGTATGTTGGTCTGCTCAGTCAGATCCCCTCACCCCTGCTCCTCCTCCAAACCTCATCCACCTCCTTGCATCCACAGGCCTTCAAAAGACTTCTGCCTGCTGCTCTGTGAGGCAACACATGAAATAAATATTAATCTGAACTCTGACCACATGAGCTGCTAAATAGAGATAACCAGGCAGACGGAGAGAGTGCAATCGCTTCAAGGAAGACGAAGAGAGAATAGCAACATCATGTATGAAGTTGCGGGGGTGTGAAAGACTATGCAGGGATTTTCTCTCCACTGCTGTGTGGTCTCCTCTGGAGCTTAGGATCATGCTTCAACCTGTTGGAGTGCAGTGTATTTGCACAGATTGGAGGCAGTTGGAAGCAGTTTTTTTACAAAATTTAAGAAGCTGTTCCCCTCATGGAATAATAATGGTCCTGTTGTCAACTCTCTTTTCAAGTTTTATTTATTGTCTTGAATGTAAAGGTACAGTTATTGACCTGTATGTATAGAAGTGTTAGATAACTGGGAGATTTTCTGACTATTCTTTCCACAGTTAGTTTTCTATGTGTGTGTCTTTGACAGAAGGTTCAAAGACTATTTGTCCTGCTTCTCTGCTTTCGTTCTCCTCGTCAAAGGCCCCTCAGTCCAGCTCACCCAGCCTGGCCTCAGCCTGTGCCCACTGTTTACTGTGACTGTCACCAGGCCCATGAAGGCAAAAACAAAGGGGGGTCTGTTCCTATTGTCCTGCCCAGGATCATCAGCTCGTCTCTGGGCACAAACTGAGCTGAAGGTTGGGGGTTGTTGGAGGACCACCGGGGGGTTTTACCTCACCAACCGTAAAGCACGGGCAAGAGCAATAGCATGAGACAATGAGAGAAAGGGCAAGAAAGTGAGAGAGAGAGGAAGATGTATAGTTTTAGCTAAAACCAAGAGCCTTTCAAGTCCCCTGTCGGAAACTGCTGTAATGTAAACACCTGCGGCCATTAGCTGATTCTATCTGAGGCACCGGATAGAAATGTTTATATGTTACAGGCTACTACTGAAAGGCCATTGGAAAGCAAATAGAGGATTAGATATACAGAATGAGTAGTGGCAGCCCATGTGAGCTTTCAGGCTTTAAGCCATGTTGAACTGTCATTGGAAAAAGAGTAGTGGAACTCCTTTGAAGACAAGAACAACCACATTAAATGGGCAGGAAGGTGAGCTAAGTGTAGAAGACCCCAAGACATTCTCTGCCTCTTTTCCTCCCCTCCTCTGTTTGCAATCATAGCTCAAGCCGTCTGGCAGCCGCTCTTGCTGTGCCATTGAAGTCTAATTTTACTGTCATAAAAATCACCTGGCAAGCTGTAGCCCTAAAACACATCAACCAACCAGAGCTTTTACAACACCACTCTCTGTGTACAGAAAAGGTTTTTAGGAGGTCTGTCGGGATAAAGTGGCCGTTCCATGGTGCAAGGACCATCTGAGATCCCTCCGTCTCTGTCAGTGAGAACGGAGCTGTACAAGAGGGTCAGGAGCGTTCCATTAAAGTGTGGTGTTTAAGAGGTGCTGGGGCCAGGGGGGCAGATGGAGGGATGGAGCAGCTGCCAAACATCTGCACCCCTCCTTCGCATGTCTGTGCTCTGCCTGTGCACCGCCGCCTTTGTCACAAACTTCCTGCGCCAGCAGTGGGGATAAAAAGCTTGGATGTCTGCAAAAATGCAGCATGAAATGGCAGTTGTGCTGCCTCTCTGACATCAAAGGTCAACTGACTTATAACTGCGCTCACGACCACATGACCTGAGGCGTTCAGATGGTGCACCTGCAGATTTGACAGCATTGAAGTTTTCACTCGCACAAGCAAACAATTATTCTCTGGTTTTATTTTCCATATGCACACCAACTCTGAAAAGGCCTATTGTCAGTGCACATCTGCCAGTGTTGAATCCACTCAGGAACTCTGAATTTTGGGAAAGGAATGACAAAAGGTGCAACTGACAACATTTACTTTTTAATAAACTGAAGTATTATGATACAAATTTGGGACTAATCCGTTTTCTATTTGCACATGTTGCCTCAAGCCAATCTACAACTTATGACAAAGGCAGAGTTAGCTCTCCATTAGACAGGCACCTCTCTCTCTCTCTCTCTCTCTCTTTCTCTCTCTCTCTCTCTCCCTCCTGCTCCTCCCATCCTCACAGCGCCTCCTCTACAGAACGTGTTCCTGTCTCTCCCGGTGAAGCAGCCTCCTCTCTACAGTTGCAGGCTGCATCACAGGCTGGATGAGGATAAAGGTCCACGCGAACACAATCTGCCCAGAGAACCAATCAATAAAGAGGTCTCGGGGTTAAGTTGATGGTTCATTCGGGAGTACTTCCCTCAACATGAGGGTCTGTAGCTGATTTTGGATATTGAACACAGGCTACCTGTTGCTAAGAGTTCAATATCCATTTCCCAGAGTTTCGGCGAGCAGAGCTGGGCGCAATTACGCACAAGTACCAATGGCACCGATTTGGGACAGACGGGCTCCCGCGTTGCTCTTGGTGTGGAGCTACTGCGTCCTGGCGGATACCGCCTTTACGAACTTTACTCTGGACAACGAGTTCCACTCCAGTTTTATCCACCGTCGGCTGAAGAGCCAGGAGCGCAGAGAGATGCAGCGGGAGATCCTGTCGATCCTGGGGCTGCCGCACCGACCGCGACCTCACCTCCACGGAAAGCACAACGCCGCCCCGATGTTTATGTTGGACCTGTACAACGCCATGTCCACAGAGGGGGACGAGGACAGATACTCATACCCCTACAAGCCCGTCTTCACCACCCAGGGGCCCCCGATAGCCAGCCTGCAAGACAACAACTTCTTAAACGATGCAGACATGGTGATGAGCTTTGTCAATTTAGGTAGGCTCCTTGTTCTTTCACTGTTTGTGTCACCAGAAACTAAACACTTAATTCAAAACAGCAAAAGCCCCCGAGGGACAAAGAAACACGTTCAATTATCTCAACAATTAAGGCCACTGAAGGGAATATTGTCAGTCCAGTCATCTCAGTTACATTGCACATGTTATGATTAGATCATTATTTTTCATAACCTCCAAAAACACATGAAGTCCCCAAACATGAAGTACAGTTTTCAGTTTTAAAGTTTCTGAAGCTAAATACACCTACATTCATTTTATAATTCTCCTCAAGGGATGATGGAAGTATTGCCCTCTACTTGTTCCATCTCTTCCTGGTTTTTCAGACCCCCTCCATGAGCATTCCACTCATGTGTCCACGGGGAAAGTATAACTCCAGTGACATTTTAACTTGTTACACCTCAAGCTGCACCTGCATGCACACACAGGACAACAGCACAATAATCATGTTTACATGCAGCTACTTTACGAGAAGGCACAGTTATACAGCTAATACTAAGGAGTGTCACATTCCAGTCTCCCTCTCTGTCAAACAGCTGTGCACTGCAGCCAGCTAATGTTAAGGTACTGGGTCTGCATATGACAGACCAGCAGGCAGTTAATATGTCAACCACGTGTTATCTAAAGAATGAGTAAGTCAACCTCAGAATGGGTTCAAAGTGCACTGCTCCCTTCTCTCCAACCTGGAGACATGCCTATAGACAGAGCACACATTAATGATGATCTGAGTTTAGTTTAGTCAGTATTGGTCATACACCTAGTCATCATGTCGTATGATGCACTTCACACCAATAGAATAATTTAGTTTTTAAATTGTTGTTCTGTTTATCGAATGTGAACTGTCTTGGTTGATTTTACAGCCGTCAGCAACACTTTGGGGTAATCAAGTGCAGATAATCACAACATTAGCATTGGTGTGAGGTTTACAGATACATATACACACTGTTATTAATACAGTTTTGCTCCACAAATGATTCAGTCACAGCAAATGCTCCAGATGAGTTGATTTTTTTCCCTGCAGAAAACGGCCGATGCAGTATAATGAAATTCTCTGCAGGCATATGTGGTATTTAAATGTGTGCAAACCAACCGAGTCTTGGTGAATTTTTGCAAAGACTTGGGAGTTTAAATTCAAACCTGGAAAGATCATTGTTGGAGTGTCTTGGCAAGAGAGAGGGAGGTGACACTGGTGCCTCCACTGCACTGTGTAATTACTGTGGGAGCTGCTGCATTGTGACTATTTTTGACAGGCTGTGACACAGATGGATTTGACCACAGAGACTCGCAAAGTCAAGGGCCTCGCAAAGTCAAGGGCCAAGGCTGCAGCGTGCAGACAAGAAGGAAGGGAGCTTTTGAGAGAGAAGGAGAGATCAGGGCTCCATTGCTTTTGCAAGGATGATACTCAAAGCAGAAAGAAAGTAAAGGTCACGTCAGCTGTAAAGAATCTTTGACATATTACTGTTATCCATATATAAAGCAGGTGTGTGTCATTGCATGTTAGCTATCTACCATGTGTCACATCTCTCAGCAGAGTTCATTGTCAGGTCGCCCCCTTGTCCCCCCGAGTCTCATGTGATACCATCTAACATACGTCCTGGCAGCTTAATTTAAAACAGCAGATAAAATGCTGTTTCATTACCCTTCACATGAGAGTGAGATGGACTCGCTATTTCCTCTCCAAATCCCTTCCTCTCAACGTTTTGCTCATTGTGGTTTTGTTTTGTTATTGCAGCACTGGTTTGTAATTTCATTTAGAAGACAAGAGCGTTCTACTTCTGATTTCTATTTACGTCATCGAGCTGCAGTCCAGAGCTACCCATCTGGTTAGAAGTGCAAAAAACACATCTCTGTTATTAGCCACTTCATTATCTTAGTAATGATTTGATCTAAGAAAAGAAATGTTCTTCCTCTTCCTTGTTGTCACATTGTGTGTGTGAGTGCTGCAGACTCCAGTGCAGCCAGCCAGGGTGGGTGTGGGCTTTGGGACAGACCCCAGGCCAGGGACGTCCTCTCGCTGAGTCACTGCAGTTTAAAAGGCCAGCTGTGTAAATGACTTACAGCATACGTTCATAATTTACACCGTTACACACAACACAGGTCACACAGGCACTGGGTGTGTGCTGGACACGCCATGATCATAACCCAATCGATCTATCTTTATCCATCTGTCTCTTTCTCTATCTGTCTCTATCCACAACTATTTAATTGAATCCCAGTGGTCTCTGCCAGCATTAACCCTGAGCCACCATGAATTAAGTCATTTCCTCCTTAACAAACCACAGCTTCCAGGGCTTTTGGCCTCTGCTTTGGCCTTTGCCGAGCTACAGTTCAGTTAAGCTCAAGTTCTCTCTCACACACAAGCCAGTCATACGCTGCCATCCAGGCACACACACAAACACTCATCATGCCCATTTACTCTTCCACAGGAAAAGACGGTGACTTGAACGTCTGCTATTTGCATCCTGGATGACTGAAACAGTGGCAACATCCTCACCTGTGTTTATGTTTGGAAGGGGAGAGGGGCGTTTATAGTCTTTTACTGTAAAATGTTATCATGAGGTATATGTGAGTCAGAGCGTCCTGATTATTCCTGTCCTCAAGAAATCCTGTGTTGATTAACTTAACCTTTAGAGAGTAGGGGGAAAAGAGGCAATGCTACATTCCAACTGTGTGTGTGTGTACATATACTTTGGGATGATTAATAAATCAACACAGTGGTTTACCTGCATTCAGCAGAATCTTAAGCAGTTTTCACATGACCTACACATGCACAAGGCAGCGGGAGGTTCTCTGCACAGACGTGTTCACAACAGCAACAAATCCTCCTCATTATTATTATTATTTTACTTCTACGTGTATGACTTCTCCTGGATTTCTCCAGACATTATACTTGGTGGAGAAACTCCATAGAAACTACTGAGCGTTCCACTTGGGCATTTGCGTTCACACATGCGCTTCCTCCTGAGAAAATACGGAGGAACTGCGGAGTTCAGTGAATGACTGAAAGCAGCTATAATGTGATTATATGTTATTATATATGAAGAGTTTGGTCATAAACACTCGTGTAATTTTTAAAAGTTGTTAGTGCTGTATTATACTTAGTACTTTCCAGGTTAAACAGGATTTGTTGACAATAAAAAGTATATAATATATCACCATACTTATCTTTGGACAATACAAATCACAGAGTTAATAAAACTTTTGCTGTCAACATTTTACTCTGACACATGTAAGGATTGATTATTTCACAGGTGATACATCCACCATATGCCAGTATCACAGAATATCAGAACTAATATCATGATGGTTTCAGATTCCAGCTTTTGTGCATACTGCCACAAAATAAAAGCATCTAAATAAGGAACAAATATCAAACCATTGAAAAAAACCTGATGTGCTTTTAAAGGTCCAGTATGTAGGAGGGGATCTATCGGTAGAGAGGAAATATAATTATTATATTTTTTTCATTAGTTTATAATCACCTGAAACAAATTATCATATAATCTTTGAGATTTTTTGATGTGTAGGGTGTACACGCTTGGAAGCTGCAGGAGACATGAAAGCGCTTCAGTTGGATGCAATTTGCAACTTCACCACTAGATTTCACTAAATCCTACACACTGGTCCTTTACTTGTTCAGGGTTGTGCTGCTGTTGATAAGCACCACATGTGATACATTGGAAGGGTTGAACAACAGTAAACAAACGAAGTTCCTCTGTTTTCATTTACTCATTGTTTCAATATGTAACATTTGGGTCACAGTCATCATCTCACCCAGTTCAAGCCACGGTGCTGCACGTAGTTGTCTTGCGTCACGTTACAGCTCTGCCTATATTTAAATAGAGACTTGAGGCTGTGATCATTAAAGGAAGAGATATTGCCCAGACCTGGCGTGCTGAGTGAGTCAGTGCACTAGTGGGTAATTATCCTTTGCGTTACCTTGGTGACCCGTCAGGGCACCACCTGGCCCTCCACCATTCATGGCCCTCTGTCTACGCCCACAGGAGCTGCCACACGGCCGCCCGCCAGCTTCCTCTGCCTTAGAGAATGTGTTAATGGGAAGGCAATGCAGAGCAGAGAAGGGAGTTGTCATACAGAGAAATTAGTTTGGGTTTATTAGAGGATTTAGCTTCAGACAACATTGTGTGACCGGCTTACACATACACACACACACATATGCATACACTTACACACACATGGCTACATGCTCAGAGGCTGTTGTGTCACACTACAGTTGTGTGCGAGGCACACAGCTCTGGTTTTAAAGCTGATAGTGGTCCATATGTTTAATTTTAAGCGAATAACTCCAATATCTCAAATACTCATAGCTTTCCCCACCCTTCTCTCTATTGCTCCTTGCATTCCTCTCCACAGTGGGCTGCCCGCGGTGCTGAGGTTAATACAGATGTTTCCCTCTGTCTGCAGGCCAATGCAGCTGTGCAGTGAAACTTTATCTGTTCAGAGTCCAACAAGTCCCCTCATCTCGACCTCCACCATCACGTCTGCCCCGGTCTCCAATCCATCCCACACTCAGCACCACTTGATACCAAATGTCCCTCCCTGCTCTGCCTGAACCAACAGTATTGATTATCAGCACTGGCCTCCTAGTTTTAATTAGTTAGTTATCCTATGGTCCCAGTAGTGTTGTGGGGTGTTTAGTCTCCAGCCTCCAGCTCTGGCCCTCACCTCTAGAGGTTTGAACCTCCTGCGCTCCCAGACATAAAACATTTCAACACTTTCTCAAGTTCTTCTGTGTGTTTTTCTACTCCCCACCTTTCTCTCACACATCTACACATATACATACACACATATTCTCTCTGAACCCAAAACACTGCTTTCTCTGTCTCACTTCTTCATCTCTCACTCATCTCTGTCATAAACACACACACGGTCTTATTTGTCCTTTTTCTTCACCGCTGAGTTGTTGACTTGACAGATTTGTCCTCGTCACCTCAGCTCCCACCAGAAGCTACTTTCTGAAATGTGCATGTGTTGGAAGTCCAGTCATTCCTCTGTGCATGTAGCCTGTCCGAGGCACTGTTAGCATGTCCCTTTCCCTCCAGTAGATTTATGTAATTGCTCCTGTATACACTCTCAGTGGTTGAAAAGCACAGGCATGTGTTTGTGCACGCATGCACACATGTGTGGAGAGAAACGCACATGCATTTTTTTTTTTTGCCCAAAGGAATGCTTCTGGAGTTAATTAGTGTTATTGCGTGCATGTTTTATTGCCTTCTGCTGGACAGGGAGTGAGCAGAAGCACAGGAATGTACAACTTAGTACAGATAGCCCTGCCTCCCTGTCAGGTAATTTCTCTTAATGCTCTCTGCCATTTGATGCATTCTGTTGAGGTCCAGTGTTTTTTAATAAATATCGCAAATGGAGACAAAGAACCTTTCCTCTCATAAGTGTCACCCAACTTTACAAAGTCTGCAGCTGGCAAGATTCTGGAAAGTCGTGTTTTTTCCACTTATCTCCCTGATTCACCTGTTGAACCCAGCAGTCCAGAATGACATCTGGATGTACATAGCAGAGCCTCTGTGCTCTTGGCCAGGCTGAGGCACTTGCTGGGAGAGATGATGAAACACACTGCGGGTGGGACTTGACAGTGTGGCGAGTGGTCAAAAGGCCCAGATGTACTAAGCAGCAGGCGTTCTGTTCTTAACGCTCTGCTTCAATGATGGACGGAGCTTCTACATTGCCAGGAATGCTGGACTCGTTTTCGTTTTTCTAATAATTTCCCTATCTTGCCCTGATGCTTTCCTTTTTTCTTTCTATCCCTCAGAATTTTGTGGTAAACTCATATTTGTTGCTCAGATAACATGCGACCACTGCAAACTGCATATGAGAGAAGTGGAATTATAAAAAGTTCAGCGGATAACAGAATGCATGATATTTAACCACTTCTCTTTCATCTGGATTACTTTGGCCTGGGCTTATCAGTGACTGGCAGCAAATAAGACTCCCCTGCACTTCCATGTACCAAGGTACCAAGCAGTGAAGCTGACAGAGCAGATGTGAGCCAGAGCACAGCCAGAAATCCTGGGACAAACAGCTCCTCTGCTGCAAAAACAAATACAGTCCTCTTTGCTTGGTACTGGGGCACTGACAGATCAGAGGGGAGAGGAGGAATGAGATGAGAGGAGAAGGAAGAGACAGAGAGAAAAGGAGAATAGGGTTTGAAGGTGGATAAAGAATGCATGTTGTAATGCAAGTCCATTACTCTCATTATTCCTCTTACTTGTTGGAACATAATGTGCTTCAGAACTTTAGTGTTAGTGCCGTGATGTGTGTGTGCATAGTAAAACACTATTTAAGAGCCACCTACCCTGCCCAGTCGCCAGCTGCACTGTGTGATGTGTGTTAGTTCTCCTCGCGGAAGATTGCGTTAGCGGAAGCTCGTAATACTGACCAGATTCCTCACCAGGCTCCGACAGCCAAATCAAAGCTTGTAAAAGCCAAGCAACAACTGTACACAAGGGTTTTTTAAATGATAAGTGATGAAATATTGCGTATGTGCACCATGGAATATGAATTGCATGTGGCAGGTTACTATGGTATTTATTTTGGTGAGTGTGCAGCTGTGTTTCCTCTACAGATATTTTGTTTATTTAAAAAAGAAATGAGCTGTAATGAAACAAAATAAACCATCTGTTAAAGTCAGAGTGCCAATGTGCCTGACACAAGACGCCGCTTTGGGATGCAGGAGGAAATGACACAAAGTTCTCTTTAGACACCGGAAAATCTGTTTGTGCCGATGTGCATATTGTATGTGCATTTTCCTGAGGTCTATAATAAGAGGTGGCTTGGCTGGTCGAGGAGGGTGTGGCCCCTGTGGCCACAAAATTAAAGAACATATAAAACAAGGGGATGAGGGGAAGAGAGAGTGGGGGAAACTGAATGGCTGTGGTTTCACGTCTCTTGAGATGCTTTATCCGGCAGCTAAGGGGAAGTGCAGATGGTCACAGTGGCATCAGCGTGGAGGAAGATCCCTCGCTGCTTGGCACACATCTGTCCGCGTCCCTTCTTCCCCGTCTCTCATCACATTGCATCACACCGCAGAACAATGACCGCTGAAGATTTAGGATGTGGTTTCTTTGTTGTCACTGTTGCCTCTCACTAATGTACAGTCTCTCTTGGCAGACTTCTGAGGGAACATAATGAGGCCTCAGTTCCAATTTTCGAGATGACTCAATTTGTCCCACAGGACCTTCAGTCACAGTGAGGCTTCTTCACCGACAGATTTTCTTCAAAACATTCTTTTCAGAGCCAATATTGATTATAAATAATCAAGAAGACCATCGAATGATATTTAGAAGTGATATACATTTGCAGTTAAAATGTAAATGTTGATGTCAAAATCAAGAACAACTCCAGCTCTAACACTCTGGTTGCCAGTGATTCTGTGTTGCGGGTAGCCTTTTTTTACTGGTCTATCTCAACCCAGTTATTTTGTCTATTTTCTCCTGTTTTCTTCATTTCAATGGTTAATTACCCACTTTATATTTAAACTTAAAATACATCTGCTCAAGTACTCATTGCGCTCACGCTTGTGTCTTAGATCAACAAAAGCATAATATTTTCATAAAGTTGAAGTGTTCTTGTAACTTCAATGTAGAGAATGATTATGTAAGCCTTCAGTACTATTAGGCTATTACTCAAGATGTGTAAACAATCAGGGAGTGCTTTGAATCACAGAGTTGCAAAACATTTTGATCATCGTAAAAATTTGATTTGCCAGGTTGATATTATTTGACCATTACCTTAGATTCACCAGTTTGGCTTAGAGTAAAGGAAGGATTCAAAATATAAAGAATCAACATAGAAATATAAAGTTAATCTATTAAAATAAAACTAATACAACTAATTTAATTCCATTCACCTCTGAGTTGAAAAGCATGAGCGAATTAAAGGAATCATAAATGTTTCCTATAGATACTGTTATGTGACGCAATGTGATTGTGTCACGCATCACAATCACTGACTTTAGGGCAAATTAAAGATTACACAGTTGATTTTATAATCTGCAGATTAAATCAGTTCAATTTTGCAAACTTTTAAGTTGAAGTTAGTGATTACGCTTCCATGCTTTTTTTCTTAGCAGCTGCAAAAACAAAGCTTCTTGAATTCACTCCTCCTCTGATTCACACCTCTGGCTCACTTCCTCTCCATAGCAGTGGACTCATGGGTATTGTAGTAGCTGGACTGGCTGCAGAATAAGAAAGAGATGTAAATCTCAAAACATTTCAGAAATGTGTTTATTTGCTTTTTTGCAGAGCGATAAATTAATATTACTCTCACATGAATATGAAGCAGCAGTAACTTATTGGAGTCTCAACTGGTGACCCGCCAAGAACTAGTCCAGCTCATAAATCCCCTGTGAATTGTCTTTTTTTCACTTTCTCTTTGTGCAGATTAAATAAACGAGTTGTGTAGATGTCGGTAGGTGGATTTTGTGACTTTTGGATGGAGCCAAGCTGCCTCCCACTGTTTTCAGACTTTGTGCTTAGCCTAGTTAGCCAGTTGCAGATTCATATTCAACAAACAGATGCGAGTCTGGCATTGATCTTCTCATCTATCTTTCCTTCTCTCCAGAAAGTTGCTAAGTGTATTTCCCCAAAATAAAAACATTTTCATTTCAACCAAAACTATCATCAGCATGAAGGTAAATGAAAAAAAAATCTGGATTCTTGTAATTTAGATGAACAGACCATCGGACACAGCTGCTGCCTCGGTGCTCTGTAAAGGGCAAAGAGAGGCTTTACAGTCAGATACATTCCTCTGAGCTCCACGCTGTTACATATCCAGTAGAAATCTCTGGTCCATGATGCCCAGTGAAGCGTGAGGTAGAACCCAACACTACAGTTTATGAGTGTAGAGGGCAGTGATGGCTGCAGTGAGAGGGCGAGAGAGAGTTACCAAAGCTGCTGTGAGTTCAGTCTCAGACCTCGAGATGACCTTCGGGCCGGACGACTCGGAAAAGATTGGTTTGACCACAAATCTTAAATGTAAAGACTCTTCTCCCTGTGGTTATTGCTTCTGCGTGCACATGGGCTCAGAGGCGTGTGTACTTGATTGCGCACACATGCCGAAACACTGCAGCGATTCAATGATCGTTAACCATAAGTTATAGCATGAAATGCCACTGACCCTTTCCCAGGGAGACAGGGCTGACAGGCCCCGCAGCAGTATAAATACATCACACAGCCATGATGTCATCAGTAGTCGCCAGTGGGCAGGATGTTTCCTAACGTTGTAATCGCCCTACTGTGGGCACTCACCCGGTACACAAGAGATCAAACCCTCCTCTCTCTTTATAGGATAAACATCTTGAGCGATCTGCCCCTCGCTTGCACTCGGTTTTTCTTCCCCTCTCTCCTTTAGCTTATGGAAACTATGACTTACTTATTCCCAGTTCTGTCGTTAAGTTACTGTTTGAGTAAGAGCAGAAGAAAGAGACGGATCATAATAGTTTATCAAATTTGCATGAGTCTATTTAGTGTGACAGCAACTTTCATGGACGTCCATCATTAAATCATCTGATTTGACTCACTGGTGACTTTTCCAGTGTCTTTGGGTATCAGGTGTGTCGTCGGAGTTAATGGCCTCTACAGGGAGGCAGATAGTGGTAGCACAATTAACTCAGGGGAATTATAGGTGGGAGATGGGGGGGGTGGCAAAGCTTAAGCCGTCGCTTTTTAGAAGTGAGAGCAGTGCCAGGGGTGAACTCCCCCTAGCCCTGACCCCCACCGAGCAGCGGAAGCGTGCAAAGCGGGACCGAGGGGTGTGAGGGCGGCGAACAGACACTTGGGCTAATTCGAGCCGTCAGATCTGTCTGCCGCTGCTCCGGAGCCTGAGGTGTCAGAGAAGTGTCTTGGGTCCGCAGGCACTGTAGTAGAGGGGGAAGGGGATTAAGGAGGGAAAAGAGAAGAAAAAGAGGAAGGGAGGGATTTACAAGAAGAGAGAAAACAGGAGTTGAAGGATATTTGGTAATGTTTGATAGTTGCTGTCAAATTCAATGAAATTACCAAAACTAACTATTTTAGGAGGTCGTGGTGTGCGACATTGTGGACACAATTTTTTGTTAAACAAACTTTCATGACTTTTTTGAGCTGTGGTGCCCTAGTGGGTGTTAATGCCAGCACAACAGTGGATGTGGAATGAATGAAACTGCAGTGTTGGTGTTCAGTGTTCATTCAAACAGGAACAAACAATTTTAGACTTTGACTACACCTAACAAATACTTATTGGTCAGATAGACAGTCAATGGACAAAACCATGAACTGAATGTCACAGTGTCTGATACATTTCCAGTGTTTTAGAAAAACAGCATGTTATTGAAACATTAGAAAGTAGTGGTAAACCTTAAATAACTTTTATAAAGTAACACTACAGTGGAGAAGGAGTCAGTATACCCAGCAAGGAAAAATACATCTTGAGAAGCTAGTGTTTGGACGGTAACCCTCTGGTTACCAGGTGCGTGGTAGATCTGAGGAATGGAGCACTCATCTCCATCCCGACATCTCATCATGTGTGCTGCTGTGCACGTGTGTGGCCCGCACGAGTCCAATGATGTGGGATAACTGTCATCATCAGCACTTTTTGTGAAGAGCAAATCAGACCGAATGATAAAAGCCGCTCACTGTGTGTGTGCATGTTTGTGCATGTTTGTGCGTGCGTGCACGTGTGTGTTTGTCTCTTTGCGTGTGTGTGTTGTTGCATCTCTAATTATGGATTACAGAAACCCATAATGATTGTGTGTGACGCACAAGACTATTCACTTCAGAGGCAATACTTTGTGAGTGTGTGTGTGTGTGTGTGTGTGTGTGTGTGTGTGTGTGTGTGTGTGTGTGTGTGTGTGTGTGTGTGTGTGTGTTTCCATGTGTGGTGCAGCAACCGATCGGGAAGCTGGCTACTTCAAATGAAGGGCTCACATGGTATGAGAGGGTGTGTTTGCCATATTTGTGGTGAGTGCATTTGTGTAACACAGGTGGGGCGATGGCTACTCACTTCCTCCCGGAGGAAGTCATAAATGCTCCAGCTTGGCTTAAACTGTGCGTCTTCCCCTCATCTAATGACTGCCATCTTGCTGTAATGGCCTGTGAGAGAAAGTGAAAGAAAGGACAATGACAGAATCATGGCTGTGCTCAGTTTCTCTAAAACTGTACATGATGAATTTCATGCATTGAGCAGTGGAAATGGAAAGTGATGTGATAGAAATAGTTAGCGTGGGAGTTGAACAGAAGCATCCAGCTGTTCTCGCATGCAAAGATAAAGAGCTTTTGCAGTGGAGGGGCGGGCGGCTGCTCTGGTGTCCTCACGGGAGGGAGCGCACCTGCACATGGCTACAGGAGGAGGGAGAGGTCCCTGGTGTGATGGAAGAATAAGCAGGCCCCGGAGCAGAGAGGTAGGACGGAAAATGAAAATGTGAGAGAGAAAACATGAAGTAATTGTTTCCTGGAAGGATAATAAAATGAAAATGGTAGCCCTTACTTTGTTATATGCTGTGTCCTGTTATGCTGCTCCAGGCGTTGCAGGCTCCAACAGTGTTTCCCAACCTCATGCAAGATAAATCACACAAGATGGTCACAGGATGATTAAAGGAATATGAAAGATAAAATATATTTGTGACACATTTTTTGCTCTTTTTTCCCCCTCTGCCAAAGAGGTTATTTTTTAGCCTTATTTGTTATTTGGGTTTTCAGCTGTATGACGCAAAGTCTGCTGAACAGATTTCCATAGATTCAGGTGGAAGGATGGGACTTGAGCCAAGATTATTATAATAATTTTGGTGCAGATCCCAAAAAATCCCTTGTGTAAACATTGCACGATCCAGAGTTTTTCAACATTTTCACCAATTTCCCAGGGAATACTGCATTGATGTCAATGAAGAAAAAATCTGGATCTAGTGGATTTAAATGTGGTTTCATATGGACATAGACTGTTTTCATCCACTCTGCAGTAAGAAATAGGGCCAGAAACCCATAACTATCATATGTGTAGCTAAGATAATGCAGATTCAGTAGAAAATCAACAGTTTATATGCATATTAAATCATTTTTGAAGTATGTCCATACAAACCTGGCAGATTTGGTCTTGAATTGTTGGGCCTTGGCAGGGGGAAGCACCATTCTAGGTTTCCTTCTGAAATATTCACCTCATTAGTTCTTGGATGATTCAAATTAAGCAATCCCTTTCTCCAACAACAACAACAAGCAATCCAACATTTTGATTTCATTGGTGATAAGAGAAAAATGTTCACGAACCTGTGGGCAATTATAGAGTGTGGAGTGAGCACACAAAACACAGTGCACTCCCTTGAGCTTCAGGCTTTTTTAGTTGTTCGATGTAAAGTGTGACTTGGAGGCTGAGCGCTTGATAAAAGACCTTATTGACGGAGTGGTCCACAGCACAGGATTGGTACAAGTGTTGACAGTGAGGGGACTGATAGAGTCAGGTGATAAATAAGCAGGGGTGGTTGGAGGAAGTGATGCTGAATTGATAAAAGGTCTACAGTGAAGTCCACGTAACCTTGAACTCCAATTGTTTTCAGGAAGAGTCGAACAGCTTTTCAAAGCAGCCCAGTGTGTGCCCGGAGCAGATGGAGGACAATGGCAGCCTAAAGCAAGGCCATCTAATGGCCAACAGAGTGCAGAGCTGTCCCTCATTGAAGAGTAATTAGATCCTTTCTTTTACTCCTGCTCCGGCCAATCATTTCACAGAGCTGCCTTTGTATTATGTACTTCAGCAACTGGGTTTAATAGAGACGTCCACAAAAGGGGATGTAGAGGAGAGTGCACGGGGAAAACTGCATAAGAAGGATGATGTGTGTACTGAAAGAAATACAACCACATGTGTGCAGTGAAACATGCATAACATTTGCATCATTGCACACTTATATTACTGACAGCTGGTGCAGAACAAGTATGTTGTCATCTGAGATTTGTTTGACTCATATTTGTTGTTTATTTGTATTTTCTCGTTGTCGTCGTAATTGTTTTGCGTTTGCCCATGTGTGCGTACTTGTCCGGTGATGTGTGAGCATGTTGACGGCTTTGCAAAGATCCGGGGACTTGTTGTTCTCATGCCAAAGCCGTAGCTCAGAGCCATGGAGGCAGTGGACCCTGATAAAGAATTGTTGAGCAACAATGGATGGTGGATGCAGGAGGGAGTCTTTACTCTGTAACCCAGCTGCGACTCAGCCCTGCAGGGGAGGTGGTTGATATCTAACTGTATGAAGACAGTGAAAGATTAATTTGATTATTGATTAACTGATTGTTCATTATTTTGAACCAAGTCACTCTTCCAAAGAGTTGCTTTGGACTCTAATTTTAGTTACGTCATGTCTTTTAAGGTCATGTCTTTAAAGTTACTTGCACTGCTAGTGCAAGAGATTTCCAATTTACAATAAGTTAATATTTGTATATATATATTTTATTATTTATTTATTTTCTTTTTTTAATTTAACAATTAATAATATCTCTATCGAGAGAAAGGGGATATCTACATCCAAAAACTAGACGAGATTTAGTTTTATTTTCTCCTTAAAAATGAATCAGTTTCTAAATTTGTTGTTTTTCAATTCTATTAATGAATTATTAATAGTTTTAGTCAGAATTTTGTAGAAAGAGGACAAGATAAAAAACTGTTTGAAATGCCACCGTGGTTATATTGATTTCATGTTTTTATTCAAGCTTATAAGTGATCCTAAGTTATTTAGGGCACTTCTGAGTGTGTGTTTACGTATCTGTTTGTATATGTATTGCTCTGTGTACATGTGGGGGGTCTGTCTGACAGTTGATAAAGATGGAGGTGGAAGGAGAGCAAGGAGATGATGAGAGACAAGGCGCTGACCCCTGGGATGTCCTGCTGGGACATGAGAGGACCAGGGTCAGGTGGGGCACGTCTTGGGGGTACGGTGGGGGTTGGGAAGCCGGGGTTTGGGGATGAAGACAGAGGAGGCGATGGGGATGGGGGTACACCAAACATGTAGCCCCAACTCATGAGAACCAGATGAAGGGCAGACTGGATGACTCTCTGGGGCTCTGAGAGGAAGAGAAGGAGAAGAAAGGGGGCTCATAAAACTGTCAGAGGCCGCCTGCTTCTCTCTATCACGGCCCAGTGTGCACCAGATGCATCGCTTCTAGTGCTAGTCCTCATGAATGTTTCAATCATAAACCAACATATGTAGTGCACATCTATAGATGTGTTTAATCTGAGGCTGATCCGGAGTCTGTCAGGCTATGTCAGCTCCCCGCTAACAAGAGTTAAGAGCCTGAGAGAAACAGATACTGGTTTTCTACCTTTTTTTTTTTTTTTTAGCAAACATGTGTTTTGTATCCATGGGAGACTGGACACCAAACGTAGAGCTTATATGAAGTCACATGACCCCTCTGTGTCCCCCCTGCAGACATTCTATGTCTCTGCTGATTAAAGGGAGCGTGCAGACCAGCCCACGTGAATAGAAACAGCATTCTCCGTACACTGCAGACACAATGTGTATGATGATGCAAATGTATTTCATATGTACGTTTTGTTTTTCGCAGTAGAGCACGACAAGGAATTCCTCCCAGTGCGGCGGCATCACAGAGAGTTCAGATTTGACCTCTCGCGGATCCCAGAGGGGGAGACGGTCACCGCTGCTGAGTTTCGCATTTACAAAGACTTCATCCACGAACGCTACGATAACGAGACCTTCCGCATCAGCGTCTACCAGGTGTTGGAGGAACATTCAGATAGGTGAGTATTGGTGTTTGTTTATAATAACATGAGTTTATTGTTTTGTTAAGCAGTGACTGGCTGGACTGTAAGTGAAGTGATTGTTTGGTTGATTAATCAATCCACCACTTGTCCCTTGTCCCAAAATGAAGTTTATATTTTTTGTTTTGTGAAATGCCCCAGAAACGGATGATGTGTCATTGATTTTGGTTCAAACTTTTAAGTCCCCTGCAGGATTAACTGCAACAACTTTATTAATCCCCTAAACATTTTATCTCACAACATCATTAGGTCACAATTTGTCAGATTTCAATAACAACCAAACTTCTGTAAAATGATTTCATGCATTTTAATCAGTCCAAGAAATCACAGAACTGCTGTCGTGATTTTGTCTTGTTATCGACTCACTATTTATTTATTTATTTATCAGGAACAAAGTAAAAATATTTGCATTATTAATTGTCTTTTTCGTCTTTTAACGTCTTTTTCACAGCAGATATTCACACTAGACCAAGACCCTGAAACTAAAGCCTCATGCATTACTTTACTTTAACTTTATTACTTTATTTAATACTTATACATGTGACATGCCAAAATACATTTTGTTTTCTGAAAGTTATTTGAACAAAGGAGTTTCAAAGCATCAACTTAGTACCTGGCAATTTAGACAATTAGTTAACTACAAATCAACATCAGTAATGAAAACCATAAATTGCAGTTCTATTCCTGAATGTTCTCTGATCTGAACATTTGGCCCCACATTCTCCATGTGGCTCATCATGAAGATGTGTACATGTCACTGTGTCCTACTCTCCTCGACCCCGCCTGAAGGTTTCTGTTGTGCAGAGGGAACAACACAGTCATTTATTCCTTTGCCAAAGACGGGCCTGGGTACATGAATGGACCAGAGCTCTGTGACACACTATCTGCCCAGTCACAAAATAGGTCGGGATACATGGAGAACAAGAGATTTGAGTCTCCAATGGTGGATGAGTGGAAAATCCAGAGTTCAGTGGGACTGACTAGGACATGCACTGTTTCACTCACTAGTTTTCACACAGTTTTTTCCTCTTTCACAGCTGTGTTTTTTTCTCTCTCCCTCTCTCTCTCTCTCTCTTTGGCTTTCTGGCTCTCCCACAAAATTCCAGCCAGTGATGGACTGTGCATAGTGTATGAAAGGACTGGTCGTTTATAAAGCCATTATTGTCAATTAAGAAAACGAAGTGTTCCCCTGGGCCTCACCATCTGGAGCCCTCTCTCCCCACCTCCCTCCCTGACTTGCTTTCTTGCTCCATCTCTCTCTCTTTGTTTCACTCCGTCACACTCTGCTGACTCCCTCTCTCCCCTCCATTGCTTTGCTTTGCGCTCCGGTCACTTAGCTTTACACTGTCAGGTGGTTCCAACCTATCTTTTGTAATTGTGCATATAATCCCTGTTGACTCATGTTCTTCTCTGACTTCAAGTGTGAACTTTTATTGTCGTGTTCCTCTCCAGAGAGTCCGATCTGTTCCTGCTGGACTCGCGGGTGATCTGGGCAGCAGAGGAGGGCTGGTTGGTGTTCGACGTGACAGCCACCAGTAACCACTGGGTCCTGAACCCGGGCAGGAACCTGGGGCTACAGCTCGCGCTGGAGAGCACAAACGGTGAGATTCACTCAGATCAGTGTCGTCCTCAGCATGTAGAACACTACAGATGACAAAGTTACTGGTGTGATGTGTTTTGCTGCAGAAGATGAAAATAAATGGTACAAAGATCAGGAGATGAGAAACCAGATAAATGACCATGGAGAATAAACAGTGTCCCACTGACAGTGAGGTACACTGTGGTAAATGGTGTGAAATTATGAAGTACAGAAGCTAATTCAGTTAAAAAAGAAAAAAAAATGATGAACTTAATTTTTTTAGCTCAGTTATAAGGTGCTTACAAGTCAAAAAATGAGGAACTTAAGGCGAACAATTGAGTCACACAAAATATAAGACTAAGAATGCGAGAAGATTTATTTTTAATTAATAAAGAATCTAATGATTCGAAAAGTCTAGACTAGAGGGAAAAGCATTTTACTTTAGCGCATGTACAATATGAGGTTAAAAAGTTTTTAAAAGTACGGGAGAAAGTGAAGTCAGGCCACAAGTCTTTATAAAAATGTCTTTAGCATTCATTACAAGTACAAAATTGTGATCTAAAATGGAAAATGTATTGCTAGATTGGCCTAGTGCAATTTCAAATATGGAGACGAATACGACTTTGTACTCTAACGGGAGTAAATGCAATTAGTTGCCTTCTTCTTTGAGGTGAACCACACTGAAACCATAAAAAACTACAGAGTACAATAAAACCTCACAACCATCAGATTATCATATTCTTCAGACAGACCCAATATAACTGTATAATGTGGAGTTGATGGATATTGTTGGATATGATCAAACAAACATTGACGTCTGCATCGCTCCGATGTTGTGACTGAAAGGCCAAACAATCATGTGAAAGATAAATAGGCCCCACTCCTCCTTATCATTCATCATCAGTCATCCGTTGTACCCTCAGCATCATTAGCAGGCATGCAGAAAAATACGCTGCGTCACTGTAAAGATAACATCTCAGTGTTCGTCACTCGGTAAACTTCATCAACAAAATATTATCTGTCACAGGACGGCAGGATGTTACACGTTACTTGAGAAAAACAGGCACTGTGTTGCTCTCGTGTTTTGGGAGGGGTGTGTGCGGGAGGTTGTATCCATGAGTGTGTGTTTGTGTGTGGATCGGGTACGAAGGGGGAGCATGTACAGACAGGCGCACGGGACGTCCTGTCGCCAGCAGCGACCAGAGGCCTTGATTTACCACCAAACGGTGATCAGAGAGACAGAAATTCTTCTGTGTGAGAACTGCTGGCGTGCACATGCATGCACGTGCACGAACACACCCACACAAATAGCAGATAGAGAAGCTTTGATGTTCAGTGTGCATTTGTTGAGGTGGAGAGGGGATGAGAAAAAGGGAAAGGAATTCACAGAGGAAAATCTAATTTATAAAACTGAAGCTATCATTAAAGACATGACAGAAGTGTTTGTCTTTTCTGAATAAAATCTGGATTTCTTTGACAAAACACCTGCTGAACTGTTCTCTCCCCCTGCAGGAGAGAGTATCAATCCTCGTGTGGCGGGGCTGATAGGTCGCAGTGGGCCTCAGAATAAACAGCCCTTCATGGTGGCCTTCTTCAAAGCAACCGAGGTGCACCTGCGAAGTATCCGCTCAGCGCCGGCAGGGACCAAACAGCGTAACCCCAACCGCTCCAAAGGGGCAAAGAGCCAAGAGGCACTCAGAGTGGCCAGTGTTGCAGGTACGAGCTCAGTGCTGGTGTTTACTGCTGTACTGCTTTATTCTGGCTTTTGTTGGCCTTGCCAGGAATTCATGGAATGGGTCACAGATGACTGATGCTTGTTGGTTCATGTGAGAAAAATCTACATTTTCATGGAACACTGGCCAACACATACAGTATGAACTCATTCATGAGGCACATGTTCACAAACACACAACACATCCAACACCAACAAAAGGATGCTTTTGGAACTGATTGGATTCTTGCACAACAAAACATGCAATGCACATTCGTCTCGGAGGTGTGAGCGCGCTCGTGTTTATGCGAAGCGCTGAAACATTACACCGTAATACTTGAGCTTCAAATACCCCTCTGCTGTTTTTGTTTATTTACTTGAGCATTACAGAGGAGTTGGGGCCAAGTTCTCTGCATGGAGGTAAGGCAGCGCAGGCTTTTATGGCAGAACACATCTGTGGTGTGCTGTGGGGCAACCGGGGCCACAACACATGGGCCAAATGGGCCTGTTTGGAACGTTGGATACCAGTGGTCTTTAACTGGATGATGAGAACCAGTCGCTCGTGATCATTTCCAATGTGAACAGCTCTCAGGAACTAATGTACCACAGAGCCCCAGAGGTCACCAGAAAAAGAGAGAGAGCGAGAGAGAAATACTATTAGATAGAAAACAGATTATTCTTTTTTTAACACATGGATGGTGTAAAGAGAAAGGCTGAAATGAGTGTGGAGAAAGCAGAGAGAATAAATAAAAGACTCCAGTTATATAAAATGTGGCAAGCCCCCTCTTTGTGCACATCTGTTTCAGCCAGTGGAAACTCAAAGCCCAGCTGAGTGACTTCTAAGCAGGGTGGCCCATTCATTTGAAGCAATTACCAAACTGCTGCTGTATCTGGAGGTGATTTCCTTCAGCCTTTGTCTGAATGTTAATGCTTCATATGGGAACTCTGGCTGTGCTTAGATCTGGTCTATATCTCTGCCTAATTAGGGCCTGACTGTGATAAAAAGTTAATTTGGGAAAATAGCACATGTTCTGAATGTCTGTCCTTTTCTCTGTCTGTCCCTCTCCTCAGAAAACAGCAGTACTGATCAGAAGCAGGCGTGTAAGAAGCACGAGCTCTACGTCAGTTTCAGGGACCTGGGGTGGCAGGTACGGAGAGAACGACGCTTAACTGAGACGGTTTCTGATCTTATCACAGGATCCAAATTTACATCACACTAGAATCAGCCCACATATACTTTATCCCTAGGGTGTAATATCCACTTTGCAGTTTCACCTTGATTCAGTCACTAAGTCCTGGGTCAATTAGTTATAGAGTGTAAAAAAAAAGGAGAAAACAAAAAAATGGAAATCATGTCTCCATTTCCTCCAGTTGCACAAAAATGAAGCCAAAATATTCTTTCGTGCGCTGCTGATAATTTAGAGTCTGTGCAGGAGTCAAATCTGGACAGAGCAGCTGTATAAAGACCAGGTCTGACTCAGATTTGGTCCTCGGGTGCTCGAGTCCAACTTGGCTGGCTACCTGGACTCTCTGCTCCTCCGTCTCCCCTCTTGATTTCTACTTTCATCACACTTTATCATTTCCCCATCTCCACAACCTGAAATGTACCTCTGACTCCCTCCTCACTATCAGGACTGGATCATCGCTCCAGAGGGATACGCGGCGTACTACTGCGAGGGCGAGTGCGCCTTCCCACTAAACTCCTACATGAACGCCACAAACCACGCCATTGTGCAAACCCTTGTGAGTAACCAAATACGCAGGGAACAAAAAACCCAGCAGTCATGTTTAGAGTCTAATCATCTCATCAGCTGTCACGGCAGTATAGCAGATGTTGCAACTACTGTATTTTAAAAGAACGCTTGGGACACAGGACGAAGTCGAACTTTTGGAAGTGTACAATAAAAATGTTGTTTTCCCTCACGGAGCTTCATGATTATATTCGTTCATGGTGTAATGATGAATTCCCCATTTTCCTCGCTCTCTCTCTCCCAGGTTCATTTCATTAACCCAGAGACCGTCCCGAAGCCTTGTTGTGCCCCCACGCAGCTCCACGCCATCTCAGTGCTCTACTTTGACGACAGCTCCAACGTCATCCTCAAGAAATACCGCAACATGGTGGTCAGAGCTTGTGGCTGCCACTAGACTCTCGGCATCTTCACACAGACACACAACATGTATGCACACACACGCACACACACACTCACACACACACACACACACACACACACACACACACACACACACACACACACACACACACTTTTAAGTAAAAGCTGAGAATGGATTTCAAAAACAAATTGCGTCCCACATGCATTTGATGAACGTCCTGAGTTTCCTGTGCGGGAAAAAGCTCTTGTCTCATCTTCAAGGTTTGTCCTGAGGCAGTAGACCGACGGACACACGCTGTTAGAGAGCGGATGAGCAGGGAAACGTCTCAGCCCGTAGTCTTTAGCCTTCACTCTGTGTAACTGTGTCAAAGGGCGAAGGCTGAACTTCACTCTGTGACACAACAAGAAGATTCTTGTTTTTCTTGAGCAAGAATTTCAATCAATTTTAGATTCCTCACCACAAGTACACACACATACCTACACACACGTGCACAAACACGCACACACACACACACACTCACTCACGTTTGTGCTTTCTACTGTGTATACAAGACATTTAAAGCAGTGATTGTACTGTATACTCCTTCACAGTCAGCAATATTTTGTTTATTTCAACAACTTGTTATTGTAGTTCATTCTTTTACTGTAGATTTTTATTATATATATATTTTTATGACTGAGAGACCCAGATTGAAGTTCTGAATTTCTTATATGTACAATACTGTGTAAATAATTTTTTTTCAACAAAAGTTAAAAAGCAAGAAGTGTATTTATTTCCTGAAATGTAACTTGGGTTTGTGTTTTCTCTTGTATGTAATGCCGCCTTTTTTCCTTCACTTGATGGTACACACACGCTCTGAGGAAATGAAAACAAAGTTGACGGGAAACTACTTTGACGTGAGCGTTGAGGTCAAATTCAAAGCACCTCTCTGTGTGAGCTTCACGCTGAGGGTAGAGGAGGACGTTTATGATGACTTGGACCTTTGGAAATGTCGAGATATTTCACAGGTCGTTACATAAACCTGACTCTCCTTTAAGAAAACCACAACAATCAGCTGAAGTATTGAGAAAAAAGGGAGATTTTTCAAAGCCTCTTATTCTGTGTGCAAAAAAATTTCAGGTTTATATTCCTCTGCTGTAATACAATCTGTCATATTTAAAAAAAAAGTATATTTATTGAGAGCTGGCTAAGCTGTTTCTACATTGTGCTCCGATATCTCAAACATGTTTAACTGCTGAACTGGTACAACAATAAACTGGGAGAAAAGCAACAAAGCCACGCTGAGGTGTGTTGTTTGATCCGGAAGAAAAGCAGAATGAAATCGGCGAGTTGAACGAAGATACACACGACAGTTTGATGAGAGTCCCTGTTCACCTTCGATCTCCTAAGAGCTTCCACATTCAAAAACAAATGTTACCCCCTCTCTCTCTCTATCTATCTATCTATCTATCTATCTATCTATCTATCAGTTTGTTTGTCTGTTTATTACTATTATCATAATTATAATTATTATAAGTGTCATTTGTGTGGGTATAGAGAGTAAGACAGATTTACACTGCCCTCTGCTGGATAAAACTACAAAGTGTCATTGTTAACACAGCATTATAGGGTTCATGTCTTCTTGATCTTAATTTTTGCATCATCATGTTCGGACTTCTATCTTAGTGAGGACACTCATTGGCATTTTGCATTCTCTTGCCCCTAACCATCCAAACTAAATGCCTGACCCTAAAACCAAGTCTTTACCCTCAAACAGCCACTGAGACTGGACACATTTTTGGAAAGTGAGGACCAGCCAAAATGTCCTCACTCTATCGGGTCTGTGCTTAAAATGGTCCCCAGATAGTACAGGAACACACACACACACACACTTTCATTTTAACAGGCTAAGCTGTGTGAGTTTCTTTACAGTGTTTAACAGAAAGAAAACAGAAACTAAATTGCAGATGTGGCACCAGGGGCTGTAGGTGTTGGATGAAAGCTTCTCGGTGTCATTAAAATATCCCAAGAAAACATAACTTAATGTACAATTAAAGTAAATCTTTCATTACACGTGTTCTTCTGTCCACATTTATAATGTAAACCAGACTTTTTCCTCACATGAACTTAAAAGTCCAGTGTGTAAGATTTAGGTGAAAGGGAACTATTATTGGCAGAAATCTTATGTAGAATAATCCTCATGATGTTTTCACTAGTTTGTTTCATCTAAATTGTATGAATTGTAGTTTTCTTTACCCCAGAAAAGGCCCTTTATATTTAAATACTTCATATTTACATCGAGGGGACCCTCTCTACAGAGGCCGCCATGTTTTTTACATTAGTCCAGACTGGACAAACTAAACACCTTTTGGGTTTTTATGAAAACTGAAGGCTACCACAGGTTCTTTTTCATGTTTGGAAGGAGAGGGTGATGTGAGGGGTGTTCAGCTGCAACATGTAATTTCAACACTATCCCAAAATTCTACACACTGTACCTTTAACCCTAACCCTCATATAGAATAACTCCATAATAATAATAACAATTATAACAATACTTTTATTTATATAACACCTTTCAAAAAAAGAAAAAAAGGGAAGGCAAGGAATACAGGAAACTGTAAAACAGCAAGGTAAGCAAAGATAAACAAACTCAAACAAACCATTATAATAAAATAAAACATTCTCATAGATCTAATACCACATTTCTTTTTGACCCAGTGATCTGCTCGTGTATCACCTTCCTCACACACCTTACACGGAAATGATTGAAGTTTCTCAACGACTCAGCTATCAGCAGGAAACCGAAAGCATAAACTGAACTCTACGTTTCGCTTTCGCTTCCAGAGCGCAGCGAACTTGGTTTTACGCTCGACTGTTACGCACAGGTTTGCAAGTAGCTCCTTTTCTCTCTCTGTAACTTTGACAAACTGCAGTTATCGCTCTCATCATCAGGCTGCTGGTTTGTGTTTAAATTCTAGACGCAGAATAAAAAAGATATTGATGACTTTTCAGCTTGTGAAGGCGAAGACGTGATCGGGCTGCGTTTCTTTGGACATGTCTCCGTCTGTGTGTGTCCGAGGTTCGACGGTGAAGCTGTAGAGACCGAGTGATGTGTTGAAGATGGAAGAAGGAGCCAAGCTGCACCTGAAAGAGTGGCTGATCAGTCAGATAGAGAGCGGACGGTATGAGGGACTGAGCTGGGAGGACGAGGACAGGACCATGTTCAGGATCCCGTGGAAACACGCAGCCAAGAAGGACTACAAGCAGACGGAGGATGCAGCTCTGTTCAAGGTCAACACTTTACAATCCTGTTATAAATCAAATCACCTGCAACACGTGGGTCCAGTTATGGACACATTCAACTTTTAATATTCATTTTTATAAAGGTATAAAAACATTATTTATCTAATTTATATATAAGGCCTGTGACAAATGAATATATTGACTGATAGAAAATCAAAAACCTTATAATCAAACAGTTGTTATAAAGGGGATGTCATGGATTCTGACTCCTTTTTCATGTGGAAAATAATTTCTGCGTATAAGCTTGAAAAAAAATTAAATGTATTATTATTACTATTATTATCATTATCACAGAATGTGCAAGTATTTGCGTAAAAAACATGTACAAATACAGTTAAAAGTAGGCAATATTAAATTTTTCTCTCCCCTCTCAACATTTAGCAGCAAAGTTAAACATTAAACATTAGCATTTGTGAATAACAATATTTCATTTGAATCTTTGCGTTCAGGCCTGGGCTGTGTATAAAGGCAAGTACATTGAGGGAAGGGACAAGGCTGACCCGACCATGTGGAAGACTCGCCTCCGCTGTGCGCTCAACAAGAGCACAGACTTCCAGGAGGTCCCTGAACGCAACCAGCTGGACATCACTGAGCCATATAAAGTCTATCGCATCCAGCAGGACAGTGGGTCGGTCAGGCCAGCAGGTACAAACCAAAGAACATGTTTCTCTTACTTTTCCACTCATTGGTATTATATCTATAAACATTTATATTCTGCAACAGAAGTTTTTGCAATTTTTTAAATAAACCCTTTTCAATTGTTAACCAATATATAAACTAGAATGTCACGAGCGCATATCTCCACTAAGGCACTAACAGTCCCAGTAGATTCAATCAAGCTGCACCAAATTACACAGACACAGATATCAGTCTTCTAAATGTGCCGGATATTTGTTTCATCAAGTTCCATCAATTGGTGAAAATGTAAAAAAAACACATCTCACGGTGTCAAAGAAAGCAAAAAAAAAAATTCTGGATCCTCACCAAATTGTATTGGTTTTGTCCCCTGTCCTTGACCTCATCCTTCCACTGTTTCTTGATAACCTGTCCAGTAGTTTATGTGTAATCCCGTTAATTAACAGACAAACAAATGAATGCAGAGTAAAACATAGCATCCTTGGTGGAGGTCATTTCTTTCTAACTTGATTAAATCCACCATTTGTTTCTCTCCTCAGAGTCTCTACAGAAGGACAAAGTGATTATCGAGACGAAAATGTCTCCAAACAGTCCTGATATCTTGGATGAAAAGGTTGGTTCAAAACTTGATAATCAACTGACAACTTCAAATGAATACTTGACAATCTGTCCAATAGATGTAAAGAAAAACGTTAAGAACACAGTGTGAGGACAATCAGTTTGTTTTTTATGGGGGCAGTATTTCTAGTTTCACTCTGTGTCTCTTAAAGATAATCAGCATTTTCTTTATGACTCTGTAGATACAGGAGCTCATAGGCTAGAAGACCCTTGATCCCTCGTTTCCATTTCCTTAATCTTTTGCTGTTTTTTTTATATTTCCATAACATTTTCAAATGGTTAATTTTGATTTTATTAATTACAAATTCAGTTTTATTTCCGTGGTGGCAAATCACAACATACATTATCTCAAAGTGCTTATACATGATAAGGTTGAGACTAAACAATAGTGTAGAGAAACCTAACAGTTCCTACAATGAGCGAACACTTATACTATAGATGTTGTTAATTATAGCAGCTGCAGTTGATAGTAGAAGTATATAAGTAAATAATAGGGAACTAATAATATTAATAATAATTATCAAGTTGTGTCAGATCTGGATCCTGCAGCTCTGCAGTCAGATAAATAAATGATTTTCTCTGTTATAAGAAAAACATTGTTCTGTGTTACCTTTTTATTGTTTCTGTTTTTTTTGTAGCGTCCTTTTCAAAATGAATCATTTCAGGCTAATATAGAAGAAGAAAAAACGTGGCATGGTAAGTGTTACACACACAGAGGGTTCTGCACTTCATTTCTAAATTAAATGGAAAATCCTGCCCATAGATATCAGAGAGAAAATCATTTCCTGTGGACGAATACCAGAGACATTAAGATGTAATAAAACAGGAAAAATAACTCAAGAAAGTCTACAGTCGATTATGTTGGACTTAGTAATGTTAGAATCCAAGGACCCCTTTTGTATTGGGAGACATTTGGGGCCCGTATTGAAATTTTCTTTTAAAATGAATCTATGTTGGGCCTTAATTGGGATTTTACCATAATGAACTTAATTTTAAAATAATAAAAAAAATCATCAACATGTAATCTTGGGGTCACAGAATTGAGAATGTTTCATCCCTGCTCTGCTTCAGTGGATCTGATGTCGGAGCACATGTACTGTGACATTAAAGGAGAGAAAACTCAAAACCCTGTCCCTGCTCCTGCCACCTTCATCAGCCATGGACTCACAGTATCAGGTAAGAAACACAAATCAAACCTTCTGAATATGTGACTGGAGCTTTTCGCTGTATGACCTAAAAAACAAATCGGTCTTGTGTAGACTTTCGTATGCAGGTGACCTTGTTGTACCAGGGTCAGAGGGTGATGAAAGTGATCACCAGCAGCCCAGAGGGGTGCTTCATCCTCCAAGGCCACGTTCCCTGGGGAAACGAACGCATCTATGGACCCTGCACTGCCCAGCAGCTCTCGTTCCCCTCCCCGGGCTCTGTTTCCCTGCCATCATGCATGGCCGAAGCAATGAATCGCCTGCTTTGTCACCTGGAACGGGGCGTGCTATTATGGGTGGCCCCAGACGGGGTGTTCATCAAGCGTTTCTGCCAGGGCAGAGTGTACTGGAGCGGCCCCTTGGCCCAACACACCGACGCACCCAACAAACTTGAGCGAGAAAAGACCTTCAAACTGCTTGACATACCCAGATTTGTCAGCGGTAAGGCAGCACACGAGAACTCATCATGTATCGTTTCGTCATGTAAACCTCGCTGGAACATGATTTAGTGACAGAGCGACAGATTAACTGGGATCATTGGCAGTGGAATGAAATAAATGTTGTCTAATGTGTTTAAATGCTGAATGTGAATATTCCATATGTCCGTGCAGAGCTGCAGAGGAGTTTATGGGGCAAAGGACCCGCCCCTTCTTATGAGATCGAGCTCTGCTTTGGAGAAGAGTATCCAGACCCTCATGTAGTGAAAACCAGGAAGCTGATCATGGCACAGGTCAGTTATGAAATAGTCTGATTAACCAGCTCAGTTTGTTTTTGGTTGTCTCCTCCTGCTCAGGGATTCAATTGAAAAATGTACATTTAATTATATATATATATAATCGGATCCTCACCAGGTACATTGTCCTCCGTGATCACAGTGACTGGACAAGAAAGATGTTTTACACACATTCACATTAATCTAGAAAATCTCCAACATGCATTTTTTTTCCCATGAAAATGTAGATTCTTTTATTTAAACTTCGTCAGAGAAAACTAAATCCTCAATCAAAACTTTGATTCAGTCAAAATTTGAAATTCAAGTAGAGCCTCAGAATGATCTCTGGCAGAAAGATTATGTTTTCAACTGAGTTAGTTAGCAAGAATACACCAAAACCACCTGACAGATTTCAGTGAAACCTGGCAGAAGGATGCAGTTTGGGTCAAGGAAGAACCCATGAACATTTTTATGTGGATCCAAATCAGGGAGCGGACCCAGGATTTTTTTGTGTGTGAAATATTTCAACATTTTCATTTATTTCTCAGAGAATAATTGATGGATCTTGATTAAAAAAAGAAATCTGACATGTTCGGGGGACTGATATTAATTATTTTTTGAGTGTGTGCCATTAGGTTTAGATCCAAATAAAACTCTGGATCAAGTGAATTTATACAAGGTTCCATCCTGAATGGCCCTCGTCAGTCAGACCGCAGTTGTAACGGTGTAAATCACCAGAAGAGGTCCTCGTAAGCTCACTGATAGCATGTTGCACTGTGCCCTGTTGGTCCAGGTGGTGCCTCTGTTTGCAGTGGAGCTTCTGCAGAAGTTCAACCCGGGAGCGAGTGAGGAGAAGCGGTCGAATCTCAGCTCTAACTCAGTGGGAGAGAAGCTGTAGAGAGAATGTGAAAAACATCCCTGCACCTGCGCGGCCATGAACAATACACACATACTGGGATTTTATGAGGACTCAGAGTATCATCAGTGGAGATATATATACAATGAAGAAAGGATGAACATGCATGTGAAACAGTTTGCAATGAGCAAAATTCAAAGTGATTTTCTTTATTATTTTTTATCTTATGTGGGTTTTTCTTGTTCACCATGCAGCTACTCTACCAGGATTTATCTGTTTGAAATCATCTTGTTAATAATGTTTTTTTAGTTACATTTTATCATAATTCCATATTCATTATATGTATTAAATAAGAATATAACCGTTTAGTACCTCACAACGCACCCAGAGAATAAAATGACACTTTCGATTAAATCTATAAAGCTTTTTTCCCCTCCTTTATTTCTAGCGAACATCATTTAACAGATTCACAATGTTTTTTTAAAAATATACATATATTTTTGTAGCTATGACATTTAAAAAGAAAAATCAACAGGTAAGGTTTTCTTTTCGAAAATAAAAAAACAAACAAACAACTAAAGTGAGAGAGTGTGCTGAATCAAAGGAGATACCCGTATCAGAGTTTAAAATACTTTCATTGTTTTTCCCTGCCCTCAAACATATACAGTACGTAAAAAAAAAAACGAGACGGGAACAGAAGCGTACAGTACACAGGGGTCAAGAGTATTCACAAAGCATCATGTTCCAACGTGTTATTAGCACCATTACTCTTCAGCCGTGCTGCACTTTCTCACTCTCTCCATCATTCAGTTTTTAATGGAAAAACACCATGAGTGTCAAGGCGATGTGGCACAGACCTGTCTGTGTGGGTGGGATTGTCTGTTACGCAATTTTCATTAGTGTTCTCCCTTTTCTCAGAGATAATGTTAAGAACATATTGGAGGGTAATGCCTTGACGAACAATTGTATTGAAACGACTCCCGGCGATGAGAATAAAAAAAGGCGAAGAATTTCTCGTACATTCACCTTGCCTGCCCAGGCAGACACTTAAGACATCGGCTCGGAAGCAAGAAAAACAAAATAGAGAAAAGGAAATGCATTGGGAAATTGACAGAGAGATTGCATTAAATCTGTTTAGCATATTTACTGTATATAACATCTGTAATATGTATAGTCAAATTTCGTTCATATATGCCTTCTTCAATTCTTTAATAGCGTTTACTTTCATAACACTGACTGAAAGTTGATACCCTGCAGAAAACACTGTCAGTAAGTAGGTGTGTAGGACAATCATTACAAAAACAAAGTGAATACAGACAAGTGCTTGATTGTCTCACTAAATGTCTTCAGTGCATCTGTAAGGAGCCGTCCAGAAATCCTTCAGCTGCTGCTCCTGCAGTGTGGACACCCGTAAATTCTCTACTGTTTTTATTTTTTTTAATTCCTTCCCTGCAACCCTGCCTTGAGGTCTCTCCATTGTTTGTCTTTGTGGGTGCAACAGAGACAAGGAGGGTGTGTGTGTACTCATATGTGTGTGTCAGTATGCATGTATATGTATGCGTGTGCAAGTTTCTACTGCCACTTCATCATCTTGGAGCTATGAGGTAAATCCAGGAGGCTTTCATCAGTTCCGGTTGAGGGAAGGGCGTCCGGGGCAGACCAGCGGCGCTTGCGTGCATGTGGCTGCTCTTGAGCAAGGGGCTCTGCGGGCAGAGTGCGTGGCGGGGCTGCAGCAGGAGGAGGTGGGTGATGGTGAGGAAGAGGGGGCGGAGGAGGTGGAGGTGGCATCTCCTCCCTGTGCGAGCTGCTGGATTCCCCTGTAGCCCTGGGGGGAAGTTGCATGCGGTGCGCCCTGGTGCCGGTGCGCGTGTGTGTCCGGTGGGTTTGGCTGGGCGTTGGGGTGAGGGCCAGGCAGACGTCCCCCTCCACAAGCTGGCGGCAGGGCAGGCCGTACAGCTGTGTGGTTCTCTGGGGACTGCAAGAAGACCAACCTCGGTCCTGCACAAAGAATGGATACTCCGCCAAGACCTTCAGTAACTCCTAAACAAAACCACAACATTGTTACACACATTATTACCACAATTTGTATTAACTGATCTGAAGTGTTTACACTGGAAAACTGCAGCATCATACTCATTTACTTACTCAAATCTACTCATCATGTCATATACTAAAGAGTACTTGTGTACTTCTGTAGAGAAAGCTGACCTGAGTGTTGCGGTCCGTGAGGTGGACCTGCAGGTGGCTGAAGCCCTGTGCGCTGCTGGGGGAAATCAGCAACACGGTGCAGGTGCTGAGATGGAACTCTGAGGAGGTGTCGGCGCTCCTCAGGAAGTCCTCGGTTCGCAGCTCCTCCACTCGCTTCAACCGCCCGCTGGCCAACTCGATCAGAGAACCCTTGGCGAAGTGAGGTAGGAGCGCGGGGGGAGATGGGTGAATGGCTGGGGGTGAGGTGTGAAGATGGCAGGGAGAAGATTCACTCCCTCTGTCCCTTTCTCTGTCCCGTCGTCTCTCGCGCTGTCTGTCCCTTTCTTGGTCTTTGTCGTGCTGTAGGTGCTTCTCTTTGTCTTTAGCTCGCTCCCTGTCCCTATGCGAGACTTTGTCTCTTTCTTGGTCTCTTTCCCAGTCTCTTTGCGACCTGTCATGGCTGTTAGGCAGACCCAGGGGTGAGTGAGGTGAGTTCTTTAGATTGTGCTGCCTGGGGCCCGGCTCCCTGTGCAGGTTGTACAGAGGTGTTCCTGAGGGGCTATAGAGTGGGTAGGGCTGTGGGTTGGGGTGGGACACTGATCCCAATGAGTAGTAGATCTGGGCTTCAGTTGGTGTGGCCCCTATGGGGTCCAGTTGTCCCCCTCTACCTGCCCTGGGGTCTGCTCCGAGGGGACTGGAGGAGAGTAAATTTGAGCCTGTCTTAACTATGCAATGCGGATGTCTGTCCTGCAGTGAGGAATGTGGCTCAGGGTCCTCCTGAGTTTGAGAGTCTAACAAAAATGGCCCTCCAGAATGGACATGGGAGGTAGGATCCTCCTGCTGTCTCCTTCCACCATTGGTATGGGAGCTGTGTGGACTGAAGTCCAGCCTGGTTCTGCTGCTCTCGTTCCCGTACTCTCCTGTGAGCAGAGCCCTGGAGGTAGAGACAGTCCTGCTGCCTGGCCCATCCAAGCCGTTGAGCCTCTTGCCCAGGTACCTGTGTCTTGCATCAACTAAGCTTGGGTCTTGGGGGTAGAGAGAATGGTGGCTAAACAAGTATGATGGTGAGAAGAGGGAGGAGCTGTAGTCGCGCCGGCTGCTATTGACGTAGGACCACATCTCTCTTGAATCAGCAGGGAAAGGAGTCTTGAAGGAGGAAGCCGAGGAGGAAGATGATGGAGATGGCAAGGAGAGGGAACCCTCCCCTCTGAGCCACCTGGAGGAGTGGGGCAGGGGTGAGGAGAGAGGATCATCTCTCCAGGCTGGAGACCCTGAGCTTCTCCTCTCGCCGATCTGCCCAGGGAAAAGGGGAAGAGAAACAGAGGGAGAGTAGCTCACGTGCCATGGGAGGGAAAGGGGGAGGCATGGTGCAGGAGCAGGAAGGGACGGAGGAGTGAGGAGGAGATGAGAGTTTGTCAGAGCTCGATCCCTGTCACTGGCTTCCCTGCCTCCCTCCCCTCTGCCTGTGCTGGACCGACTTCGGAGTGGCACAGGGGGTTTAAAATCGTCCAAAGGGATGTGGTGTTCCAACGATCCCTGCCGAGACTCCCTCTTCTTAGGAGGGAGGCACTCTTTGCCGCGGTCGGGGCTGGGATTCATGGGTGGGCTCCAGCGGCAGTGGGGGCCCCCTGTGTACGGGTGTAGGCTAGGTCACATGGGCCTCACGGGAGAACGAACGGGGCAGACAGAGCGGAGGGCTGCTACACAGCATCACTGTCGGATCACTGCTGATTCTCTCGCACTGGAGTGCCACTCACCTAGAGGAGGAACGAGGACAGATGCAGACAAGGAGGGAAGGGAGAGAAACAGAAGAAAGGAAGATTCAGACTGAGCGAGGAAAAAGGACTTGGCATTGGTTCAGTCATGTTTCAGACAGGTGGAGACAAATCATCCAGTGACTCCCTCACCCAAAACTACTTGTAAAAGGTCAGAAACTCTTAGCGTCCTGATTGCTGTCACTAATTAGTCATTACCTGCGTGCACTGTGGTGGGAGTGAAAGTACCCGACTTACTTGTTTAATTCAAAACACATTACTCCCACATGTGGGCTATAAATACATTTTGTAGCCAAAGCAGTTCAGAGGGAAAACACACACACACACACACACACACACACACACACACACACACACACACACACACACACACACACACACACACACACACACACACACACACACACACACACACACACACACACAGAGAACACTCACAGCAGGAGAGTTTTCATCTCTGACTCTCGGGGGATGATTGGAATATGTAGATATGTTTTCGTACCACTTTCATGAGCCACCCCCACGACACCCCCGGGGTGTTCTCTCTATTCTATGTAAGCTTACTACTAGCACCCCCCCGCCCCTTCTCAGACAGACACACTTGGACAGCAGCAGACACACAAACACTCCCTCGGGCGGCTGTACTTACTCCCCCAGTGATAGGCAAAGCTGGTCACCACCCACCCAAAAGCTGAAGAAACACTGTTGATATTGCCACCAGTTGTTGTGCGTGCAGGGTGTGTGTCTCAGCATATTAATTATGTGTCACAGCAGGGGTGTGGGGAAGTGTGTGTGACAGTTTGCGTGAGTGCATGCATGTGTGCCATGTTTGTGCGGCTTTTTTGTTGTTGTTGAAATGTGTGAAAGTGTTTATTTGTTTAGGTCTTTGTGTGCGTGTGTTTGTGTTTGAGTCCTCGAATGTGTCAAGAGATTTTGCAGCCTTGTTTCATTCAGTGAGAAGTGCGGGGGAGCTCTACTAATTCTTCTCCCAGCTTCTAAATGGGCTTTTCTAAAGTGATGGCTGCCGCAGCGCCAACCCAGCTGTTCCCTCCACCACCACCGTCGCCACCATCTCTGCTCCTGCCGCCACAACACCAGAGCGCCACGATGGCACTCAGCCCCACACTCACCCGCAAGTCTGTCTCAACAGCCTACCAACTCCCTGCTGTCTCACCATCCGCCACACTGTCACCATGGCAACTGTGTCCGCACACACATCCATTCGTTTGGAGAGGTTAGATGGGGATACTCCGTGGAGAGGCGGGTAAACTGTTGCTCATCAAGTGATTTGGTCCAAAAACAGAAAAAGTGTTAGCATGGAGCAAGCTGTTTGTGCATCTGAGTGGAAAACTGAAAACTGGGTGGTGAGAGGAGGGGAGAGTTATTGTTCCAGACACTGTCAGGAGGGGCGCATTGGAGTCAGACGTGTGAAATGTTTATGGCTCTTCTTGGCAGTTTTAAGGTAAATGAGGATGTTGCTGTTAAGATGGGAAACATTATATAAGTCCAGCTTCAGTGATATATTTTCAGTTCAGCTGAGACATTACATGGTTTTCCGGTGCTGAACAAACCCACTGACCCGCAGGCTTACATGAAAAATGATGTTCTGCAGATTTGAGCCCTTCAGGCAGCAGCCACAGCTAAAAGTTATTCTTGATATAAGCAGATTTCTGCCAAAATTAATTTGAAGAATAATCAGATATCTATCAAATGAATTATCATCAATCAATCAATGACATTTAATTTGTATAGCCCATCTGCACAAATTACAATTGAACTATCTGAACAGTCATGATTATTCATTTAAATGTGCTAACTGCTTATTATCTGAAAAGACACACAAGCTTGGTATACCTGAACAATTTATTAATTCAATAAATTGAATGAAAATACTACAATTTCTACTATAAAAAGAAACACGCCAGTTAAATTACAAGACAGGTTTCCAAAACAATAATTATAAAATGTCAAAATACATTTTCAAGTTTCACACAGTATTCAAAAGGTCAGCATTTGTCAAAAATATTCATGTGATTTTTCCTTAAGACCTCTCCACTGCTGCTCTCAAGAATCCAAATCTTTTAAATTGATAAAAATCTGGGTTCTGTCTTTGTCCTGAAATGACTGTTAAACCTTTGTCATTCTGACAGCGCTTGTGAAAAAAGGTTGCCGATGTATTAAACTTGCCAAAAAAGAACAAGAAAACAACGATCGCACTTGTGCATGTGGAGGAGTTTGCAGAGAACCGTCTTCTAACAGAACCCTCCCACACTGTGCACACATGCATGCTGCGCTGGAGTTGATCTGGGGCTACTGTGGTTGAAGTATTTAAATATCAACTCCAACAGATCACAATAATAATGTTTTTGCACTTTCCCTCCAACAAATTACTCCTTCAGGCTTTTGAAATGCAATGTAAGCATGAATATCATTTATTGTCCTAAAACTGAAATCTGAATCTTGAAACACAAACTAAAACAACTGGCATAAAAGTTTTTTTTATATTAAAATGTAAAATGCAAATATTGTTCAAATTACTCTGAACTTGCTCTTGTGCAACAGTCAGATTTGACACATTGATTTGCACGGCTCCGTCTCATCCCGCCTTTTCTCTGCATGAATTTATCAGGAGAAATATTAAAGGTGCATCATTCATAACTGCAAACCTCTCAAAAACAGAACTACAGACTGTTAGTGACTAGTTTCACCTGTTTCAATCAAAGAAACAATAAATTAATAATTCAGCAGTGCTACCTGAAACAGAAAATAACATTGAACAGCAGCTCTCCTGTTCTAAAAGAGCAGTTTGAGAATGTGGGAGCAGACAGACGATGATGGAGCCGGTTGTTGCTGTGATGTGATGTTAGACTGACCTCAGTGCGGGTTGAGCAGACGTCCCTGCATTTGGCCGTCATTCATATTCCAGTCCTCCCAGAGGGTCAACCCACTCCTCAGCTCCTCACTGGGCTACACTGCTCCTCCACAACACCACCGTCTGTTCCAACACCCGCAGATATCAGCAGCCTGCAGCTACACACTGACTCTGATCTCTGCACGCATGAAATAACACCAGCAAGCCCACCGAACTGAGGGAAAAAACTGAGAGCACTGCTATCCGTCTCTGTGTCAGTTGTGTTTGTGTGTGTGAGTGTGTCAAGAGTGTGTGTGTGTGTGTGTGTGTGTGTGTGTGTGTGTGTGTGTGTGCAAAGGGCTGAGGAAATGAGTAATATCTAGCAGTGAGAAACATGTCTGCTAAGCAGAGCCACATAGGCAGACCAGTTGCTGCTGCCGCCCACTTGCTTTAATCACTGTGATACAAATATGCACACACACACACACAAACATATACGTTATACACACACAAACACACACAGACAGACAGTCAAGGATGCAGCACATACACATTATATATACGTGATGATAAGCTGCCTTTGTGCTGTCTGATGTTACGCTTTTCACCCAAGTTTCACCAGTTAAATGAATCTTTTAACATGAAAAGTCATGAATCAATCAATTAATCTGTAATCAAATCATTTATCTGTGTTTCCCATGAACACATTTCAGACGACATGTTGGCTCATCAAAGACAGGGAGGGATGGAGGGGAGGCAGAGACACAGTTGATGTGAGATAGGGAGGGACATGGTGGGAGGCTCATCCCACACACACTCTCAGACTTGGGCTCTGACTCAAAACTAAACCACACACACACACACACATGCACAAACACATACACACATTACTTTTGGTACTTTTTGTTTTTCTACAGATTTTGTCTGACTTTGTGTCCTTTGTTCTCATCAAACCACTTTGTGATTAACCTTCTTGTCAAAATAAGCTTTTACAAATAGATTTGATTTGACTTCATAAGCACACAAAAACACACACACACACACACACACACACACACACACACACACACACGAACAGTTCATATGCACGCACACCCTGAGTGATTTGCTTCAGTGATTCAGTCGGTGTAAAGTAAAGTGTGTCGGTATGGCTGGCATGGCTTATTAGGGCTGAATTGGTAAGAGTAGTGCAGTTCATTTCCAGCAAAAAGTAAGAAAACTGTCAGTATAGAAACCTTTTACAAAACAGGCCCAAGGTTAGAAATGCAATGCTATGCAAATAACCCTGTCTGCTCCTCGTCAAAAAAACAGGGCCAAACCTCAATTCAAACAAGCTTATGTTAATTATCGGCACAGAAATGCAATACAGGAGCCAGAACATAAATTGGAGCACAGGGAGAAATAGGATTTAATGAAGCAATCTAAATCTTAAATTGTAAAAAGCAATATTTATTTTCTTTCATATTTCTACAAGCAATTCATCGAGCCGTCGGAGCACCGAGCCAAACGCAGAATCATATCCAGCGACAGTAAATTAGAGGTTAACCTTGTCTAACTTCTCAGCCTCAATGGAATGGAAAGCTAATCAGACTTGGAGGTGTGCAGACACATCAGCCTGAAGGCCACGCTGAAACATTCCCGCGCTGAGGTGACAATTGACAAGAAAGTCTCGTCTGACTTTTTCTTAGTTTTCAAAGTGAATGCTGTGTGAAGCTTGTGGCGCTGAGGTTGTGTGGGCACAAGTGCTGTCTGCTCTCTTATTTGTTGTACTTGTATGGATTCATTATAGGCACCAACATTTCTGACACAGAGATCTTTTTGTGTTGGGAGTTGAGATTATATTAAAAAGATATTTATGATAGTGGGGCCCACTTCATAATGTCACATGTAAATCCAATCAATATTCAAAAACAACAACCTCTAATTGTTCATCATAAATTAATCTACAGCACATCTGTTCTTTTCAAAGGCTTTTCATGCAGTTAGTTTTTATTAGGTATTTAAAATTCTTAATAAATAATTTAACTCTACAATTGGCTGCATTTAAAAATAAAGTTGCTTCTAATGTTTTACATTTTTTATATTAGAGCATGATGAGGTCATCAGGTATCAGAATTAACATTTTAAATTAAATAAATAGTCCAATAATTATGCAAGATCAACTCGATCATTAATTGAATTAGTTGACTTGTATTATATCTTAAGTTCAGCAAGTTACTGAGAAATAAAACTTTAATGGTTAAATATGAAAGTAAAAATACAATGCAGCACAGCAAAGAAAATAATTAATTTCCCCCCTCCGAAAAAATACCTCTGACCTCACAATCACAATTCAAAACTATATAATATCTATACAATAAAACAATACAGTTATCCTACATGTATCATAACACTAGTTGATGTAAGTTTTGGTGTAATGGTCCAGTCATAACGAAAAAGAAGCAAATACATTTAAAGACAGAGTTCATCAAAGGGCATCTACCACAACGTGGAGATATAGAAATGACTGCTCTACTTAAACATGCACACTTTGATATTTAGCACTTCGTGTTCACACACACACACACACACACACACACACACACACACACACACACACACACACACACACACACACACACACACACAGAGACAAACATCAACATAAGCAATAACACCACGGAGTGGTAATGTGCTGTCAGTCATTTCTGGCACCAGGAGGCATTTGGAGTACACTGTCTCTGTATTTCATTAAGCTGTGGCTGTCTGTCTCTTTACCTGACTTACCTGACTTTGTAGTTTTTAATCTCTCTCTCTCTTTCTCACACACACACATACACACACATGGAAATGCACACGCACACACACACACACAGAAATACACACACACACACACACACACACACACACACAGAGAAACACACAGGGTCAGTACTTGACAAGAAAGGTTGAATATGTCGGACAAAAATGTGTACAGGTGAGTGGATTTAACCCTTCAACAGAATCTGCTGCACATGATTTACTGTCTGAGCATCTGGACTGTTTTTAAATGAATAAAAATCTTGCTCTTTTTCTTTCTTTCTTTCTTTTTTTTTTTGACCATTCTTCACGCGGAGCCTCGTATCGGGTGTCCGATCACGTTTCAGGCTGAGTGTGGATCTATGATGGACATCTGATGCAGCAGAAATTTGTTGCTGAATGTAACAGATCTGAACAGAGGAGAGAGTAGAGGAGAACAGGAGGAGGTGAGGAGGGGTAGAGGACATGGCACATGGATAGATAGATGTATAGATAGATAGATGTATAGATAGATAGATGTATAGATGTATAAAGAGATAGATAGATGTATAGATGTATAAAGAGATAGATGTATAGATAGATAGATGTTTATAAGTATAGAGAGAAAGATAGATGTGAGCAAACAACTTAAGTCTTAGAGGGAGAGTTGAAGAAGTGGAAGGGGATGAATGGATGGATGGATGGATGGATGGATGGATGGATGGATGGATGGATGGATGGATGGATGGATGGATGGGGGTGGAGGAGGGATGTACTACGAGCCTTGTGTGGTGGCTTACTCCACAAGGAGCCGGGCTAAGCCGATAAAAGGACAGGGTGATACGGGCGATAGCTTAATGGGCAAAAGGCCAGGTCAGTCTTCAAGGGCCCTGACCCATTCTTCGACAGGATGAGCCAGCAGCCCTGCCCGCAGCAGGCTCAACCACAATGAGGATGGGCTTATGGCTCAGGAGTTACTATTAACACCCACACATACACACACAAACACACACGCACAGGGCATACTGCTTGTGCACAGACACACACACGCATGCAAAATAAACATTTACTCAAACGTATTCTTTGTGCAAACTCTTGATCCGACATGCACATCTTCCTGTGGCACATGATTAATGAAAATATCTGCAGTTTTTTGCATGAAAACTTTAATATCAGCAGTGTGCTCTGAAAGTGCAGCACAATAAACAATGCATACAGTGTTTCTGATAAGCAGATTGATATAGAGAGTGAGCTAAACACTGCAAGATAAGAAGTTGAGGTTGAAGACAGTACAGTGCTGTACTGTGTATGATGCAGACTAGAGGGTGACGCCTGTAATGTATTGCTGGGTTAATCCCTGTGAATCCTAACTGGTACGGCCTAAGGAAGGCTTAGTATAGTTCTGGGAGGAAATCCCCCTGTGTGGTGGTACAGGCCATTAGCCCCTAAGGTATAAATAGGGCAGCTATGGCTCCTTAAGCTGGCTTTTACGCAATATCAGTTAAAAATATGACTTGACTAATTACATGCAGGTCAGCCAGTCAGCAGAAGCCAAAATTCCTCCAGCTCGTTGACCACGGCAGACTGCCGCAGTCTTCCTGTGTCTCTCACTCTCTGGAGTGTGCAGCCACAGGTCAGCAGTGAACAAACTGCAGAGGTGACAGGTATTCTGCTCGCGGGTGATATTTTTCTAAGGTGGTTGTGTCATTATGGTGTCATTCGTTGACATTTCAGTGTTTGCTGATGAGACTTTCATTACTGCAGTCTGATAATATGAAGCGTCAGAACCTGATATACTTTCAACCTCAAAGGGCAGACTTTGGTTTCATTTCAATCATATGCATCACGAAGACAATGAAAAAAACCATCAAATATACCGCTGTGCTTATATATGTGAAAGCAGTTTTCTGCCTTTGTGCAACACTTTGTTTTCTAACTTTTTTTTTTTTTTTACTATGAGCCCCTCTCACTAGTCTGTGACACGATTAGTTCAAGTAAGAGCCCTGGGAGAAGAACTATCACGCTATGAGATCAGTAGCTTATGGGGGGGGGGGTTTCTGATAAAACCTGTAGTTAGTTCTGGATCAGGTGAGTCCTGAACCTTCCCTTAGTCTTGCGTCTATAGGCCTAGACTGCTGGGGGAACTCCCATCATACACTTCTCCCCTTCTTTCTGTCCCTCTGCCCCCACATTAATTTAATTTACTAAATGTTTTTTCCCTCCCTTACTATTATCATTGTTCTCATTCTTATATTATAGTTATTAATATTACTATATGAATTGTTGCTGATGTCATTAATAATATATTAATAATAACAATAATGATATATAATGTATCACTCTTGTTGTTTTCATTATAACAACTCGTCTGTCAGAGCTGAAACCTGATGGTACACAACTGTTCCTCCATCTGCCAAAGTGCTGCTCATTGTGGGAACTGTTTCTCTATACATTTGAAGGTCTCAGTCTTCTATTCAAAGTGCCTTGAGATTATATATTATGATTTAGTGCTATACAAATACAATACAATTGAATTGAATGGTAAAGGAGAGGGGGGAAAGAGTGAGAGAGCGAGACAAAGTCCGACGGGGTAGAAACAGCTTGATAAGAGCGAGGACAAGAGCATGTGTGTGAGTGTGTGAAAGAAGACAGGGATTACTTTTCATTCCAAAGATTTGCGGTTTTGGCACTGTCCCCTGGCGGCTGCCAATCAAACAGGCTTTCTGTCGGATGTCTGGTTTTGCAGTAAAATGTCAGCGAGCTGTAAGAAAACACAGTGATGGTATCTCCATGGAGAGAGAGCACACAGCCAGGTCTGGCCATGGTAGCTCAAGTGCCATTCATTTTCGGAGAGAGTGTCTAGACTGGCTTCACAGATCCTGTCTCGAGTACCTTTATCAGTGGCAACATTCAAGGCAACATTGCTATACACCATCATTTTTGACATTGCTCTACAAACCCTCCCACTTCAAATTTGCTGCCCGGTCACATACGAATACGAACGCGAACGCACACGCACACACACACACACACACACACACACACACACACACACACACACACACACACACACACACACACACACACACACACACACACACACAACATATTGCTCATAGAAGATGCTGCAAATGATATTGAGTGGGTTTAATGCAGTTTTTTCAAAATGAATATAGGGACAGTCCCAGCTCCATGTGAGAGAGAACTTATATCACTCAGCTATTTGCAAATAATAATTCCATTTATAGAAATTTGTATATTTTTTTATAGCTCCTTAGTATTGCACATTACTTATTATTCCTTTACTAATTTATATTTCCGACTGTCCTCTAGCTCCTGTAACGCTGCAAATGTCCCCACATTTATATGAAATTTGTATATATTTTTTTATATCTCCCTACATTTAAAAGAATTGCACGCTACTTATTATTACTTTACTGATGTCTATTTCTGACTGTCCTCTTGCTGCTGTAACACTGCAAATGTCCCGACTGCAGGAATAACTTATCTTATAAAATAATATTCCATTTATATAATTTTTAAAAATATATTTTTTTATCTCTTTACATTTAAAAGTATTGCACTCTACTTATTATTCCTTTAATAATGTCTTTTTCTGACTTCCCTCTTGCTGCTGTAACACTGCAAATGTCCCCACTGTGGGACTAATAAAGGATTATCTTATTTTTTTATTCATTATCATCGAAAACAATTTGATAATTGATTTAGAAGCATTACAAAGGTAGAAGGTCATACATCTCCTTCTTCAGGATGAGCTGTCAGGACTCTGTTGACACTACAGGCTACAGGATGTCTCAGATGTTACACTTCTTTTACGTGGACACCGATACCATATGATATATTGAGTTTGTCCACGTCGGGTCTGCTTGTACAAGGCAGCAGATTCACTTGTGCCTCGTGCACCAAGCCTGGCTGAAAAAAACTGTAGGTGTAAGCGGTGGGTGGCGAGGTTGAAAGGTCGTCGACCCCCATTGTAGATGAAGTGTGGAGGAGGAGGAGGAGAACATACTGCTTGATCATACACAAATGTTCATGAGTCAAGGCCAAGGAAAACGATCTGCGCGAACACAAAACAAAGAAAGACTCAGATAACTGACAGGTCACATGTTTCCACATCAACCACGTCTTCACACGTAACGATCTGAAAGCTAAGGCATCCTATGAAATATCACTTCCTGCTCTTTCCCGCACTGCAGTCACGTGCGTCTGCCACCTCAAAGTCGTCTGGCGTGGTGTCAGCTGTATTCAAACACCTGCATCTGTTTGGGATTATTCATCACCCTCCTGGTTCCTGAAGTGAGCTCCCAGGCTCATTCTCCAACTGTGAGAGCGCTGATCTGAGAACAGTGGCCACACAGGCGGCCTTGACGGACTCAAAAGTTTGTCAATGAAGAACTGATTTAAATCCAGCAAATATTTTTAAAGAAATTTCTGCTGTACAGTTAGTTGGTAATTGCTTCTCTGAGGCAGGTGAATTGTGATGTGGAGCTCTGTGTGCCTCCATGTGTTGACACATAGCAGATGTGCATATTTTACTTGACTTGTCAGTTCACAGGATACTTTAATAAAACTGCTCTGTTTAATGTACATTTCTAATTATGAGGGAGCTTTTAGAAATATTTCCACACTTGAAGAAGAACTGGAGCTCGACTCCCTGTCTGCTCTGTGAGAGGTTGACATGTAAAGACATGCAAGCTTGTGTGTGACTGGAAGTGACAGAGAGAGTTAATGAACTGGTGAGTGTTTCCCCGCTCTCTGAGACTCGGAAGAGGAAGAGGGGCGTAGAATGAATGATCACGCGAACAAGTTTTTTGTGCGGTTATGGCGTGTGGCCTCAAGACAGAAAAAGCATTTAACACAAAGGCCCTGAAATCACACATAGCTTGCACCACGCAAACATGATTGTTAAAATCACACAAATGTACAGTCTCTGCATGAATGTACACTCGACTAAGTTCTCCCTTCATGTCTCTTTCACTTTCGTCCCCCCCCTACCCCGCCCACACTCTCTGTCTTTCCCTCTCACTTATCTGGCGGGCTGTTTGTGAGCACACACTCAACGTGGGTGAGAGTGCTAGAGTAGAGTATATGACTGTCAACACAAGGTGCAGGGTGTGTGTCTGTGTGTGTCTGTGTGCGTGTGTGGTGCTGTAGATAGGCACAGCAGGGCGTGAAGGAGCGCTGTGATAATGACAGGCCATGCATTATATAACATTTAGATTGCATAAGGAGAAGATTATTTTAGGTCCAGATATTGAGGATGTATAAGTAATATTTAACGTGGGTGTACTGCACTGTGTGAGCGCCTCTGAGTGCACGGACGTGTTTGTGTAGAGAAATGTTCTGAAATGTGCTCATTTCTTTCAAAGAGGGTGTGGGTGTGAGTAAACTTAAGTGTATTATGTGTTTGTAAGAAGGGGGCATGAATGTTTTCAGATTTCTTTCAAAGCTATCTGCATATCAAAACAAGTATGTGGGAATGTTGGCACGTTTGTGTACAGTGTGCATAAGGGTGTCTTTATAGCGAGCTCCCACTCATTATCACTTTTAGACTTCAGAGAAATCCACTCCTTATTGGGTGAAAACCTCCAGTTCTAATGATTTTGGGAGATTAAAGAACACGTTTCTTCTCTATGGACCGAACAAGTTTAGCGGCTCTGTCTCTCTCGCAGCCGCTCACTGTTGCAGGGTCCTATAGGATGTGTTGTGTGGAGTCACAGAAGTGAGGCCATGAGCAGAGAGAGTCTCCGTGTGCCGCTGCCTCCTCTGTGCGCTGCCTCGCTCCTTGCATGAGTGTGCCCCTGTAAAAATAGACCTCTTAAAGGGCCAGCAACCACTCAACCTTCTCCCACAAGAGGCCCGTTCTGCTCTTCAGGGCCACAGCACTCCAAGAAACGTTGGGATGGGAGAACATGCCGTGTTCCCCATTCAGCCCGCAGGGATAAGTAGTATTTCTTCCCCCCCCCCCCCCCCGAAAGATAAACATATTTACGTTCAGCATCTCTTTGTCATCTTTACATCATTCACAAGGAGACGCTTTGCTGCAGAGCAGGAGTGTAACATACAGCTCCAGTATTTGTCTTGGTAAGATAATATACAACACCAAATACTCAAAGGAGAGTTGGCTTTTGAAGTCACTTGAGCCTCATCTCAGCACAAACTCGCTGATACACAGGGGGCCCGCATTTTTCGCGTAAAAGTGACAAATCTGACACTAAAAAATACCAGAAATAAACGCTCCTGGCAGATGAAACACACTTTGTGACAGAGCAATCTCTCAGTGACCGAACGCTTCCTGTACACTCCAGCAGATCGTTCTCATTATTGATATAGGCTAAATTAATTAAGTCGGTAGGGACAAATGTGCATCTCCTATAGCTGAGAACAGTTTGAACCTGTGAAGTGTTCCGATGTGCAGCATATGGGGTATCACTGCAGCAGAAGGACACGCCTGCTGTGGCAAAAATAGACATAGAGAAATCATAATCGCACACTCTGGCGTAGTATTCCTCCATCAAGACTGGCGAGAAAGGTGGAGGGACATGAAAGAGTCGGAAACAGAGAAATGCAGAAACAGGCAGCTTTAAATTCTCTGAATGAGTGGAGTTGTAAAGTTTGAATTTGAGGATGTTATTTATTCCACACTCTGACTGAATGAGAAGTTAGACGTACATTCTGCAGGAGATCTTCCCCGGAGATGCCCCAAACATCTGCATCTCATGTTTTCTCTCTCTTTCTCTCCTCCTCCTCCCTCATTCTGTCTCCTTCCAAATTTTACCCAACATCGCCTTACCCCCACCCGCACCACATCTCCCATCCATCCCTCCCAGTCAGAACGGGCTCCTCCAGGGCCCCTGGCTATCTCTGGACCAGGGCTATTTAAGCCCACTGCTCTAATTCTGAAAGTCCTGATCTGCTGTCAGGCAGAGTGATGAACCTCCACCTCTCTCTTTCTGTGTGTTAGTGTGTGTGTGTCTTGCTCACACACTCCTCTCTGGATCAGTCACACTCTCCCTCTTGTTCACACTCTCGCTGTCATTCTCCTCAACGCGCACAAACACCCCCACACACAGGTGCTGACTTACATGAGCACATAGGACGAGCTCATTGACACACATGAGACACACACACACAGACACACAGACACACACACACACACAAACATATTCTCCCTATAATTAACCTCACGATGACATGTGCTGTAGCCTACATGTTAACTCCTAAACTGGTTTCCCTCAAAGCATTTCAAATCACACAGTGTGTTTATCCTTTCATACAAAGTTGCCAACACACCTGTGCTCCCTCTTTGCCCCACACGCACGCACACACACACGCACGCACACACACACACACACACGCACGCACACACACACACACACACGCACACACACACGCACACACACACACACACACACACACACACACTCAGAGGAGGAAGTGGTGTGGTCACATACCTTGCCGGGTGCCTTTGCGTAGCAAGTGACAGAGAGTTTACTCATTGGATCAGGCGGCAGCAGGCACGTAGTGAGATATCCAGTTTTGAGAGACAGTGTCTTCCTCCTCTCTACCGCTCAGCCTTCCCTCCCTTCATCCTATCTCTGCCTCTCCTCCCTCTCACTCTCTAAACGCCTCTTTGCTCTCTCTACGTCCCTGTGAGCGTGCTTTCTCTCCTTCTCTCCAGCTTGATCTCTCCAGCCCCCTTCCTCCTTCTCTCTCTCCCTCCCTCCCTCCCTCCCTCCCTCTCTCACTCTTTCTCTCTCTCTCTCCTTCACTCCAGCTGACACACACCTTCTATCTTACCCTTACAACTTCAATCTGCAGCAGCCATGCCTCTCAATGAGTCTCTCTGACACACAGTGACACTTGATAACTTTTTCTTTCCCCTGCCTGATATGTTCTCTCTCTCTCCCTCTCTCTCTCTCCCCCTCTCTCTCTGGGAGTGTATAATTAGACAGAGCTCAGTGGTAATACAGTCAGGCTCATTGTGGGAGCCTTAGCATTGCTGCTCATGTTTGGCTGATGGCCCAGCGCCTTCACTCATTAACCTCCCTCGAGCTGCAAAGTAGAACGGCCCACTTGCTCGTGCTATTTGCTGCACCACCTCAGCTTCTAAGCCCATCAGCCAATCACAGCCCACAGGGATGATGGGAAAGGTGTGCTCGCCAGCCACACGGTCCTGTGACTGAGAGAGCTGAACATAATCAGTGAGTGTTGGACATGTTCTTCAGGGGAAGTGTGTGATCAGCTGGTCAAAATCTAAAATTTGCAGATTTCATCACAGTCTTAACATGTCAGTTCTCTTTTTTTTGAGTTTAATCATTTGTTCATGACCTGCTCACAGAGGCATCATGTGCTTCCCTTACAACCCTGAAACCACTCACACATTCTATTGTGAAACCACTGTGAGGTATGGGGATGTCCTGTGTAATGTAGTAACAAGTCAAATAACTTTTTAACTGTTCTACGTGCCTCAGTTCCCATCACACATGATCAGGTACAAACCCTCAATGTAGTCATTCTCAATCTCACACAATTATGGCACAGGAAATAGACTGACGGCTGTTAGGCCATAAAAGTAGAAGTAAAAAATAATTTTCATCACATTTTGAACCAAAGTAATTAAAGGTACAGTGTGTAGAATTTAGTGATATCTAGTGCTGAAATCTCATGTTGCTTCTGAACACCCCTCACCTCACCCTCTCCTTCCAAACATGAAAAAGAACCTGTGGTGAACTTCAGTTGTCATAAAAACTCAAAGGTGTTTAGTTTGTCCAGTCTGGACTAAAGTAAAAAACATGGCGGCCTCCGTAGAGAGGACCCCCTCGATGTAAATATAAAGTATTTAAATATAAAGGGCCTTTTCTGGGGTAAAGAAAACTACACTTCATACAATTTAGATGAAATGAACTAGTGAAAACATCATGAGAATTATTTTACATTAAATTTCTTCCAATTGTTCCCTTTCACCTAAATCTTACACACTGGACCTTTAAATCATATTGTTCTTGTCAGATTTCAAAGTCAACTTTGTTGTACAGGACATAGAAAGGTGTGAAATATATAAGTAGATAGAACATACTGTATAAGTAGGCAGCATAATAAGTACTCAAATAGTACAAAATACGACATAGTATGCAGTCATACTAATTTGGCATGTTCTCTTATTGACCAAGCCCAGCTTTGATTTTATAAGTACAGCAGTAAAAAGTGATTATTTTGACTTTTCTCTATGTCTTTGTCATCACTGGAGAACGTTTGACTCAGGTCCAGAGTTGAAGTGAGGACAGACCGGTGAGAAGAGAAGTTTACAATCATTTAAGACTCTATTTCCCTGCTGCATCAGGCAATTGTCCATTTTCTCTACAACTGAAATGCTTCAGTCATTTGTTTTATCGTCTTTTTTGGATATTTGAGAAATGTTAAATATATGAAAAAAAATTGCACGTCAGGGACACTAGAGAAACAGCTGACTCTCAGGAGAATACCATTCATACATAATGCATTTACTTTTTTAGTTAAAAACAATAAACGTGTGATGAATCAATATCAACACGATGCCTTATGACAGGTTCATAGTACTTCACCATAATAAATCCAGCTCATGACTTCACATGACATATGAACCCTCAGATAAAACTGAAAGAAAGAGTAAAAACATTTTATCTTATTCAGCAGTACTTTAAACTACAGTTTTTCTGTGGTTACAGCCAGTTTAATGCAGCACACTTTAAATATTACATTTCTATTTCTCATATTTGTGCCGTCTGTACTTCAATATTTTTGTGCTTTAACCGGCATCGCAAGGCTCAGTTGAAAGTGCAGAAAAGTCATTTCATCCAAACATGTATTGTAACCTTAACACATCTCTTCGAATCAGCTGAGTCAGAGCAACTGTAAACTCCTCAGTCAACCTTCAAATTTGGATTAATCTCAAACACAATCTTTACAAAACTGAAGATACTTCAAGCACTTAAGAGAAGTGAAAATGTGCAGAACTGTAATATGTTATATGTTTGAAGAGAATCATTTTCAAGTTGCTGTTTGACTGGAGCATGAGATTGTGATCAAACAACCACAGAGCATGCGACGGTGTGACTACAGCACTAGTCAAGACATCACATGGTGTGTGTGTATGTGTGTGTGTGTGTGTGTGTGTGTGTGTGTGTGTGTGTGTGTGTGTGTGTGTGTGTGTGTGTGTGTGTGTGTGTGTGTGTGTGGGTTGCTTGCATGCATCTTTTGCTCTTGTGACCACTGGGCACTGTGCGGGCCAAACGTCTTAGTATCATTTCCTCTCTCCTTCTGTCTCTCCCATTCTCACTTCTGCATTCACACTATAACATCCTGTAAACACAGATGTAAATAGAGCTGGGAAAACACATCACTTTGTTTGCGGCCATATTTTAAACTTGAGATGATATATTGTGAAATTGTGTTTTTTCAGTCCACTGATGATTCTTCTGACTCAGTGAGAAGCAGACTCAGAAACTGGCACAGTAGAGTTTGTAGTGAAGACTGCATATGAACAAAGAACAGTTCATCCGTGTGTATGTGTGTGTGTGTGTGTGTGTGTGTGTGTGTGTGTGTGTGTGTGAGTGTGTGAGTGTGTGAGTGTGTCTCAATGTGGATAAGTGACAAATCACTTTTCAGAGCAGAGCAGGGAGCGCACAAGTGACAATAGACTGAAAAGCCCTGCAAGCATCTCACCGTTAAAGTTTTAACGGAGATCTGCTATTGAGATGAAGGGTAACAGAACCTATCGCTGTAGGAAGAATGAGGAAGCCAAGGATGGGAAATCTTTGATGGCGTTTTCTATGGATGAATGAAGAAAAAGGAGCAAATCACAAAGAAGCAGGACACAAACCTGTTACTCCTGCCAACACACACAGAAAAATACACACACTCAGCTTTGACAAAGCCAATGTGAGACACACGTAACTGTGTGTATGTATGTGTGTGTGTGTGTGTGTGTGTGTGTGTGTGTAAGTGACTCACCCCGTGTCAGTTACTCTACTAAAATGTCCTTTCCTTTTTTACTTCACACCTCTCCAGTTTGCTATTTTTGGGCCATGTTAGCAGAACTAGTAGTATCTCTCCCTCCCTCTCTCTCCCTCTTTCTCACTCACACACACACTCACTACAAGAGGCAAAACCCATTGGGAGTGTTTTAGAAGAGCTGGAGGAGACGTGCATCTTTTATGGCGCACTGGCACAGTAGCTGATTCGATGGAGCAAGACAAAAATATCCAGGGTTACTCGCAAAGTGAAAAATATCGTATTGCATAAGATGGTGAAAGGACCTGATCACGTAAATGCAACAGTAGCTCTCTCCCACAAAGGCACGCATGCACACACACACGCACACAACCAACACACACAGAGTGATGTCCTAATAGTGTCCTGGAGCAGAGGCGGGCCGGGATAGAGAAACTGGAGCTGAGGCAGTGTGCTGACTCAGGGAACAAATCAGTGTGTGTGTGTGTGTGTGTGTGTGTGTGTGTGTGTGTGAGTGTGAGTGTGAGTGAGAGAGAGAGAGAGAGAGAGAGAGAGAGAGAGAGAGAGAGAGAGAGAGAGAGATAGGGGGGAGAGGGTGAGAGAGGAGGACATTGAACTACACAGAGGCCTCATGACTTGCGTATGCAATGTCCTCACCACCACTCTGAGCATGTTATATTGTTTTACTCACCACTTAGAGGTTAAGGCTGACGCTGTTTTCTGTCAAGACAGCGGAACCAAAAACACAAAGTCTTACTCTTGATAGAATCCCATTGAGAAAAAAGGAGAAGTAAAAAAAAAGAAAAAGAAACCTACTGTGTCTTTGTCATTTGCCTTTTTAATCGACACTCCTCACTTCTGAGTTGTTGCTCTGCCAGAGATTAGAGTTTATTTTCCTTTACACTTATTACACCAAGAAATATGGAATCTTATTTTCTTGTATTTGACCATTATTTGTTTTGCTTATGATAATGATGTGCTGACCGAGTTAAGTGCAGAGACCAAACCAAACTCAGTACAGCACAGACCTCCTTGTTCTATGGAGAGATTTATATAGATCCAGCATTGGAAATGTTTAAAAACACCCTATGTTATAAAAAAGCAATAGAAAAGGAATAAATCCTTGATCCACCCACTGACGACCATGGATTCTTCCTTCACCTATAGTTTAGTGGAGGTTTTATTTTTGTTGAGTAAACTTCATTACAAACAGAAACTCAACCTCCTTTGGTGAAGGTAATTATTCGAACTCATCTGGAAGTGAAAAAGAGTGTATCACTGACTGATTTATCTTAACTTATTTAACCGTAGCTCTTTCGCCCTGGCTTGATATCACCGCCTACTCCTGAGCAGTGAAATATGAAATCTTCCATGAGGGATCATGTCTGACTTTTAGGGTAAATTCACTTTGAGAGTTTCTTCCAAAAAGTGCTCCGTCATTTAAACTAACTTCTGGCGTGTCAGATTTTGCAGTTTCCATGTTTCTCAGCTGTTAGTTTGGTGAGAAGAATGTTTTCACAGATTATTGGAAGTAACAGGCAAAACTATAGAAATAATTGTAATAACCCATCCGGTCTCTATGTCCATTGAGTATATGAGTGCACAAACATGAGGTGTATTGGTGTATAGTGTCGATGTGTAATGTTATGTACTTATACACCCTGTGCTCTAGACAGAAGAGGAGCAAGTCAGCAACATCCAGGTGGTTTTGTTTTACCCTCAGATTTCACTTCCCCCATTTCTCTCTCTCTCTCTCTTCCTCTGACCTCTCTCTTTCCTCTCTCTTTCCTCTCTCTCCCCTGTAGTCGTCCCCTTGTTGTCTCCCTGTGTCTTTCCTGCTTCATTGTTTGTCCTTTCTCTCTCTGGCTAAAAATACTTGCTGCCCTGTCACTATAACAGATCACCTGCAAGGAAATTTGTTGCCAGCAGCGGACAGTGTGTGATAAAGCAGCAACAACACCCGCACACCTACGCACACACACACACACACACAAACACACACACACTGGACAGACACAAACTGTGAGCCTTATATCATAATGGTGTCAGTGGATTAGTATTTGTGACTGATACATAGAGTGTGTTTGTGTGCATGTAAGAACCTCATGGGACTGACTGTGCTGTTGAGAATGTAGGTGCAATAGTTGGAGCACAGCAGTTGGAGAGCTGGAATAACAGATACTGTCTCACTTGGACAAAGGGTTGCACCTGGGATGTGCTATTCAAAATAACAGGAATATATTGTATGAGAGAAGAACTGCAGAGCGGCGTGTAGCAGACAAAGAAAATATGTGTGAGAAAACGTCCACAAGGGCACGTGTGAAAATGGGTTTTCATGCAGGAGAGAGGAGGAGCAGGTGTGAAAAGGAGTGGGGTTGACAGACCACTCTTGTGACTCGTAAGAAAATTAAATAAACAACAACTTCTCACTTGCGCTTTCACACTCGATGTGCAACTCAGCCGAGTCTTTCGGAGAAGACGGCGTAAGATGTCGCTGCTCAAGAGAATTTTCCTCATATTGCTCCGGTTCCCATGGAAACTGGGCAGCGACCTGTGACGACCCCTGAGGACTGGAGAGGGACAGGGGTGAAGCTGTCGTTTAGCACAGGTCAGTGGACGAACATTACTGCATTCATCATCTACTTGCAGGTCACCATGGTGAAGTCGATAATCAGCCGCGATGATGAAGACAAACTGTCTCTCTGTGCATCTAATGATGTTAAAGGACGCAGCATATGAACCTGGATTCTAATAATTATGTGCCAGCTTGTCTGAACACGTCTGTAACTGTGACGACACTGTAAACTTATTTTCATGTTTATATGTTTTCATTGTATTTGTTACATGACGCATTCAGCGGCCTCACTCTTCTTTTTTTTCTTTCTCTTCATCTCTTTGACTGTCTGTGTCTGTCTGTGTGTGTGTGAGTGTGCGTGTAAAAGCATGCACCACAGCCTCACTACCTGCATTTCAACAGGCCGCGCTGTCTCATTATCAGAGTGACATTTGTGCAGTCCTGTGGAGCCATCTGGATCCGTCCCACACACATGTGAGAGAAACCAGCCTGGGTTTGGATCTGACTCACATCAAACAGCCTCTCTGCCCACACACGCACATTAACACACACACACACACACACACACACACACACACACACACACACACACACACACACAATAGAGCAGTTTCCAGTGGTGAATATCTGACATTTAACGAATAGTGAGAGATTGAGTGAAACATTCCAACAGATGCTTCACAGTTAGAGTTTCCAATCACAACAATGGAGGGTCATTGAAAATACGAGCATATAAAGCTGCTGACAGCTGAAGAGCAAGCCCACTGACCTACACTGCTATAATGTCTGTATCAGTGGGGTGTGTCATCTCAAACCTGTGTGTGTGTGGGTGTGTGTGTGTGTGTGTGTGTGTATGGGACAGCCCCGGAATGAATGCAAATGGCTGCTTAAGTGCCACAGGTTGGAGTTGTGAAACTGAAACTGTGTGCAGAGCTGGCACAGAAGAAGGAGACGAACATCAAGTTGAGGTATCCGACTGCTACATGGTCCCGGAAAGTACCAAAATCAAAATCTTTAATCAAAGGTCTCAGTTTACCCTTCAACAACATGAAAATCACAGTGAAAAAAGACCTGAGAGCTGAATGTGACAGAATGAATAGTTTCTATAAATCATATTTGCGTATACGGACGAAATTATAATTAACAATAAATGGAAGCGTTTTTTGTGTTAATTCACGTTATTTTTAAATTCCTAGAATCACTACTTTCAGAAAATGTCTGTGGTCTGGTTTGTGTTCCTTATACTGAAGTTACAGGAGAGAAGAGAAAGACGAAAAGGCCTCTGTGAGTCAAACACAGAAGAGATCTAAGAGTGTGTGTGTGTGTGTGTGTGTGTGTGTGTGTGTGTCTTTATCTGTGTGTGTGTGGGTGGGTGTGTGTGTGTGTGTTAAAATGCTGCCTCTGGAACAATTTTATATCCTTGTTACCGAGGGACGTTATGACTGTTATGAAAAGACCAAATGTAGTTTCACTATGACTGAGCCAGTGCAGCCAGCCTGCAGAGAACACACATGTGCAAACACAAGTGAACCAAAAGACCTCGTAGTTCGCTAACGAGTTATCAAACAAATGCTATTGGTGCCGTGTGAAAAGTGCATGCACACATGAGCGTTCTCTCTCTCTACGCAGAATCGTGGGCCTCCAGAGTCCATTACCTGAGTGGCTGTGTGCATGCAGGTTGCAGTGTGCCACTGTGATGTTCATTGACATGCTAAAGCTCTGCTGCATGCAGGGTAGGCCTCTCTCTATCCCCTTCATCTCGCTCTCTTTTTTTCCCTCCTACCTTCTCTCATCCATAATTGATCGCTCCCACTGTACCAACTTCATTTGCTGGCAGTGAATAATGAATGAGACACGGAGTGGAGGCGCTTTTTCCTCTCCACTGGTTTGATGCCCGATTAGCCGTTTACAGTGTGTATAAGCTATCCGTGACCGGGCCTGGGGTTTCCAACGTGTGCCACCAAGTGAAGAGATGCTGCCAAGAAGGCTGCTCCGCCTCAGGGAGAAAAGGCATGACAGCGTGAAAAAAAACAAAATATATATACATATACTGTATATATGTATATATACATATCAACCCCATTGATTAACATTACATAAGACAAGGACAAAAACATCATTCATGACCAAGCCAGCATGTTCTCGTACGTGATTGAAGCTTGTGAGGCAGAGAAACAGCTGGGCGGTTGCATGGAGATGAACTCTGTGACTTACGGTGAGTATATCTGCCATTATAGCAGTCCACACACTCACACGCGCACGCACGCACGCACACACGCACGCACACACACACACACACACGGCTGCACATGCGCCATACTGTACCTGGCTCACAGTCGCACTGCTTCAAATATACACGCAAACTCACACGCACAGACACAAACTGTCACTCTGCCGCAGTGAGATGTGCTCTTTTGAGGTTCATGCCATGTGATGCACATTCCACTTAACTCCTCTGCACAGCTCGATGGACTTTCGAGTCGTGTCCAACACGCACCCTCACTCAATCGCACACTACATTCATTAAAATGCACGTTTCAGTTTCACAATGTGCTGCTGAAGTGCAAGGGAGGCAATTTAGAACGTAGGGGCCTAAAGATGACGATACTGTTTGGTTGGGGGGAGGGGGGTTAAAGTTACATCAACCAGAGCCTTGAAACACCGCCTCACATGTCCTGGAAAAGCTGACACGAGTGGCATGCTCCTACCCCTCCTCCCGTACCTTCATTCCTTACTAACACACACACACATGCCCACGCCAACACATCCTCATTCATGAAAACAAAAAAAAGGACATTTGCTGACACAGACATGCACAGATAATAGAGCCACATTGTTACCAGTCTGCTGTTGGAGAAAGTTGTAATTGACAGAAGGGGCACAGTGTGGGCAGCAGAGGGCTGACGGCACAGCAGCTGCTGGACTTTCTGCAAACCGATTGAACAAGTGTGTTTGTGGTTGGAAAGAACGGCCGCGGCGATGATGGTGAGATGATGGTGAGATGATGGTGAGATGATGGTGAGATGATGGTGAGATGATGAGGACGTGGAAGAAAAAGACAGCACTGAAGAGAAGGAGGTTGGGAGTGAGGATGATATTTATGGAGGTTCTACCTTCAGCTCCAACTCAAGTTTAATATCTGGAAAGCAACCAACTTCCTTTTCCTTTTCAATTTACATCTCTCTCTCTCTCTGGCCACACATCTACACACAGACACACACACAGACCCTGAGTGTGTTCCTGCACCATGTAGAGTTAGAGGCTGTCTGAGTCTGAATAAGTCCTGATCTGCAGAGGTACACAGAGGCTCAGCTAGAAACACAGACAGGGGAAGGGTGACGAGTGAAAAGACTAAGAACACAAGGGAGCATGAGTGCGTGAGAATGAGAGATGTACTGTAGGGAGCTGGAGGGAGATGGAGAGGGAAAGCAAGAGAGAGAAAGAGAGAGAGAGAAAGGGATAGAGAATGGATGAGCATGAGAGTGTGTGAGAGAGATAAATAGAGACGGAGCGAGCAGGAGGAGGGGGAGAGTGTAAACAGCAGAAGGTTCACTGGGTTCAGTGTGCAGTAGAGGAGCTGAAAGATGGGCATCAGAACTCAAAGCCCAGGGGACTGGATAGTGGTGCGTGACTCACATACTCATGCATGCATTCACGCACACACATACAGTATGCACATGCACACACAGAATCTGCGATGACAAACATCTAAATGCTATTTCATTTCCGAGCATGAACCATTACACACGCGAACCCCAGGGAGACAATCTGAGATGTAAATAATGAAGCCATCTGAAAAGTGTGACACATTGACACAACAAATCATTTTACAACTTCTCATTAGTATTTTAAAGATCTGAACACTTCTTTATGGCATCATTCACAGATTCACTCACAGTTTTGACACAAAACATTCTGTGGTTTTTGTTTCATGGACAAGAAACACAAAATAGAATTGTTTTTTTTTCAAGTTAAGAGGTCAGCCTAAACATCGTACTGTGTGGTTTACTTTTTTATCCAGCAATGACTAATATGCAAGAGAAAACACTAACTTCACTGCTTTATATCAGTGGCGAGGCTCAGCATGACGAGTCAAAGCGATACTGTCAGTCACCCAGTCCAAGCAGCCTGTTTTCTCCACATGAGTCATCAGATCCCATTTAGACGCTGAAAAACACTGCACACACTTTGCACAACTGACATCGCAAACCATCATGTTCACCTATAACTGATCACTCCATGCACGCACACTTCCACGGCTCATTTGCAAAACACATTGCACAATCAAAGAGCTGTGACTATGTCAGATTTCAGACCTGACACTGAGTGAGCTGTACTGTGCACAACACACGCATAAATCCACAGCAGCACAGAGACTGAACCAGGAGGTGCCATATTTTATTGAACTTTGTGCCGTCGGAAAGTTGGAATAATATAACAGGTAGATACTGTAACTGTCACATTCACTGCTGGCAAGGACAAACAGGGAGAAGCAGTGGATGTGACGGTTGTATTTATAAAATTCTGCCGCTTCAAAAGAAGCTGTCACTCACTATGGTGCTTTCTTTACAACGTCTGGTGAGACAAAGCTCTGCTTCGCACAAAAGGTTGTGCGTCTCGCAGCCGAAGCATCACAATCCCTAACAACTTTCTGCTCTGAAAATGGCTAATTAACACCTTGACAGAGCCGCGTGCTCCTGTCTCCGAGAACAAAGAACCTGCAACTGTCGCCTCTGCGTCCTGCCACATTCAGCAAACAGCTAGAGCAGATACTGTCGAACACAGGGATGCTCAGAGGCATAAGTTGGAAAACTGGCAGGCAGGTGTGCTCGTGGCACTTGAATGTCTGTTGCCATGGTGACCCCCAGAATATCCCCACACAGCACAATGAGATATTTTTAATAAAGTTTGAGGGCTTTGACTTTACTGTCTGGTGCGGCTGAGAAGATGTGAAGTGAAGATGTCAACTTTTGTGTGTGTGTGTGTGTGTGTGCGTGTGTGTGTCTGTTGCTGAGGCATCGCTGTGTTCAACCTGAGAAATTCCAGCATCTTATGTCGATAGGTTTCCTGTGTGTTTCTCAACCAAAGTTTAACACACATGAATAATAACTGTGGGGACCGTGAATAGTGTGTATGTAGGCGGCGCAAATACTTGTGTCTGTGACTCTTGTCTTTATGTGTGTGCGTGTGTGTGTGTGCAGAAATGTGTATATTTACCACAGTATGACTCACAACCCACATCACAGACTATGCTGCAGAAAAAAATGAGACAACGCAGTTTCAAAGAGGAAGCCAGCACTGACAAGGCTCAAAGAGCAACAGGGACAACACGCACACGCACACGCACACACACACACACGCGCGCACGCGCACGCGCGCGCGCACACACACACACACACACACACACACACACACACACACACACACACACACATGTACATTCACACTAACAGATTATGACACTGGAAATCCCCTTTTGTTCATCTGAATGAATTAAACTTGGGAGCACCTGAAACCTGAAATATACATTTTAAAGATATAATCATGATCATGATTCATTCCCCAAAAAGCAGCTATAGAGCACCAGTGGTTGTTGACCAAGATATCAACGCATGATAAATATGTGTTTCCTGATGTTGAGTGTGATTTCTTCAGTGTATCTTACTTGGGGCGTTTCATGAAAAGAGAAGTGGTAATGTCATTTTTAAAGTTATCATTGCGGTCACTCACATACAGCAGGTGCTTTCCTAGTGTGAGACAAAATGTAATACAACATCTTCACCAGCAGATGCCAGTATCTTCTAACTATTGAAGTTGAGATGAGGAAAGGGAGATTTACTGTAATGTATAAATGGATAAAGTGTTGTCAGGTGAAATGATGAAAATCCTCTCTCACATTTTTGATGCATCAACGGTTGTATACGTTGTTGTTAGACCATTATAGAATTCAGCCAACTTGTGGTGTTCTGACGTAAATCAGCTGTCAAAATATTTTTTGGCTAATGAGAGTAGAGTATTAAATATGTCTGAGGTCATACGTCACCACAGCGTCTGAATCTGGCAAGGAATCATATTGTGTTATACAGTATTTCTCATAGTGTGCAACGAGTTTTCCGTGTCATCAGTGGTTAAACTGCAGCAAACTCGTCCAGCTGAGTGAGATGTAATTGGCTGTTAGAAGCCTCTTATTAGGGAACAGGGAGCGAGGACCTGCAAGACTCCATGATGCAAAGTGCCTATTAACCCCCTTGTGCGACAGTCACAGTGTGTTATTGTGTTACTGTGTGTATGTGTGTGTATGTGTGTGTATACGCGTTTGTTTAATTACCTGTTATTACTGTATACTGTTCAGGCTTGCATTAAGAAACCTCTTTAACAAAGGCCGAAAAAAGAACCTGAGAATTTACGCAATTCTTTTTATTGAATTTCACAAATTAAGTTTAAGTTCAAGCAAACTAAAAAAAAATTGAACTGTGCCACAGATCTCTACAAACTATTCTACAAAGGCTCATGAAATATCAGGGGCAGAGGCAGCTTTCATTGCTATTTATACATAATTAATGTCTAACTTTTAATACGCTGCTAAGACTCAATGTTATCAGGTCATTAATAAAGGGCAATGGGTTTCTCACCTTTTAATTAGCTGCCAAGTCTGCAGACGTAAATGTTAATAACCTGTGGAAGCTTCCACTGCTCGTTTCCAGAAACGGTCTAATTGTCAATTCTACTGCATTTTAGTGCTTCCTGAACAGAGAGAGCAATTCTGGAGGAGAATCTACACCAGAAAAATGGATTTTGGGACCAACGTGGGATCTCACAATACAATAATTACATGTATTTATTAATTACATTTATACATTTTTAATGATATTGAATTGAATGTATATAAGATCATTTGGTTAATGACCAAATACTAATGACATTCTCTCAGCTAATTCTAATCAGCACCTGAGGTAATATTCAATAACCCTGCTTAAAGGAATAGTTCACCCAAAAAATGAATCTACTCACCACAATGCTAGTGAAGTGTCCGCAGAGCACTTTTGGAGTTTCAGGGGTAAAGAGCGTTGCAGCCAAATCCAATACAATTAAATTAACTGTTGACTACCACAGGAGCAGTATGGAGGTATTTCATGATATTAAAGACACTTCACGGTGAGTAGATAATGAGTACATTTTCATTTTTCAGTGAACTATCCCTTTAACATTGCATGCCGATGTTAGCCTTTAGCCCAAAACATCACTGTGCCTCTAAGGTTTAAAAGAATGTGCTCCTCTGTTGCATTGATTTTGACCTTTTTCTTTATTTAACTATCATGTTTCTTTTAAAAGTTTCTGTTGAGTTCCCAAACTATGGGAATTGCAAAACCGGAAATCCCTCTTTAAATATAGTCATGTTGAAATAGAATACAAATTAAAGGAAAAATGCAAAAGAGCAAACATGATTTAAAAAAAATTTTTATATGGATTTTGTGACATAAAGTAGGTGATAAGAATCAGTTGTGCACATGTCTCTTAATTAAAAGCAGCACTTCTTATAATAAATCACCTCCAGACCTTTTTTACTTCAATAAAGTGAATAAATAAATGAACAGATACCGTAAAGATGGTTGAGATGGGAGGGGTTTAATCCTGGTACTTCCTGAATATTATGTAAAAAGCCTGTACGCCTCCTGATCCTGCTGACCCCCTCGTTGTCACAAGTTGGTACAGGCCACAGTGCCGTAGCCCACTATGAGACTCTCCCCCCGTCCCTCAGCTGCACAGCTCCCTTCAACCCTAGAGTGAGACTGTCTGATAGAGAGAGCAAGACAGAGTGTGTGTGTGTGTGTGAGAGAGATCACAGAGGCAGCCGCTGAGATGAGAGTGTGAAGCAGTGAGAGGGGAAAACCCCTAGAAAGAACAGCAGAGGCATCAGAAAGAGAAAGAGGACGTCAGCAAATACAGCAAAACAGACAGAGCAGAGGACAGAGAGGAGGAGAGACTCTGGGGGGGAAATAAAGGATGATGTGAATCTACCATCTTTGACAGACCAGGTGCCAGAGTCAAGAGAGGCAATGACTAGATGACCGACCACCACAGACATACACCAGCATCCTGTCCTGGAGCCTCGACAGGGAGGGACGAGAGACATCCACACACTCTCCAGGGGTAAACACTCTCTTCAACCAATCCCACATCCACTGGATCATGTCGTCCACCGGGTCGACCAACCACAACAAGCGACTGGCATGTAAGTAACTATCAGTGACCAGAAATGTAGCCCAGGAGAAAGTGACACAGAGGAGACCTGCTGTGCTGCAACTTTATGACCTGGAGAGGGAATCACTCTGCATTGTTGCTGTTTTATCTCTCAGTCATTTAGCACATGTCTCTTCAGGTTTTAAGATAAGATAAGATAAGATAGACTTTATTCATCCCACACTGGGGAAATTTCGACATTACAGCAGCAGAAATTCAAGTCTTGCACACACACCTAAAGATTGAATATAAATATTGCACATGAGATAGATATATATGCAGGAGGTAGATTCAGAAAAAGGAGAGGAATGATTATTACATTGTTTTTACGTGTTTGTTGAAAAGTCTTTTGGCTGTTGGGATGAAGGACCTTCGAAATCTCTGACTTGCACTTAAATGAAAATGTCTAATTTACATGGGAAAGGGAGGCATATGAAATTGTGCAGGGTTGAGCACTATATTAACTCATTATTCATTATTCAGAGCAACAAAACAGTCAAGTCCTTCATGAGATTTTTTGAAACAAAGGGTTAGTTCATCTAATAACCGTTATACTTGACATTATATACAATATGTATACTTTGTTTATGCTTTATCTCTCCCTTTTAAGCTTTTTGTAAGTTCTCAGAAAACTGCCCTTTAGGTATAATTAAATTATTACTAAACAATAACTAAAAATTACACATATTCATTGAATCATGTTGCATCCTGTTCCAGCCCTGAACAAACCCCCATTAGCAGCTCCTGCAAAGATCCAACTATCCAAAGTGGAAACAGCGGCCATTCTCTGCTTCTCTCGTTTTAACCAAAATTAGCCCGACGTGCTTAATTGTGATCCAACGCCGTTGAGCCGGATGAGGTTTAATTACGGTGAAGAGAAAAAAACTCTGCTTCCTCCAGTCTGACTAAAATAAATGAAGACACTAACTGCTACCTGCTCGACAGAGAAACGCTGTCTTGCCATCTAACTGAACAAATGACCCCACGAGAGCTGCAGCTTTAATGAATAAGTTTCTGTGCGTGTGAGTGTTAATGTACAGAGAGCAGAGGCGGTGCACTACAGATGAGCTCCGTGCAAACTACTCAGAGCCCTGTTTTGATTGACCTTAATGGGGAGCAGTGGGCCCGGCTGGAGGTCATCTTCGCATTTAGCCACGAGTGAAGTGCCTTAATGGCTTCGGGAATGGGAATGGGAATGTCCTGGGAATACACAATCTGATCAGACACTTAGAGAGTGGTTGGTCAGACAAGGTTCAAGATACGAGCACAGCATTAGGATTGTGTAGGAACCTGAGGATGATGGAGAAATAATGAAACTGATGCAGTCTTTAAGATAGAGAGGGGTGAATTAGTAACCACATGTAAATATGAATAATTTCGTTTAAGTAATTATTCTTCAAGGCTTATGAGGCTGAGCTTCCTGCAGTATCATGATGATGATGATGTGGTGGTGGGTGCTGTGGCAAGAGGCCGGACGTGGTTTCACAAGTGAATTGTCTGGGTTCACTTTCTACTCTACTATCGGCTGTGTGTTTATGGATATGTGTGTGTGTGTGTGTGTGTGTGTGTGTGTGTGTGTGTGTGTTAGTGTGTGTGTGTGTGTGTGTGTTAGTGTGTGTGTGTGTGTGTGTGTGTGTGTGTGTAGAGATGGGAGTGGGGAGGCCCGGCGGGGGAGGTGGCTGTTGTGGTGCAGTGATCTCACCCATAAATGATTTATGCTCCATGGACTGCTGTGTCTAGCCCAGCAAGAGGAAAAGTGATCGGCTCGGTAAATAACAGCAGCAATACCTGAAAGTAATGTGGCTGTTTACGACTGGGAGCTGGGTGACACCATCTCTGAGCCCTAGTGGAGGACGAATGGGCTGAAAGGGGGCCACTGCCTCACTTGCTCTGTCTCACACACAAACACCCAGAATCTCTGTTCTCTGAAAACAGAAGGATGATCATGGGATTTATTTCCAATAGCCACAAGGGGATTGACGGCCAAACCATGTGACTCTTGGTTCAAAAGGAACATTTGTTCCCTGCTTCCAGTGCCGTTCCCAGGACTCTTGATATATGACTGCACCATTAAAATGACACAAGCGTTTAATGACGAATGTATTGATGCATACTGGGGAAAAATAACACAACTTGAGGGACGAACGTTTAATTTGTCACTTATATTTAAAAAATAGAGACCAGCAGTGTGTTTTATCCGGAGCTGAGCAGAGGACGTGGTAAAAGGATCAGACCCTGGAATAAGAACCAGAGGGATGAAAGAAATCATGTGCTTCAGCTCAACTGTCACCTCTGGCCTTAGACCACCCACCCCCAACCCGTTGGAAACACACTCCATGTCTAATTCTTGTGTTAGATTCTTTATCCGTAAGAGATTTCAAGTGATAATTGAAATAATTGTATAAGGTCTGCATTTGCCCTGACAAACAGCTAACACACAAATGCATGGAGTCACTGAACCCTTGTATTTTTGAGTTTGAGGCTTAGCTGAGGAAAGCAGACTCGGTTAAGCTTTGCCTGATATCACTGACATTACATTTGCTTTTACCAGGAGTAAGGCACAGCAAGATCAGATTGCATAACATCACATCCTCCCTTCTCTTTCACTTAAAAAAGTATATATGCATGTAATACACAACGTACACTACCACATGCATGCATCCATATTCACTAAAATACACAACGCACACTACAACATGCATGCATCTTTATTCATAACAATATTCAACATGCATGCATCCATCTTCACAACAGTACACTATCAACACTGCAACATTCATGCATGCACATACACTACAGTCTAGGCAGTAAGCTGCAAAGTCATGCTCTACAGATTGTAGCACCATTATGTAACATTAAGCCCCAGGTAATTATGGTTCAGTGTGGGCTTGGATGGAGCATGGATATCTGAGATCACGAGTGTCATGGAATTTTAGCAGGATTGCTCTCATACTACTGTAAAGCTTAACAGAGTAAGTGGCCCATAACAATTCTCTTTTGGTCTTCATCTAAATCATCCCTCTTCTATGCTAAGCTAAGCTAGTATTAAAGGGGACATATGATGCTTTTTCAGGTTTTTCGTTCAGGTTTTTTTTTGTGTGTAAAAAAAGGTCAAATTAAGATAAAAAGCCCAAAGTCTGCAAAATAGTCCACATACAGACAACACTGCTCCTACTCAGTTATCCGGCTGTTACTTCCAGCAATTTCTTGAGTCATGTGACATCACAGATCCCTGAATTTGCATAATACACGCCTTGTGGCTATAGTCCAGCGTGCAGCCTGAAAACAAAGCCAGGCGAAGAAGACCAATATTTACTTCAGGAGCTGAACACAGTTAGCCTATCGCAACGAAGTAGGCCAGCCGGACAGAGGCTGAAAAAAGGAGCTGCAGCAATGGGCAGTATGAGCATAGTAATGTGTTTTCTTAAAATTACAGCATGTAAACCTTTTCAAGTAGTAACCCAAATCAAAATTATGAACCTGAACAAGCATTATATGTCTCATTCTGAAGGAGTATTTCAGTATTTCAAGCCGATAAGCTGCAAAATTCAACTTCACCACTAGATCTCACTCATCTCTACACACTGAACCTTTAAATCCTGTCCCTAAAGAGAAATTGTCCAATCAAAGTTAAGCAACTATGCTACACACATCTGTCAAACTCTGGATGTATCCACCCTTCAAAGTCGGTGTGTAAGTGCCTCAGGAGCTTATAGTTGCCTTATGTAAATAATGCATTGCTCTGATGTTACCCTAATTGGCTAACTAGCTTGCAGCCTGCAGTATTAAAAGGGCTCATCATTATCTACATCGTTTTATGGGCTTAAAGGTTGCGTTAAAAAACCTACGCTGAACTTTGGAAAAGTTTGACAGGGTGACTATTCTCACAGATTGATGCTGATACCTTGAGGGTAAGAGCTTGCAATAATTCCATTGTAAAACATCAGACGATAATCTAATCTGGGGAGGAAATATAGATTCAGTGCAGAAGCCTTTAGTCGTCTAAAGACTACACCTTCTTGGGCTTTGTGCACCTTCAAAGGTTCATAAAAAAATAGTGGTCCCTGAAGTGAAACACAATTTCTGATTCCTGGATCGTGTTATACAGAGGTAAGGGTTATAACGGTGCTCCTGTGTCCCATGGCAACCATTAGAAAATTAAAAGTGGGTTTGAGATGTATGACACTGCCAGAACTAGTTTTTTTTTGCAGTAGTTGTCCTGAATTATTAATCCTATAGCTTTTCTTTCATATCATATCTTTTGTTCAGTTCCATCAGTAACACACCGATGTGTGTTAGTGCAGCGACAGTAAATCAAAGATATGAAACCTGGTCCTCTCCTGCTTTTTTCCCTCATTCTCCTCCTCATATGATCTATGTCTCTGATAATCCTGAGGCCATCACATCCCTAACAAAGCAGCGGTCACAGCAGTTTACTGTTCATTGACCCATCTCTTCCCTGTGACCTGCGTTTCATAGAATAAATGTGGGTGAAGTAAACCAGTTGCACCTTTTAACACCAGGACTATTCCATCACTTTTACACTCACTGACCCTTGCACTAACTGGTCTTGAACACGTTCATACATATTGTTATTACCTTCAGGTTATGTTTTCACTTGCCCTGTTTGTTGGTCTAATAGTTAGCAGGATTATCGATTCAATTAAAGCGACTGGTGGACTGATGGGGCCTGAGCCTGGGAATTAGCGAATTGGCATCCGCACGAATTGTACTTTGGTGCAGATGCCAAAAAAGAGGCGGATCCAGGGATTTGTAACTATGTTTCATTTCCAGACCAGACCAGTTCCTCTTTTCTATTACATTTACATTTTCTATTACTATAAGAACCTGATAATCAGTAATCATAGTATAGTTTGACCTCGGCAGAAGTATGTGCTCCACTGAGTTCCATATAGTTTACTATCATAGACATAATATAAAGATGGACAAAATGTCTCCACTCCAAATGTCTTATTTTCCCAAAATAAATGTTTGACTTTTATGGACATTCCTCTAAGACACTTTAATTAATGTATGAGTAAGAAGTATAATATCGTCTGTCAACAGCAACGGATTCCCATGTGGAGGTTGTCAACACCTTGGGGTCTAACAGAGCATGGCGGTAAAATAATAACTGCCGCCAGTTTGTCTTCCCCAGCAGGATTCATTTGGATGAGTCAGCCTTTTACATGCATGTTTGTCTCCCACGCAGAGGCAAGCAGCGGAGCCTCTGTGTGTGTGTGTGTGTGTGTGTGTGTGTGTGTGTGTGTGTGTGCGTCCACCGGCTGTGTCAGGTTCAGTAATAAAATATGATTTTTAGATGAAGAGACAATGGAAATGTTGGAAAGAAAAGGAGAGGAGAGAAAGAGAGAGAAAGAGAGAGAAAGAGAGAGAAAATATACAGCCACTAGGCAAAGCTGAGGTTTACGTAAGCTGTGCAGTTTCATCATCGTCATCAGAAGCCTCATCATTGCTGTAAGAGCCTGTAGTAACTGGTTTATTTGTCTCAAGCTTTCCACTGCTGTAAACTGATCATGGACACGAGCCAGGAACATCAAGGTGGCAGGCCGTCGCTCTCATGAGTAATTCTGGAGTAATCATTCCATCTACTGGTTTTATTATCTCAGGTGTGTGTCTAAGAATGTAGACAAACATGTAAAGCAAATAAGTAACACATGACATCATGAGCATAAACTAGACAACCTGCACACAGATTTATGTGCGCATCAAAGCAAGAATGCAGCAGCACACACATTTCATTTGAACACATTCACAGAGTCGTGCATGCACACACACATGCACACACGCACACACGCACACACACAGCCATAAAAACAATAGTGACATGAGTCAAAGTGTCAGCTCTTGCAGCCCAGTTGGAAAAGGAACAATCTGAGGAGGTTACACAACCACTGGGTCAGCCTGACAGAGGTCGCACACCTGAGGACGGATGCTCTTTTGATTTTCATGTCTTTTCATAAACTGAAATAAAAAGGCAATTCCAGGAATGCAACACGTAACCAGCTTGACATTTGCAAAATGGGTCTGCTAAGAGCCTGTTTAGGGTATTTGAGTAAGGAGCATATCAAATATTTATCCTAACGACACTCCAAACCAGTGCCAACACCCTGACAGTCAATTAAACATCCATTGTTTTGGCAAGATAACTTATTCATCAAAACATTCACGCACCATGCGACTGAGTTAATTCCACACACAGACACACACACACACACACACACAGACAGACAGAGACAGACAGAGAGAGACAGACAGACAGACAGACACACACACACACACACACTGTGCAATTTGGGCCACTTCCCACAAAGGCTTCCTTTAAAATATAGTTGCAGGAGATATTCATGTAAACGCGTGAGTGTGATTATGACCACTAGAGGTCAGACCAATCTAGTGAGAAGGTTTCCTTTGCCTTATGAAAAGTCACAGAAAGAGCAGTGGATGGAAAAAGGGAGGGTGATGTAAAATAATTGAGAAAAGCAGCAGATTCCCAAAATGAGAAACTCAAACATCTGAGCAGCGATAGCTCAAATGATTGAAATCTGAGATAAAATGCCACATTGTTTAGTGTTCAACAAAAAACCGAAATATATCAAACGCTGGCAACGTCTTCACTGATAGATATTCAGTTTTAGGCGTGAACTCTTTCTATAGTTATTCATCAGATCATTTTTCAGTTTGGCAAAAGTACAGAAAAGTGAAAGCCACCAGATAATTGTGGGATATGACAGGACTTGTTCTCATGAATTGAAATGGCAAACAGCATAATGAGAATACACAGACTTTGTTTGCAGTTTCTCCCACTGGTGCCCATCAGAGGTTAGTTAACAGCTCAAAGGACAAACATCAGCACTTGAAGCCTAACATCTACATCTGAATTAAGATTTATCAATATTTTGGGGGAAATATATGACTCTGTAGACAAGACGACGTACAACAAAGAGCCGTGCCCAGACACAGATCGGTCATTACATGCTTCGTGTTCTTTCCAACATTTCCTAAACATTTCAAGTATCAAGTCCTCGTGTGTCAGGCAGAAGGACATATTTAATATTCAGACACAGTGTACTGCATTAATAGTTCATGTTTTAACTTATTACGTATTTTTTTATTGGTCAGCGGAGACGGACAACTCTCAGCGGTTGTTGGATAACGATTCTACCCAGCACCTGAAGATGAGGGAGAGACAGCGCTTCTTTGAGGAGGTCTACCAGCACGATGTTGATAACTACTTGCCCTCTGCTCACTTGCAGATCGACAGCAGGAAACGTGAGCAAGTCCTCTTATTTCAACGTAGCAGCATGAATGATTAAATGAAAAGTGGACGTGAAATATTTTTGTTTTCTCACTGTTCAACTTTTGAAGATACGAACGTGCCACTTGAGATATGTAACGTGTTTGTTAACACCATGCACGCTGCTGTGCTCATATACACAGCTCCAATGGGCAGTATCTCATCCATGGAAGTGAATGTGGACGTCCTGGAGCAGATGGACCTGATGGACATTTCTGACCAGGAGGCTCTAGATGTGTTTCTAAACTCTGGCTCTGGAGCAGACGACGGAGCGCTGGCTTCCCCACTACCAGGTGCACAGTTTACTTCAAAACGGCCTTCAGCCATTAGTCCTTGAAACAGAGTTTGTCTTTTAGTGGAGTTCAAATTCAATTAATATTCATGAAATTCACAAACATAATAAAAGTTCTGGTGATCTCTATTTTCTTTTGTCTAATGTAAAAATGTTTTAAGATTAAATCTGCTTTCTAATTTATTCAGGTGAGTCATAAAAGGCATTGGGATGATTTGTATTTTCAATTGAAGCCATTCAGCAATACATTCTTTCGGTTTACCACTGTTGTCGGTTGCTTTGATGTGAAAATTACCCGTAGAGAATTTATCTGTGGTTTATCAAAACTGTAAATCATCACCTGAGAGTCTGCTGCAAAACAGCACTGGGACTCATTACAAAAACAAGGTTGTATACACTTGGAAATAAATCTGAACAAAATTGAATTGGAAATACAAAGTAATATTGGGACTTTTTCAAATCTACAATGCACAGCCCACCCAAGCACATCACAACTATGGGGAAACTTGATAGATTGCTACACTATTCCTGAGATGACTATAACGCTGGCAAGTGCTGACACCTTCTACTTGCTTTCGTTCACAGAGTGTGAGGATGAGGACGAAGATGAGGAGGACGAAGATGCGGAGGTGGTCTACAGGGAGCGTGCACCTTTGAAGCGGCAAAAGGAAGTCCACCGCAGCACCAATTCTCGCATGTCGTCCACATCATCTGGTTCCAGCGACACCAGTGGGGCCGGAGAGGAGACGCCTGTGATCCAGTCTGACGATGAAGAAGTCCACGCCGACACTCTGTTGCTGACCTCTGTTCCCCAAACCAGGGATGAAGAAACAGAGGAGGAGGAGGAGGAGGAAAGATGCCTTGCAAGAGAGGGCAGAGGAGTCTGACATCCTTCTGTCTGAGTCTCTACATTTGCATTCCTTTCTTTTGGGGAGAACCCTAGCATGGTTGACCTGGCTGTGATTCACTGTGTCTTCTGTACAACTCAAAATCAACTATGTTCCTGAGTACCTCTTAGATACTCTGTGTTTGTTGAGATCCTAATGATTTAATTAGTCCCATCACTCCCATGCACTAACATGTTCTGGCCGAGATGATTGTCAGTTAAAGTTTTGTTCCTATTGCTGTTTACCTCCTCTCCCTTTTTTTGAACGACTTCAAAGCAACAGCTGCAGAGCAGCCGTGTAATGCCTGAAGGTCCCGGAGCTCAGACGTTCTGGGCTGAACAATATGAATAGAACAAAAACCAAGGGAAGCCATATTGCATTTACTGAACAAATGCAGACATTTACAAAAACTGTGGTGAACAATTTAGTCTATCATCCTGTGGTTATGCTTTTTATTTGTCTGCAGGTGGAAAATGGCTTTGTAGCGTAGCATTTAGATTCCAAACCATAGACTATATAAAAAGATACACGACACATCTCCATTTCCTCCCTAACCCTGTCTAGACAGTCAAAGTAACCCAGATACGATCTCTGCCATCTTGCATATTTTGGAGGCGGTTGTTGGGTGGAACCACAGTGGTGATGTGGTTAGAATAGACATATTAAAACCTCAAGAAATGAACTACCTAAAATGACAGAAGTTATCTTAAAGAAAAATGTATTTGACTTTTAAGTGTGGTCCATTTCCCATCCACTAAGATGGAGGTGGCAGGGTTCATGACCTTTACTGCAGCCAGCCAGCCAACAGGGTGTGATCAGGACGCTTTAGCTTCACTTTTGAGGAACTGTCACGTCATCCATCTTTAAACAGTCAATTCTTCAAACTGACAGATCGGGACTACGCGGCTTAGAGAGCAAACTGTGCAGGGATCATGTATCGTCCCTTTGTGTTTTCAGATGATCTACATGAGGCACAGTGAGCAAAATACAACAAAAAGTTTATCTTCCTCGACTGATTATGATTAATCAGATGCTGTGTGCATGTGCAGACAGTTCACAGCATCATGAAAGGAGCTGTGTTTGTACATGCATGCTGTTTTTTGTTCTTGTTAATGACTATTTCATGTTTTCGAACCTGTACCTACAAAGTGTTGCATTACAGAATGGAAAGGCGCGGCTGTTACCTGCACCTGAAACCAAGTTACTCCTCTCATCCACATGAGATGTAGTCTGAGAGTTGAATATACTGTATGTTACGTTAAGAGTGAGTGATTTCCTTCTTTATGCAGTGTAGAATATGTGTGTCTGTGTGGGTGTGTGGATGTGTAGATGTGGATCCTCAACATTATGAAACAACCATTTTACAGTGTTATTAATGTTGTGCATCTCTTACCCACTCAGACATCTTGCTATGAACTTAATAAAAACAAACCAGTTGAATTTGGTGTAAGTGGTTTTCTGTCTTTCTTTTTCTTCGTAGTAGTTTTACCACCGTTAAACATTAAGTCTACTCTTCTCTGGAAATTAAATGTGACAAATTAAGTCATGCTAAACATTCTGGCAAAAACACGGACAATGCTAAAGAGCTCTGCAAACCCTGTGTTTAATAATAATACCCTAAAACATTAAATTCTCATGATTTCAGACTCCAGTGAATCTAAGCAACTTAACACCAGTGAGCAAAGTCAACATTAATTAATCCGTCCTTTCTAGTTCTACCTGTTCGGCACTATCAATCATCCCTATAGCTCGAGTCAACTTCCGCTCCTCTTCCCAGGCGAGGCTAAAACAAAGTGAGCTTGTCCTCATCTACTCATTACCCACAGTCTCTGTTGTTGGACAGTGTTACTTAAAATCATCATAGCTGTCACAATAGACAAACTTGTAAAAAACTTTGATTGTATTACAATGTTTGACTCTTAATCTCTTAATTATGGCAGTTACCACATTACAATTTTTGTGTGTGTGGAGGGAAATATAATTGCCTGAACTGCAGATAATTGACCATTGCTTGGAATCTAAAAGGTTAAGCTGTAACACCTCATTGTGAAATACAAGTAAAGAACTTTACTGGGACGGCTAAACCTATAGGGTTGAGATACCAGACTGCAGAGCAGGTTTAAGAGATCTCTGCCTTGACCCGACCTCAGCTTGTAGTGATGGAGTCACATACAATTGCAATAACTACTACAGGAGTTTTGAACTCTGGCACGTGTTCATCATGACCCTGTTTGGTGTCAAAATCTGTCCTGAGTGATCTGTTCACATGAAGGTGACAGCTCTTACAAGCTCGAACACACCCCAGATGCATTGAGGATGGATTAGAGGTCATTTGTCATCACTCAGACCACATTCATAGATGGTCTGGGGAGGCGTGTGGCCACATTTTTTGAGCTGTGTGAACACAAATATGTCCTGTGCCACAATAAACAACCAACTATACTCAACAGATGGTCTCTGATCGGCTCCAGTTTATTCAAGAATTGAAAGTATTGCACACTTATCAGTGCCCATACATTGAGCTATTTGCGGCCACCACCACAATAATAATATGAATTGCCCCATATTGATTAAATGTTTTAATATATAAAATATTGTTTCACTGTTAAGCTTTATGGATTGTTTTGATGAGCCCCTCCTGGCTCTGATCTCTCACAAACACAGTGACAATGGAGACATCCATATAGTCGAACATGTTTTGGTCGTCGCAAACAGAGCTGACGTTCTTACGTATTTGCGAATGAGGCGTGGAAGTGAAATCTGATCACGAGTGGTCACAGGAGACACATTCAGAATGGATTTTGATGTAACCAGACAAACTTAGAGCTGTCCACATGTGATTGGATCTTTCAGGATAGATGTATGAATATAAAATAGGATCCAGAACTGTGCAAGTTGCAATCACATAACTTTGCATATGAGTAGTAGGGTGTGGTCTGTCCCCTGTACTGAGTTCTCATGTAATGTATTGATACTGAGTCATAGTGCGTTGGAAAGTCAACGTGTAATCAACGATGAGCTGGTCTGATGGCCTGGTCTGAACTCACTGCAAGATAGGTCCATTATGATACAATAGTTGTACAGATTAAAGTCAATCATCCTACAGACATGAAATGAAATATAAATATTCAGGGTATTTCACAACAAGGACGACCAGTGCGGATTGTGAGCACATTCATCTGAGGTTCTGGATACTGCAACATAACAGGCAACATAACAAATACTTTATTGTACGTCTATTAGCTTTACGAGTAGTTAGCTCTGAGTGTTTTGGCACATCAGTAAATCAGAGTTATTATGTTATTCTTTCATCATTTTTTTGTGACCGATCACTGACCACATTTGATAAAGATAAACATTCACTCTGTCCTTGATCTATTCTTGCAGACTGTTCCCTAAATTCTCAGGTGGCAATCACACTGAAGGGAAAGGTATAACATAGGCGGGGTTACACTTAAACTTGCCAAATATTATTCACTGTGGCAACCGGACACTTTCATGCTCTTATTATTGGAAACGGACAATTGTGCCGTTAACGTGTAAGATGTTATTCTATTTTAAGAGAAAAACACAAATGTGTGTCGACATCCAGTGTGTGTGTAGGGTAACGAAGTACTGAATGTATGTGACTGACTGAATGAGTGAGAGTAAGCTATAATGCATCAATGAGTTTAAGTTATGTTTTTCCAGTCACCATCTAATACTTACAGGACATTAATCTGAGACATTTGTGACGTATGTGAGAATATGACATGGTAGAGTTCACTTTAGTCTCTTTATCGTATTCACAAAAACACTCTCCCAAAATTAATTCACATATGGAAACACATACACTGATAGGAAATGTGTATGAAGCTCATCTCCACTGGGTCTAATTGTAGGTGAGGAAACAACGAATCACATTGCACAGCTGCATGCAGGAACAGACAGCTATTGGTAAATGTCAGCCAACCTGCTGCCTGCAGGTATTGTGGGCTGTCGCACTCTTACTCAAGCTGTGTTGACTCTTTTGGAGCACTCCCACGGAGCATATTGGACAGGGTGGATCAAGATGAGGACCTGTTCCTTACTTCTGTTGGTAAGTTAAGTGAAGTAACAGTTTTGGTTCACAATGAACATGATAACAAAGGTGATTGTTTGTATTTATAGCAAACTTGTAAACTTAGAAATGATAGCACATGTACTTAGTGTCTAGTTGTTGTCAATGTGTTATTCTAAAATTTAAGTTTATCAAACAAAACCAGTTGTATGGATTAAACTACGAAATTCAAGTTGTGGACATGGTAATTGTATGAGTACATTTCATACAGTTATTGATCCAAATGTCTGAGATGACTTAAACTTTAACTTGAATGGTTAACTCAATTTACAGGTGCACAAAGACTTTTGCTTTGGTTTTCCATCACAGTCTAAAGACATAAAGAATAGATGGTGTGGAAACTGTATGTTGCCCATATGTGCATGTGAAGGTGGTTCTACACGTTGTGGAAATCTACATAGATTATAACTGAATAACAAATTACAGTGAATGAAATGGAGAGGGTGTCGGGGAGACAGTGATAGATTAAAGGAGTTACATCGGATCACTATCTAGTTTTCTTGTCATTGTAGGTTGCATTAACAGCCCTGGCAGAGTTTCCCCATGGGAAGCACATGAGGCGTGCTAAGCGGGTAATCATTTTGTGTTTGAAATTGCACAGTCCAGCTAAAATGTTTTGATTTGAGCAAAAATGATATTAGCTGTGAACTTTACTAATCCACAGGAGCTTTTGCTGCGTTCCAAAAGAAGGTGGGTTGTAACTACGATCGAATTAACAGAGGAGGACCCTGGTCCGTACCCAAAACTGCTTACAAAGGTGAAGACTTCATTTTGTAAATTAAATGACCGACCAGTGTGGCAGCCTTTCTGCCCAACTCAGATATGGAAACAGCTCAGTTGTGTTTGTTTGGACTCTAGTTGTCTAATGACAAGGAAGACAAGAAAAACACAAAGTACAAAATCAGTGGAACGGGTGTGGATGAGGAGCCAGTGAATACGTTCTGGATCAATGAAGACACTGGAATCCTGTATGTCAAGAAACCCATTGACAGAGAGAAATACAATTTCTTCCATGTGAGTTTCATACTGGAATATCAGTTCCTCCAACAGTAGATAACTTTCATTGATTATTTTAATCACTGGAAATCATCTTAATTTGTTCTTTAACCAACAGATCAAGTTTGATATCTGGAACATAATGGAAAATGAAAATGCAGACTCTTCACTATCTTTTGATGTAGAAGTACAGGACATCAATGACAATGCACCTTTATTTACCTATTCTCACGTTAGAGCCAATGTAAAGGAAAACACACCAGAGGGTGAGTATGCATGTTTTCTTCCTGCAGTTAATAATATCACACATAAAACTAGAAGGGTGCTTATAGAGGACAAACCTCTGCCAAGGCTAACGCCTCACCACGTTAAATTACAAAATATGAATCCACTTGTCTAGATCCACTTGAAAATGTAATGGATTCTTCCTTGGGTTGTACCCCTCTAGAAAAAAATCCATGTCGTTTCAGAGTAATCTTGTTTGTATGGCTATAAAAGACTTCCCACAAAGTCGAGGCGGTCAAACCTCGATGTGAGATAATAATAATTTCAAATCTGGTCTTTTATCCTGTATCACACTCATGCTTTGTCATTTTTAATTATCTTGTTCCTCACTTCCTACCTTTGTGTAACACGTTCATTATTTTGTGCTTCCTTTCCATAATGATCTAAAGGGTTCTTGCCAGTGGAGCTGAATTTCATTGACAAAGATAAACAGAACACACCTAACTCTTCGGTCACCGTCAGTATAATTTCACAGAAACCGGCAGAGCCCAAGATTGGAGTTGAACAGCTCAGTAACCAGATGGCTCAGCTCAAACTTAAAGGATGTTTTGACTACGATGTGAGGCTCAGTGACCTACTTTCTAGCTGCATATAAACAGCAATACACACTCATACTGATATTTCAATATAATGTTTTAAAAAAGTCCAAACATGTTTATATCTGTTACAGAAAATCAAGACATATGAAGTTATTGTTCAAGCAAAAGATCATGGGACACCACCTCTTTCCTCCACTGTTGTTGTTACTCTCAATATTGTTGACACAAACTCTCATCCACCAAAGTTCAAGGAAAATCAGGCAAGGATATCATCCTCCTCATCAATATAATTATTATTATTATTATTAATAAAGTTGATCTTGGGGTGACGTACGATGTATGTGATAAATCTGTCCTGTCTGTCCAGTACTATGTTGAGGTATCGGAATCAGTGACCAAAAGAGATGTCTTGAGAGTTGCAGTAGAAGACAAAGACACTCTTGAAACTCCTGCATGGCGGGCCAAATATTTCATCATAGACAAAGATGAGGAAGAATACTTCCAAATTGAAACTGACCCCAACACAAATGAGGGTATTCTGAATGTCATTAAGGTAATTCAACTTATCTCACTCTATTAGAAACCACATCTATTCACAGTGGACCAAGTTAAAGTTCAACAAACATGAAACATCATGAATATACGTTGCAACAGTATTGATCTAAACCTGCATGTCTTTCCAGGGGAAGGATTTTGAGAAGACAACTGTAACAACCTTGGAGATCGGAGTAGAGAATGAGGAACCCCTTTTTGCTTGTGCAGACAAATCAACCGGCAAAGTCACACTTCCACCTCTACATAAGGTCAACATCACAATAAAAGTGATTGATGTAAATGACCCACCGCAGTTTGAGAAAGACACAGTTCATTTGTACCTAAAGGAAGAGGAGGAGCCGGGGAAGTTGCTGTTCACTGCAAAGGTTGATGACGACGACTCTGACATAGACAAGATCAGGTTGGTGCCAAATTAGTGAATTTCTGCTAAATTTGTTTCCACATTTGGCATTGAGCACAACCTTTCAGACAGTCACCGTTCTCTTTGGAGGTTTTTTTTTTCTTTTGCTTCAGCCATTTGTTAGAAATGTCATCTACCCCCCCTACTCAATCAAAGTTGTAATCCTGCGAGGGATCTCCTGAGTTCTCACATGGGCTCCTCCACATTTTCTATTAACTTGTTACAAGGGGGTAGGCCAGAGACCATAGGTTTTTCTCTACTCTCCAATATCTCCTATCTGTGATCAGGTTTTCGCTGTCAGAAGATCCAGCGCATTGGATGACCATTAATGAGGCTACAGGACAAATCACATCGGCTAAGAAAATGGACAGAGAATCACCCTTTGTTGATGAGAAAGGCATTTACAAAGTCGCCATCTTGGCCGTAGATGACGGTATGAAGGAGCTCCATTGTGTATTGTAATCAAACACGAGCTGCATGGTTCATTGCTGAAAGTGACGTTTTTCCTTAACTTTGGTTACCAAGGTATGCCTCCAGCCACAGGTACATGCAGAGTCCTGATCCACCTGGGGGATATCAATGACAACACGCCAAAGCTGGTCCACAAAAGCGTAATTTTGTGTGGAAACAAGGGCAACAAGGTCATGGTGCCTGCTAAAGACTCAGATAATCCTCCATATAGTGGGCCCTTTGCCTTTTCTCTGGGAGGTGATGTTGATAATCTGAAGCAACAATGGAAACTAGACCCTGCTTCTGGTTAGTACTTAGCATTTAACCCGTGTCATTCAGATAAATCGTCCCTATATCTAACTTTATTTACAATGTTCTCTAGGAATGGAAGGTGGCCTTGTTAGCCTAACTTCACTTCCTTACGGCAACTACTCAGTGCCCCTGGAGATTCAGGACCAACAGGCCACAAACGCACGTGAGACCGTGGAAGTGATAGTGTGCGACTGTGGAAAAGCAGACGTCTGTCGAGCCAGAGAACCAATCTCATCCAGCCTCGGGGCCGCTGGTATTGGATTGATTTTTCTAGGATTGCTGATATTTTTGTGTGAGTATTCAGCAGTCAATGGACACATTAACAAAACCATAAGGTTTCTGCTCAATAAACCTACAGTAGCTGAGGGATGTGGTAGTTCCCTGAAAACACAACAAATGCGCTCTGTTCTTGAATGTTTATTTGATGCGTGTCTGCAGTGCTGCTACTCCTCTTTATATGCAACTCTGGAAAAAGGGCGTTCAATCACATCCCCATCGCAGGGGATGAGGGCAACCAGACCCTTATCAAGTACAACCAAGAAGGAGGTGGCGCTGCATGCACAGTGAGTTGGTAGTTGTGAGTAAGGCAGTGACATCATATGCTATATTATACCCAGTTTGAGGGGTTCTGCATTGTTTAATTTGTTTTCTCCCTATCTGCCAGGCTAGGCCCACTCGGCTCTTGCCATCTTCAAATGGAGTAACTGTGACAGACAGCCTGAGTACCACCCGGCAGGTACTCCTGATCCCGCCACACTCAGCTGCCTTTCATTCCCCTTTTTTGTGGTTGACATTTGAACAGACAGGTCTTATGTGTTAGTGTGGGTCAAAAGGCAGGCATTAAAAAACCTAAGTAAGCAAAACAGGGAAAACAGTTTTAGAAAACACAGGTCTTAACCTTCACGGTAAATTACAGCTCTAATCCAGCTGCTGTTCTTAGAGGTTGACTTGTCTGTTTTAGACATATTTATGACTTTATTTACAGGGTTTTTGTGGATTGTGTGACAGGTATCTCACAGGGTGAACTTTACCTGTATAGCCAGATACCAGCCATTTGAAGTTATCTGGAGTACCTGCAAGGAGGGACTTGTTACACATTTTACAGGGGTCTGCTTTACTAATTTTCTCTCCTCAAATAGATCCATAATGTGGATCCTGTAATAATAAAGAATGATACCTCTGGGTTCACCGTGGTGAGTAAAAAAATATTTTATGTTTGACAGTCTATAAAATGAAAACTTGTATCCTGTAGATTTTAAAGAAATGATTTAAAGTAGCACAACTTTTTGAAATGGGGATTGCACAAAGAATAAATTAACTTTCAGCGCAGATATGACTTAAAACATCTGTGGTTGAAACAGGCCTTGTTCTTGTCTTACTATGCTCCTCTAACCCGAGTTAACTTTAATGTGTGTCACTGACAGAGTCATTCTAACATGGGCTTATGTGAAATGCGTCAGAGGGACGATTTTACAAAACTTGGAGGGCAGAACAAGGTGAGTGCAAACATGTTTCCTGAGGACAATTATTTGATTTATTAATTAGTTTTATAAATTACAATTTGTTGACTCTGGCATTTCCAATGTTTCTGTCTGTGCAATTTCCATATATTAAGTGTATATAATCCTGTTTACACACACACACATATATATACATATATACTCATGGTGCTGGATCCAGAGGAAGATGTCCTAAAACCATTTGAAGAAAGGGAGCTAAAGAGAGGATTTTGAAGGCAGAAGGTATAGAAGACTAAATGTACCTTATACTTGTTTTCTTAATTTTAGCACTTATCAAGGAAGCCAAGCAGGAGAATCATCGACTGGGTAAGTAGTGCTCTCTAATAATGGAATATGATTTCATAAGTAGGCAAAATATAAATGTCTTTGACTTGTTAACAAGGCAGTGAGAACCCCATGTGTTTAACCCATGCAGGAAGGCTCAACAAGGCGCACAGGGTCTTTCCGCATGCGGTCAAATCAACACCTCGCAGTTTGCATCGAACGGGTAAGATCACAAAGAGCTGAACGCTGTGCATCCTCTCTTAATGCTTTCATAAGGCACTTATCTTAACTGATAATCAAATTCGACTAGCTGTATCGGTTGCACAGCACTGACTGAAGGACAGGCCACAATTATGATATAGTGAATGAGAATAAATTCAATGAGAAGCAAATGCAGGACATGGATGAGAACAAAATCACTATTATTTCCTTTGTCTCAAGCAATTTAAGAAAAAGTCATACTGTGTGTGTTTGTATATGCATTCAACTCTTTTTGACAGACTGACCCAGAAAATCAATTTTACTCAATTCCACAGAGAATCCACGTGATTGATGGAGACCTTATCGACCACCCGATGTACCAGCCCTTCTGCTTTGCCTACGAGGGAGACGACAGCATATGTGCGTCACTGGATGAGCTGTCACTCAGCAACCTGGGAGATGATGTTGAGTTTCTGAATGACTTAGGGCCAAAGTTCGAGACCTTGGGCAACATCTGTCACCAAACAGTTCAAAACAAAAACTCACAGATTTGAGGGGCACAGCTGGAATTATCTCCTGATGATTCATTTATGGAGCAGATCAAGGTCTTCAAAAATATGGTGCACAAGAACACGTAAATAATAGTGAACAGATATTATGTTGATCAGAAAATTATTCCCCATTGTATGATGTCATACAGGTGATAAGCGTCACAAAGGCAGAAAATGACATCATGCATAGTTCATATTAGTAGTTTTTTCAAATAATTTTTGGAGCTATCTCTGCATCCTACAGGACTAAAGACCTGACCTGAGGCTTGTATACATAGAAAATGAATTAACAATCATATGGTATCATCATGACGACACTATGAAGTCAGAAAATAATGTTATAGTGTCTAGTGACGCATTCATTTTTGCAAACCAATAACATTAGAATCAGGAATCACACAAATCTTCATCCTATCAACCAATCATTCCTCATCATATTGTATCAATGACATGAAAAAGATAGCATTGTCTAATGGGGGGTATGCAGTGCATGCACAGGGCACCGCCCCTTCAGTGTTTTCCATGCCTTGTTTGTGACTATGATTAAGATCCGGATGGATATTAATTCATTTATATACCACAACTTTTAGAATTTGTATTGTTTTCATTATGGAACTGAACATCTTACCTACAGTTTGGACACCTCTAACCAAACTAACATTTGGTTGATTGATAAAATGAAAGGAAATGAATATAAGATCAGCTAATGCACATTAAAATAAGCCTCATCCTTGACAGTAATGCACTGTTTCTGTAGTCCTAAAATGCATGTTCTTCATACTTTACTACCTTGGTATGGTGCCCAAACTTTTGCAAATGCCACACTTAGTTTAACTTCTAATTATCTTAAAGTTCATGAAATAAAAAGTACATTAAAATCAGAAGATAGGCTGTTTTAATGTCTTTGTGGTTTAAAATGTAGCATTTGCACAGGGGCCCTTAAACCTTTGCACTTAACTGTATTTGTATAGATCCAAATATTGAATAGTGACATGATGTGATACAAGGATTCTGTGGTGTAGGCTGTTCTATGCTTGGTTGAAGATCGACTCATTGCACTGAAATAATTGTTAAGCTCTGGTGATTTTGAAATATTGTATCTTGACAGTAACTGGGTGGGTTGGCTTTTTTTGTTTTTTGTACTTTGCTGCAATTCGAGTGTTGCAACACCTCAGTATTTACACAGGTGGAGGTTCTGTCACAACAGTATTATTTTGACTTTATTTTTGCTGTAACCTAATAGAAGTTAAACTGTGGTAACTGGGAAAAGTTAAGGTGCACACAAACAATTCCTGTTTGTCACAGACCAGCTGACTGGTTGAAAACATTGTTGGTCCACAGTACGACAATACAAATTAATTCATTGCTTTGTCTTTTTTTTTTTTTTTTAGCATTTTTGTATCTGTTTTTATAAATATACATTATTTTTAATGAAATGTACTATTTGAAATAAACTTAGAATTGGTGGTAGCAATCTCTTTTATGTTTGTATGTTGTCATGTTTCATTTTACCTGGTTACAAAGGATAAATATTTGTCTAAGTCATATATATATATATATATATATATATGTACCAAACTAGCAATATGTCATATTACAATACATATATTTTACATTATAATTTGACTTCAATTTCAGCCACTTCAATTATTATAAGTAATCAACAAAAATATATAATGCTTTAAACTGCAGACTTATCGTCTAACGACAAGACTGTGACATGAATTGCATAAGATAAAGAAGTTATCAATAATAGCATAACAATATAGCTGCCATTATCTTGACGAAAAGGTACGTTTGGTTGTGTGGTTAAGTGTGGAAAATGATTTCCTAACATGTGCCTGTGTTGCTTCAGCCCGGCCTGTATAGATTTATTTGACTTATATACGGTAGGCTGTGATATTCTGGCTTCATGTTGCTGAATGTTACAGTGGATGTCTAAATTCACTCAGTCAGCAGAAGCAACAGAACTCATTTCAGGTCAGGTAAGAACTTTGATTGTAAGCACAATAAAAACAAAGTAAGACAAAATGAAGGCGTTAACAGTGCAGCTATTTCATGGTACAGCAGGCCAGCAGAAATAAAATGCTATCACAAAGAACTATCAGCAAAAGACACAAAGTACAGTGACAGTATTTCAAAGTAATTCTATACTCCACCCTGATAGATAGGTCAAACTGGCAGCTCGACCTGTTCTATTCATGGCGTGACGTGAGGAAGCTGGTGGCTCCAGTATTACGCCCACTTGTCCTTTTGTTTCTCCTGAGATTTTATCAGATTTCATCAGAGCTGCCCTTCTTCACTGGATCTCATAGATAATTACACAATCTAAATGATAGATACGTACGTGTCGTGCTTCCGTTATACTCACAATTCTATCAAATCGGTTTATTCCAGAAACTAACTACGTATTACTTCTATACGACTACTGAGGAGCAATGTCCAAGTTCATTTGTTAGTCCGACAGTGATTCATTGGCAGGAACACAAGCCCAGTGAACACTACATGATCTGTAACATCAACATGGAAAATTATGAAGCAGGATAAAGGAAAGAGAAAAACGACAATCATCATCATGAGAGGCAGCAACTGAGCAATTGAAAAAAGAAAAAATTGGTTTGGGATGAAAGTTTTTCTTTTTTTTTTTTTAATAATAATTCCGGAAGTAAAAAAACTTTAATAAACTCTGTTCATAATATTGAGCGAATTAATATATGATGTTTTACGTATAAAATATAGTATTACATTATGTCTTTTATAATATATCTCAACCTGTATTTATATGTTTAAATATTTATTTCATGTTTTATTCATTTATCATCAAACTGGGCTAGAAAGGGGCTAAACATTTGACTGTTTTGAATAAAACACCTAAAAAAACATATTGTATTTATGAATTGTGTGTACCTATAGTAATTATTATTATCTGTGATACACAGTAAAACATGGCACTTTTTCCAAACTTCCAGACTAAACTTATCGGATTCACATAAAGCCATTATTCAGGCTCATTCAAGAAATAGTCTCTTATCTGAGTGAATAACTTTCTTAACAACACATTATCTCAGGCAATTTGTACTTGACATGATACAACAGATGTTGGTTATATCTGACTATCAACTTTACACTGCTTAGTCATGAGGCCAAACTGTTGATTATGCAAATCTAGCACTTCCACAGAAATGAGGAGCCCTTTTTTTGTTGTTGATGTTTTCCTGTATGCTGGCACGTGTCTATAATGTCTTCACTGAATTTTTGTTTGACGTTTCCTCATTCACTACAGCAATGGGAAATGTGTTTCTCACTGTCTTTTGTATGTTGTAAAGTGTGCGTTATTTCATGTAATGTAGTAGAATTTGCAATTTGACATAAAACATTAAAAATCCATCATGTACTCACTCTGAGCCCATTGGAAACTGTGAGTTACTTCAAAATGCTAATGCATTCCTTATGCGGGGGTGGGTGAAAGCTTATCTTCAGTTGGTATTGTGTGTCACTGTGGAGATACTTCCATGGAAGTATTTTGTTTACTGATACTCTATGGTTATTCCAGTCAGTCACTGCCAGCTTGCCAAGCCAGTTTTAGTTTTGTGTGTGTGCATGCGTGCGTGCTTACATGTGTGATTTCCTGTACTTATACCTTTGTGAGGACCATTTGAAGCATAGACCCGACAGACTGAGGACATTTTTGGAAAGTGAGGAGTTTTTGGCCAGTTCTCACTTCTTCAAAGGCTGTTTGAGGGTTAAGACTTGGGTCCAGGTAAAAACATTAGGTTTCACTGGGTTAATGTATTATGTCAATGAGTGCCTCATAACTACAGAGAGACATGCATGTGTGTGTGTCTTTTTTCTATCAAGGAGATATGTCTTTTTACTGACATTGAATGTACAGAGGGACTATGAAATATAAAATGTGCAGATTCACTATGAAGCAGCACAGATCACAAGTCACCTTCAATTAATTTGAAGATGACTTGCTTAAATGAAGCAAAGTCGTATTAAACTTTCTTTCAAACAATCGTCAGCCAATATTCCCTAAATTATTATTAGTCACTAGTTATTAGTTATATATTATTGATGTATTTCCAATGAAATATTTACTTCTTGTGGTTATTAAAAAACATAACCACTGTCATAACGAGCCATGAGTAACTTTAATGCAAAACCTTATCATTTGAAGTTGAAAAGTGGTACTTACATATATATTTGAGTTTCTAATGAATTATAGAGGTGACTACATTGCTGATGTGATCTGCTCACTCATTTTTAGTGTGTGGGGTCTTCGGAGAAATGACTGAATCATTAACTAATTGCGGTTTCTGAATGAGTGTCTGTTTACTTGGGGCCGGCCTGGAGGAACCAGTTGTGTGCAGACAGGACACTGGGAGGGAGCAGCTGTTCCACTTGGAAGCCTTGATGAGCGTAGTCCTGGATTCTGTGTGAGCTCAGACCAGAAGGGGGCATCATGAACCCATGAATCGCTGCTGCACCTGGATCACCATGGAAGCTGGTGGATGGAAGAAAAACATCCACAATTATTAAGTGGAATGATGGACGCAACTGAAAACAGAGTTTAATCATCGCAAACTAGAAATAAGCACAATATGCACCACATGGTTATATTCAGCTGTTCCATGTGTTCTCTCTCTCAAATTATGCAACAGCTGTAATTTACAGGCTAGAGAGATCCCACCTGGAAAGTTCCTCTCCTGAAGGAATCGGTGGGAGAAGTAAATAGGATATTTCTCCCACCTGCTGAGCGACATCAAGACAAAACAGCATCTTCATGTTGGGCGCATGAAAGATGTGCTGCTCATAATTTACGGTACATAACTTTAAGATGTCAGCAAGTGTGAGTGTACATAAGAAAATGAAGAAAAATGACATTTCTGTGTTCACTCCTCAAAATAGGAAGGTGTTGTGTGGTCATGATCAGATTAGATAAATGAATTTGTTCAATAATGGATATGTGTGCTCTGTCATTTGTATGATGGTGTTGAAAACTAGCTAAAAATGTTGAGGTGAGTGATGGTCACATACTTGTGAAAAAATAAAACTGACCTTGGCCCATGAAGAGAACCTCATCCTTCCAAAAGGAGTTACTGCAGGTCATGAAAGTCCAGGCAAATTATTTCTGTCAACAATAAACAGGTTTTCTCAGTTTTCTATGCACTCTGAATCAAAAGGATTTTTTTTTGATGGAGACCAAACCCGAGCTGAAAGGTCAGTGACTCTGGACGAGGTAGTAATCTTATTATAGTCTTATATTTAAGCAGCAATTAGACCAAAATTAATTTTGATTCCTTAGTTTGCACTTCACCTGCCCCCTACTGGCAGAATGTCCAACATGCAAGTACAACACAAGTACTGTATACAGTCAAAATATTAGAAAACATAATATGAATGTTTAGTTAGATCATTTATATATATATGACACACAGGTCACTCTGCCATATGACACTTCATACATACTATTTTTTAAGCTGACGATGCAGAAGAAGACAGTCCAGTAGGATTGTTGTCCATCTCTTTTATTCCTTTCACATGTTGAGCTGTAGAAAGAGGGAGGAAGCAGAGATAACAAGTTTAGCAAAATTCCAGAAAATATGTAACACAGCCAAATATCAGTTCTGGGAAGGAAGCTGATGTTCACTGTCTGTTAAAGCAAAACCACAACAGTGGCACGTTTCCACAGAAGCTTTTACCTCTTCAGTATCACAGTACAACAGCTCAGGCCATTTATTGTGCAATCTTCTTTTTCATTAACCTTTCCTTCCAACTGTCTAAAGAGTAAAAGCTTCCATTATATCTTCTCTAGCAGCTGTTTAATACTATTTTTTAGCCTGATTGGTTTACAGTTCTTTATTTTGCCATTTATCTGAGTGCAGGATCACAGGATGACACAGTCTTTGCCTGAAGTGGTTTTCTTGTGAAGGAAGAAAATAAACAACAATCAACCTGGGAACCAAGTTAAGAGATGGTTGTCCTATTTTATTCAAGCACAGACCACACCAGCTGAATTAGCAGTGATTAAAGGACATCAAGTTGTTCAACCACCACAACAGGACCAATGAAAATGTAAATATGTCATACATGCCCTCTGCTGGTTACTTTGGGAACTTAGTGTGCCCACAGTTAAGATTCAAAGTCATCCCTGGCGAGTTTTTTTATTTTTTTTTTTTTTTATACTAAACATTCATTAAAAACATTTTTTAAGAAATCCCACAAAAAACAACAACATTTCAGCCTTTTTTCATATGTTGGATGTCATCAATAAAAACCAAACATTATATTTTGTCTTGTTTATATATTTATTAAGCAAATTAAATACAGTTTACATCTTCCAGTGTGTATATACATGACAGAGATATCAGTAAAGCAAGAGGAAATGGTTTTTTACTACCATTTAGTGGGTTTACCTTCCACACTACCTGGTCCTTGGAGGTAGCCGTCATATAGCTCTCTGAGGTGGAGGATGAGCTCTTCTGTGTTCTGTCCAGTGAGAGCCGACACAGGAATGACCCGCTCGATGACAACGCTCCTAAGAGTCTCCAGCTTCTCCCGGGCCTCAGGTAGGTCCATTTTGTTGGCTATAATGGCCTGAGGCCGCTGGGACAGACCAGGCTCATACTGGTCCAATTCATAACGCAAATGTTGGAGCTGAGTCCAGGGCTCTGGAGTGGAAAGATCCAGGACAAAGAGGAGGAAGCGACAGCGCTCTATGTGACGCAGGAAAGAGATGCCCAAGCCTCGATTTAGATGGGCTCCTCGAATGATGCCTGGGATGTCAGCAACTACACAGAGCAAGGGTAAGAGTGGAACATACATGTTATATCGTGTGTTATAGTTATATGCTGAAATCGATCTAATTAGAACTTATATTTAAGTTTTTGTTTAGTAAAATAATATACAATACATGAATTAAATTAAAACTAATTACCTGCAACTTGCTCATGATCCCTGTAACTGACAATTCCTACATGTGGGCTGAGCGTTGTGAAAGGGTAAGCAGCCACCGCAGGCCTGGCATTAGATATAGCTCTCAACAACGATGATTTCCCAGCATTAGGAAAACCCACCTGATGGGATATTAATTAAAAACAAATGAAAAACCATGTTTGTGGCATTGTAAAGCAATACGTGAATGTTTAAAAATGCTCTCACCAGTCCAGCATGTGCCATGGTGCGTAGCTCCAGCTGAAGGACCCTCTCCTCTCCTGGCATTCCTGAGGTTGCTGTCATCGGGGCACGGTTCTCATTGGACAGAAAGAATCGATTCCCTTTTCCTCCAGCTCCTCCAAATACAGCCAGATACTCTAGCCCGTGTTCAGAGAGGTCCGCTATAGTTTTCCCCTCCTCCTTTACCACAGTGCCTAATGGTACCTTTACAAATAGAAAAAAAAATATCACAGACAAGGTGAAGCAGAAAGGTGATGAAACAAAAGAATTTATGATTTAAGACCAAATGTAAGGACTCACAGAAACGTAGGTTGGGCTGCCGTTCCGACCATAACAGTTCTTGCTGCCACCTGATTGCCCATCCTCTCCCTTATAAACCGGAACCACTTGTGCCAATGATTTGACAAACCGATCAGCTGAAAGCACGTAAATGAAGAATAAGGAATATGGAAGCATGTTGTGATATAATTCCGAATGGATGGAGCTCGGTCAGTGGCTGTGTTGACACGAAATCTTTTGAAAGGAATTATCAGGACAGAAAAAAACCCAAATGCTTCTGATTCTAGGAAGTAAGGTGAATGGTTGTAAAGACAGGTTAGGGAAAGTGTAGAACATAATGACATCTTATAACAGCTTACCCTTGAAAATGATGCTTCCTCCATCACCTCCGTTCCCTCCATCAGGTCCACCCCACTCTTTTCGGGGCTCACTGTGAAAGCAGCAGGCACCTTTACCCCCTGACCCAGCCACCAGCTTCACACGGCGATGGTCTACAAAGTGACGGGTCTACGGGCCACATAAAGAACAATACTACAGATGAATGACCCACACTTCAAACCATCCTGAGAGCAGGTCCTCATGAACACAACACTGTAGGGTGGATTACACCAAGAGACGGTGTGGTTTGTTAATGATTTGCCTGCAAAACTTGTACCGTACACACTTGCGAATATAACTTTATGAAAGTAAAAATATTCACTCCTTGTTGAAATGTTTGTGGATTCTGAAATCAATTAATCCGGTGTAAGAGATCGTTAAAATCAGCATTTTGTTAAAATCATTATTCATATCACACGATGAAGAATACGTAGCATTGCATCACAAATCCTTAGTTTACCAGGTGTTGAATTGAATCAGACTTAGATTAGTGCTGCCCAATATCAAAATGCAAAAGCAACATATTGATATATTTTGTTGTATTACTCCTAAATGTATATTAATATGGTTTTACTACCCAGCTGTACAGAATATACATTACTATTTTATTTAAGTGGATTAAAATAAATCCACATGGTCTTTCAATCAATTTAAATAGAACAGGAAGAAGTGATGTTATTTACGAGGAGGCAGAATGAGCAAATAATCAAACTCCACAGCAACATTCTTTATTACTTGAAATACATATTACATTATTGATATTAAAGTGGAAGAAACTGCATTGGACAATTCTGTGAAACAACAGTCTCCAGTCATTTATGTTATAAGAACAAATGCAAACATAAAATTATGCAAAAATAAATTGCATTTGTAAATTAAGCATGAACATGACAGGAGGCAGGATAACACACGACCAACACAGCTACTCACCAGCTTCTTCTCCGACATCTCTCCCTTCCTCTGCTGTCCTCGGACTTTGGCGCACATGGCACAGGAGGAGCTGACATCTCTGAACAGCTTCAGTCCCTTTGCCCTGAACTCTGGTACCAACATGAGTCCTGACATCAGGTCCGGAGGAAGACACCGAGGGATTCGAACCCTCCACAACGACGCAAACATTATTTCTGAGAAGCTAGTTACTTAGCTTGGTTTCGTTAGCTCACGTCCTTTCCGCTGTGTCGCCTCCATGAACACCTCCAGCAGCGAGAGAACCAGGAAAACACCCGCTGGCGTCACGATGTTGTTTCTTGTTGCACGTTAACTTTGGAAAAAGTGAAGAAAGTCAAACAACACGGATGTGCCGCACACACAGGAACACGCTGGAAAACTACGGAGATTGTGAAGGGACAGTTTATCTACCTCTGCGGCTCTCTATCGCCCCCTCTGTGCTGGAGGGACAGGACGGATGCACCAGAACTAAACTGTAAGTAAATACAAGTTTGTCTGGCCAATAAAAATATTATGATATTAAAATGAACAGCGGTTTTTGGTCAAATCAAATTTTAAATAAAGTACAAAGTACAAAGATATTTTGTTAACAAGGGATGAAGAGGCGATTTCACAGTGTTTCTTTATTTGGTCATTTAAAATGTATTGTTCCCCATATCTTCCTCTATTTTTATTATTTATTATTACATATATTTTGTATGCATTATATATAATATAGAGCACAAGTAAACAACATATTTATAGATGTATTGGAAGCTGGTTAAGTATAAGTATAAGATGAAAATTAATGACTTCTGGAGAACGGGTGAGATTAAATAAATGTGTACTTCTTCTCAATCTTTTTTGATTATTTAGATTAAATACCCCGCTTAATCCACTGAACCTGGAAACCCTGAATGAAGAACATAAGTAAACAAACAAGATCTTGACAGCACACACATACTACTAACTATACTAATAAGCAATACTAACTATACTAACTATACTAAGTGTGGTAAGAATTCCGACATTACTATTACATGTGACTTGTGACATTTCTGTAACAAATACACAAAATGCAGACGTACAAAAGGTGAATGTCAATTTATTTTTCTATAACAAACAGTAACAAAAGACAGCAGAAAAGATCAGGCAAAGCAATCTTAGAATAGAGAAGTAGATAAGATTCATATTTGGATTATACACACCAAACTTGGCTTCCTCCTGCTTACTCTCTATCACTCTCTCTGTCGCTCTCTCTCTCTCTTTACCACACATGCAAACACAGACACACACACACAAACATAGGCATACAAGCCACATCAGTGATAACACACGACAGAGAACAGGAAAATACTTGTCATATTGTACATGTTCAGGTCACAGTAAAATGAAACACTGACACAGATTCATTGTAGTACAGAGAAGCCTGTGATTGTCACTTTTGAGTTGTACATTGTTATTCAGCTGTTTGACAGCCAGGTATCTCTCATTCTCGATTAACCCTGCAAACTGACTGCATCTGTTGTGTTCATTCCCCACTGAGGTACGCAGAGTTACTACAGGATATACTGCAAAGCTGAACTCACACAAATAATCCTTTATAATCAATTTTACTGATTTAACTGGAGGAAACAGTTAAAGTGACCAGATGCGTGTCTGATTTCTTTTAAATCAATACATCACAATATATGCCTATTTATTAAATCACAGAATGATGGACAGACAGATGATAAAATAAATACATATGTAAAATAAGGCAAGTGTGCTTGTACACCATCTAAAAAATAAAAACTAACCTCATATACCCCTCTGTCCAATTTTTAGCATTACTTCCTTCATCTAATACATTACAGATGATCGCTAAAGTTTTAACTGACAAAAAGCTGAAGGGAAGAGTTTTGTTCTGTTCAGAAGACACATAAATAACTTAAATACATTTCTTAAATATGATGCTTCAAAAACACATTCCATCACATGAAATAAACATAGTCACTGTCATGATTATAAGACAAGACATTACAAACATAAAGTGAAAGTTTATAAGAGCCAACCTCAACATGACTGACTGAGTGTATTGCACTTTTTGAAGCGGAGGTGCAGGACATGTTACTGTTCTGTTCCTGTGTTACTTTGGCTTTTTGAGGATCATTCGTTTAAAAAAAAAAGAAATAAAATAAAACAGGCTGAATTGCACTAGAATATGAAATATCAAATAATACACATACTGTCACTATAAATTAAAGTGCGAGACAAAGTGGTAATGTAATGTAAAATCCTTATTGAATTTTAGTATAACACCTCTGAGCTCATATATAAGAGTCATAAATACAACCACAGCGTCTGATCATCAGGGACAATGATAAACACACTTGAGTCTTGATCAGTCAGCTGTCAACCATGTAGACATATGTAGAGTGAAAACACGTAATGTTAGATCACACAGCAACACGTCACAGTTCAACTAACACAGACAAACCACCCTGATCAAATCAGGTTTTCACCTTCATAGAATTCATTTCCATCAGCTTGAGATATAAAAGTGAGTCGACAGGAGTCAAAGCAAATCTGGACCGAGTCTATTAGATATATATTAAGGAGCATTTCGCTCAAGGCCAGTTTGCTTTTTATAGCCACAGTCTCTCAAACCACAGACTCATGTCTCTGTGCACCAAAAAAGAACAAAAAGAAAAAAAGGCTTCTTAAGTGAAATAAAAGCAGAGGATGAGATAAAGATGAGCGAACAGAGACAAGTGAAAGGCAAAGAGACAGAAAGAAGATAAGGACATAGGCTGGATGCTGAGGTTAATCTAATGACGTAACTGCTCCTTTTAAGTTCTTAAATTCCTCCATATGAAAAGTCGACATTAACCTTAGCCTTGTTTCTATACGCTACTTGATAAAAAAGCAATTTTTCTTACTCTATAAAAATGAAAATCAATGCCGTAATGAAAGGATGATGAATCTGATGCAGGCAGGTCTTCTAATCCACAGCGCGTCTCATCTTTTCTTCCAGCGGGGAAACTATGTGCTGCTTTTATTGCTGATAATTTCCATACTGACCCTGCAATGTAAGAAGATTCACACTGACAGGCTGGATTGGATCTCACACAAATATTTGAGTTAGAAAACTTAGTCTAGATCAAGAAAGGTTTTATTTCTTGTTATACAGTTTGCACCTACATTAGCAAATATTTTAACATGGAAAATCAGATAATGGCATGAAGCTGTTGTGGTAAGAAAAAGACAAATAGCAATTATGTTTTTAATTTTTAATAAATTACTAAAAGATATTACTCATGTACCTGTTCATAGGCGTAGGGCCTCTGCGTCTGTGCACCAGGGCCACCCTGGGACGAGCGATAGGAACCATACTGTTGGCTTTGACCCTGTTGATACTGAGCATACTGGGAGGATCCACCCTGGCCTGATCCTGTAGAGGAGCGGTTACACTCAAGTTACTACCTCATTCTGTTACACATTTATGTTTGTTTGTTTGAATGCACAAAATACTGTAGTCGATAGATGTTTCTAACCGTATCCCTGTGGCTGTCCTGTGTATCCTTGTTGAGACGAGTACTGCTGTTGGTTGAAGGGCTGCTGCTGGCCAGAGCTCTGCTGATACTGGGCTTGCTGTTGGCTGTACTGAGAGTTACCTGGAGGTGCACATGCATAAGCATCTGTCAGCTGTTACATCTGTGAGTTAGTCCTTTATTAAAGTTTTGGTTAAAAAGCCCTCAGACAAAAAAAGCTGTTACCTCCTTCATAGTAGTGCTGTGAGGATTCATCAAATGACCTGTCGTAGCCTTGCTCGCCATATGAAGACTGCTGATATGAGAACTCTCCGTGACCTGCAGAGAACATGATTCAACACATGCAAAAACTCCTCCGCAAAGATAAAATCCACTTACACACAGAAGAGACATTACCAACAATGTGAAATGTTCCCACAGGTAAAAACAAAGTGACAACCACAGACATTTTACAAGGCGTCTCACTTCAGCATTATGCACAAAGCACAAAGAAACACCCCGGGTTAAAAATGCATTCTCTCCTAAACACAACTGCTACAGAACTGACTGAAATCTGAAATTCCGGCACACCAAAGGGGACAGTATGGACACAGACACAGTGGGAGAAAAAATAATTAAGACCAATGTTAGTCTTTTGCAATTTCTTTTCAATACTTTTCATCTCCCACAGTTAAGGTAAAAAGGACAATGACTGGGCATTAGAGTGGAAGCTTCAGCACGGTCGTAAATAAGGCTCAGGCCTGTGGGCTTGCGGTAAAAGGAAATGGCATCACCTATAATGGGGATTTGTATGTTTGAGAGCTGTGTGTGTAAAGTTTATGGATGTGCATGATTACCATCAGGGTAATACTGCTGGTTTATGGGCTCGCTGGAGCTCTGAGTGTGTCCATACTGCTCTCCGTAGAACTCGTCTTGTCCCATGTACTGCTGTGCAGATCCTGCAAGACAGGCGACACCACGAATGGTTAAACAGTTGGAGACTAACGGGGATGCGCCAGATCACAATTTAGATTCTCTGAAGGAGTGTGTGAGCATGTGTGTGTATTAATAATGAGAAAAGTTGCAACAGACAATTTTGTTTTGTTATTTGACAACCTTCTTAGGAGTCATCATTTATATTTGAGGCAAAACGGGATGATAGTATTAACAAATGATAGTATTATAGATTAATATTAAATATTTTATTACAATTTTATATTGGACCATTTTAGTGGAGGGGGTGTGATAAAAATATGACAAATTCTGACCAACACAAACTTAGAGACACTAACTAAAGTGGAACAATTTCAATAAATAATTCCATGGAAAAATTGTACAAGATGTAATTTGAAGGAAAAATGAGGATTGCAGAAAGCCAGCTATCAGGGAGCATCTGTTCTCTGCTTGATGGTGGTGTGCAGAAACTCCAGATTCCACTCCTTCACTCTACCTTTACAATTTTATCTAAAAGTACTCACAAAACCAACAGAACAAAATAAAACTCTCTGGAATATGCAGCAAAAGACCCAGGCACAGCCTAATCTTCTCTCTAAACCACGAAGGACCAAATAGTGTACAAATACAGACATTAACTACAGGACGAAAACAAAAGCATTTTCATCTTAACCTCAGCAGCGATGGCAAAAAAACACTTATCTGACATGTCCCAATATGACCAAGGAGCCACAGTTGATACAGACACCCTAGCAACAGACCCACAACCAATCAGGGATGAGGCTGGACAAGTCACCTAGGTTAACAATGGACGAAACAATTCTGAAGCGCGGCTCTATTTGGGCCTACATCACCCAGTCATGCAGGGATAACAGGGCACCAGGTTGAATGAGGGCTCACAACCATGGCCCGTTGCTCTGGAAACAGTATTCAATTCTTTTTATACATCAGAGCTACTATGTGTCTCGTCTTCAAAAGATATAACAGGGCAGGGTGCAGCTATTATTAGGCACACGCTGACACAGCACACGTTAAGTGATTTACAAAGACAGGAACTTAATGTGATGTGAGTGATACATCGCCAGGCTACCTCTTAAAGCAGCAGGAAGGCAGCTGGGATGGATTCATTAGTACACTTTTAATATTGCTCTCACTTTATGGTTACTAATTAATACCATGATGCAATTAAAATACTTATCAGGGGACAGAAAACAGTAGTTCTGACAACAGTCACATCCATCCACCAACATATGTAGTCACTCAAACACACCACAAACAAACCAAGCCCACTGTTTGAAGGAGACATATTGTGCTTTTTTAGATTTTCTTTCCTCTTGTGTGTTAAAAAGGTTTTTGTGTGTGTTAAAAGTGTGAAAAGAGAGAGAAAACACTGAGGCGCGTCATCAGCAGTCCGCCCGATACTTCTAGGGAATCGTGAAGTCATGTAATATTTGCATGATGTACAATCGGGCAGGTAGTCTGGCACGTCCCCATACAAATTAAGGTAGGGGAGCTAAAACCAAGCATTTTGGGCAGAGGATGAAAAGAGGAGCTGCAGCGACGGACAGTATGAGGAACATGTGAACCTGATTGTGAGCATGATATGTCTCCTTCAACCAAAATAACATGGACCACCTACCTGGCTGTGAAGAGCGGTAGGATCCAATGGGCCTCTGACTCATCAAACTGTTTCCTTGACTGCCCTGACCCATCATGCCCATGGCCTGCTGTCCCTGATAGTGCTGGCCCCCAGCCTGAGCTGAGGAGTAATGCGGAGTGGCAGATTGTTGTTGCATCATGGAGACTAAAGGAAGGAGGTGGGATTGTGGAGAGATCTCATACATTAATACACACAGACAAACTCTATGCACATTTCAGTATTCAACAGCATACACAACATTCAGGGAACTAAGGCTGTGCAAAATTACACTGACAAATAAACAAGTGTAGAAGGAGGGCCATGCCAATAAGGGCACAGGGATAAAGCCAAAATGGGTCCAGAGCAATCAGTGGCCAAGATGCTGCTCTGGAGATTAAATGCAAACAAAGCCAGGGAAGTCAGTGCATAAACAGAGGTGCAGGAAATACACACAGACATCCAGGGAGAGGAGGGCTGCATCTCAGGGTCAGGGGTCAGAGATCAGAAGAGGTAAAGCCTGGAGCAGAAGGAAGAAGGGAGGAGGCAGCACACCTCTGATAAACTGAATGTGTCTGGCTGTTTTTGATTGTTACGCTGCATTGACTGGTCGGGATTTACAGATTGATGAATGCGTGTATCCAGGTAAGCAAATGCGTTTCAGAAAGATCAAGGGGGAGTTTGTCATGGTCGCATTGGGAGATATTTTCATCATCCAACTAGTTTATGGTTGTATGGTTCAACCTTGAACATTATTTTCATCACTCCCTTCCTGTCATATCGTATTCCCAAATCTTGTATCATACCAAAATAAAATTAGGCATCTTGTTACTGTTCCCTTCCATTAAAAATCTGATTACTGGGCTCTTCTTCACCTGGCTCACCTTGGTTGGACTGCATGTTGAGGTTGTTGCGGGAGGAGGAGGAGGAAGAGGAAGAGCCATAACCAGGACCAGGGCCCTGAATCATGCTGCCCTGGGAGGAAGGGGCAGCATGGCTGTAGCCGGAGGCCGAGCCACCGTAACTGCTGGCTGGCAGGCTGAGGGATGTCGAGGGAAGGGCCGACTGCGTCTGACCAGACTGCTGCTGCATGGGGGCATGGCCTGGGCCTGACGACACACATGCACAGTCAGAGCAGCCAGCACTCGTTCCCATGTGCTACCACATTAATCATGGACCCACATTCAGTTCATCTTTAACAGGACCTTATGCAAGGATAGATTCTTGAGATGAGTGTTAATGATGTGTTTAGATAAGGATGAGAGGAAATAAAGGAAGCAAAGGTTGCTATTCCTGCAAATACACTATCAGATTGTCAGATGAACGTGAGACCATAGACACGCAGGCAGTAAAGAGGAGAGGCAGATACAACAGCACGACAGACAGGACATGGTATTGTATCTTCAGACCAACATGCGGCAAGGTGAGGTTCAAACAAGGACAACAACATGGAGCTGTATGTGTGCACACACCAAGTTTGAACTCTCACCATTGCTCATCTGGCTCTGCATCATCGATGTGGGGGCCAATCCTGGTGCCATGGTGTCGTTGAGGTTGCTTTGAGCGTGTCCCCCACTCTGACCCATCCCTCCAGGACCAATGGACATACTGGGAGTGGGAGGCTAACAGGTCGAGATGCACATTTAATAACTTTATTGGCAGACACAACTGAATGACAATGTGGTCATTAAGATTTGTTTTACAAAGTATGCATCTATATTTGCTTTTCTGAACATATTTTCCTTTACTCATTCCTGTATTGACTCAGTGATGTACACATTTAGAATAAAAGAGGACAAAGTACATGGAAAACAGAAAGTGAGTAACTTGTTCCAACTTCCTTTAATGCCATGGAACAGATTAATTTAACAATAAAGGAAAATATGATGGAAATGGTTTGCTGAGAGAATTTTTCCTGAAGGACTCACCGCAGGAAGTAGTGACTGCATGTTCTGATTTGAATCTGCTATTGTGGCCAAGTAAACCAGGTTTCTGTGCAGGACCTGCTGATACCTTTCAAAACACACCAGCTTTAGTTCATCACATTTGCTTTAATGGGACATTTGCAAGGCATTGGTCAGGGAGGGAGAAAAGTGAGACTTACTGTGTGCATTCAGCCGTCTTCCCTTTGCTTTGGTAATCCATTATACATTGTATTAAATAATGATTTTCATCCAGCATCTTTGGGAGACAATAAAACAACTGCAGTTGTGTCTGAAGGCATAGTGCATTCTCCATTATACACAATAATACTTCATTTTAAGACATTACAGTGATGATGTTCCCGATTCTGAGAACTTCACCCAGACTGGAACATTTTTCTGGGTCAGTTTTATCTATTTTTTGTTCCGTAATGAAATCAAATCAAATAGCAGCCTCTCAGTCTTTATTTAGGACACCGCTTGAAATCTACTTTCATAGATGAGTAGTGCCTTTTTTTAACAGAATGTTTCAGTCAAGGGTAAAAGCAGCAGGAGATGATTGTGCCGTTGCTCAGTTTCTCTCCACCCCACACGACCCTGCCTTTACACACACTAACAGATTTTCTTCCAATAAAGCGAGTGTCCACAATAATATTCACGATCAAATGAGACGCTGTCTGCTGATGCACCTTTAATCATTGCGTCCGTACAATCCAGCAAATACGCTGTGATTTAAAATGTGCAAACAATTTAAATCTGATCGATTTCACATACAATTAAACACTAATTTGTTGAGGAACAAACGCCAGAATTGCAGCATCACAAGGAACCCGCCTGAGAGCTGTGCGTAAAAAGCTTTCGCCTCCGGCACCGTCTTGGCTTTGTTTGGCTTTGCACCTGCACTCGACTGTAACGCTACTATACCAGTTGCCATTTCTTCTGATGTTCACCACTTTCACTGCACTGGCGACGGATTGTCACTCCCCTCATCCATCCATCCATCCACACCGACGGACAGGAGCATCCAACAACACCACGTCCGTGCGTCCGGATTGTGGTTTACCTTTTGGATCGTCTGCTGCGTCACCTCCCCTTTACTCCTAGGACGCGCCGACGAAAACGCCACCGACATTTTGTCATATGTGAAATAAAAGCGCTTCTTTTACTCGAATATTTATTATATTGAGCGCTGCCCTCTATTTGGTTGGGTAGTTTCTCCATTTCTGGGAAATAGGGGTATTGACAAAGCCAGCCTTCTGTTATCAGGGAAGGAAATTTGAAAAACAGCAAAAGCCTCTGAATCCAATTAAAGATATAATGATGCTGGATGTGTTGTTCGTGGTGTGCATGCAAATAATTATATTTATTTAACTGCTACATGCTAGAGTGAAATCCCTCTCCCTCTGTTTGTGGTATAGTCCAGACAGTGAGTAGCCTACCAGCTTCCTGCACTGTAGACGAGGTACCCTTTGAGTCATGAGAGTCAATCAGTCCATATTGTGCGCAAAACCTCCAAAGAGCAATTGGGGTAAGTGGCTGCAAAAGTTTTTTTTTTAGCACATATAGAAAGAAAAGAAAAATGTCATATTATGATACCCGTCTCAAACCCGTCTCAAACCAATTTTTACAACACCACACACAGAACTTCAGCTCAGTTTTCATATGAAGTTTCTGCAGCAATACATTTTGTTTTCCATAATCAGACTGCATTTGTTTTATGTAAAGGGTGAAAAACAAAAAAACGTTACCTTCTCCTGAGCAAAATACGAGTTAAGTGTCTGCCTGCAACAGAACATATGAGCTTTATGGTTCCACCCAACTTTTCCATTTATTGATATGACCTGTATGAACTGTGTACTGTAGTAGCCTCAGAGAACGTGAGACAAGCGGATCAGCATTTTCCCCTTTATTAACATTTTCACTTGTTGATTCAATACAACAGAATAAAGCAGTGACCAAGATATAACCTTTAAATACATTTAAGTTCAGTTCATTTTATGTTAATATTCACAATTTACATTTTATGAAATATAATTACAAATTATGATGAGTATTCAAGATGCGATACTTACTTTGAACATGAAAAAAAAAACAATTTTAGGAGTGAAATTATAAACAAAAATAAATTCAATTCCCCATTTAATAATTGAAAAAAAATATTCAGGCAAATATCCTGAGGGGAAGATTAATTGCAAGTGCAATGCATCCATATGCAAACTGGAGACAGATGAAAATAAATCTATGGATGCAGGATCCTGACTAAGGTGGAAAAACAAAAATAATTTTTCATGCACTGTCAACAGAGCTGCTCATATTGCGCGTTATGACAAAAACACAGAGAGACTGGTACATGGTAACAGCCCCAGTAAGGGAAATATTCACAAGAGGTTTTTTGCTTTAGTGCCCTGGTATCATATGCTGACCTTTACAGCTGTCCACTCCTGCTTCTGTAAGAAGGTCGAGTCTGAGCAGAGCCCCGTCCTCTTGGTCCAGTGTATCCACCTCTGAAGCCACGGCCCCTCAGAAACCATCCAGGGACCCCGAAAGTCTCCAGATTGCGCTTCCGCTCCTCTGCCCATGTTAATCTGAAACAGGTTGACAGCAGAAAATAGGCACAAAACTGTAGATCTACTAACAGACCCAAATTGTGTTATGATAAAAAAAACACCAGATGTTTACCTGAACATATTATCAGATGGGATGTTGTCGAAGAAGGACTTTGCTTTGTCATAGTAGCATTTTGGTCCAAAAGGATCATCCTCTGCTGTTGAGTGCAATTCCTCCTTTTCCTTTTCTTCTACCTGATGATTTCCATCTGCAGACAGAAACTCGTGTCATGGACCCTGGAGGCAATATGCAAAATGGCTGTAACTGTCACTACATTGACCAAATCTGCCGCTGAGCTACTACACCTACAATTTAGGTTATTCTGAGCAGACCTGCAACAAGGAGCAATGACTGTACACCTTCACACGCCAGGGGAAATGAAAATTGAGGCATTTGTGTGCATTGAACCAACCTTTCACAGTCGTCCTGTCCTGCCCCTCCCTCTCCAGCTCCTCTTTTATAAACTGTGCATTTGAGGAATCAAAATCAAAGTCTGTGTCAAACTTCAGGGTGGGAGCTGGAATATTCGCTGCCATCAACTGTCCTCTATTGTGGTTCCTGCGCCTCCGAGGTCCTGGAATTTTCAAAATATTTTTTTGTTAAATTATTATTAGAAAATTCAGGATTTGACTACAAACACGTACATTAATGATTACCTTGTCTTCTTCGGGGTTGTGGCCTATTTTCATCATTCTGTAGCCGAGTTTCCTGTTGAGGTCTGGGCACAACTTGGCTCAACTTTGCTTAAATTTAAAAAATTGAAGATCACTTGGAAGTGCACAAATAGACATAAAGAATCCCCTTTAAGTCCCTTCACAATGCTAACATGTTTCTAAATATTAATTGTGAACATATTATATTGTATTTAGCTTTTATCATTGCAATCGTGCATGCTTACAAATGGCTCCCGGGACCCGTGTGGTTCTGGAAACCTCAACTCTGGTCCTTTGGGGACACCTCCTGTCCCACCACTGCTCCTGCTCCTGGGATGCAGACAAGCCTCCCCTCTGCCTGTATCTTTCTACATTAAGGGTTTGAACAGCCTTTTCCACCATGGGGCCCCTTCTGATATTTAAGCCCGGAAGCACAGGCCCTACATGAGGAATAAAACAAAAATACTCCAGTATTTAAACAAGTTGCATACTGGGATATCAGCCAAAATAAGGAAGTAGGGTTATCAGTTTACTAGGAATTTTTGCTCTTTGACTTACCAAGGCCAAGAGCTGCAGCATACTGTTGATTAAGTAGAGAGCTGGCAGCAAGCTGGTTGTAGGCGGGCATCCTCATGGGGCTAAATGGTCCAAGAGCTGCACAGAGGCCTGAAGGACCTGCACTGGATGACTGATTAAAAGATGTTAGAACTATTAAACTCACATTTTATTGGTCTTCATATACAGTTTCCACTTTAACGTTATCTAACTGTATGGGCTGTGAGCCATGCTGATCTAGTATACCTGTATTATCGCAGGGTCTGCAGGCAGGCCGTGATGGGATCTTGGAAGTTCACACAGTGTGATGTCCTTAATATCGCTACCCCGGAAAGTGATGTACTCGTAAACATCCTCTTTGGGTGGCGTTGGTCTGTCAGTGGGTCGTCCCTCTGTTCCAAAGCACTTCACTGGTGAAAATACAACATTTGAGAAAAGTGTGCAAACTGACAGCCATATCTGAATGTGTCAGGCTTGTCAACACTCACCTTTAGCCAGCACCACTGTGGAGTTGACTTTATCGATCGTGTACAAAATCCCCTCGTACCGATTCTGGGCTCTTGAGATTAACCCTATTTTACAGCCGATGTACGGCTTGTCTGAACTCATGGCTGCAGGATGCTCAGGACTGCTGCGTGCAAACTTCCCAACACCTCACATGGTGTGACAGCGTCCACACCACGGGTCCAACCAGGAAGTATTTATAGGTTTGCACACGTGACTAAAAACCACGCCCACTGATTGACTGAACCGCACCTGGCTGAGTGACGTCATGCCCCAATCTACTCTCAAGATCCGATTATTTAATTTAGTTATGATTCTTTGAGACATTTATTTGTGTTTGAGCGAGTGATGCAAATAAATGTTTAGGTGACAATACGTCTTGAGTATATCACGTCTGGTAATTGCTTTTTATGCGCTTGCAAGACTTAGACATTGATGCTGCTGGCCTCATTAACAAGGTGTGACTCTGACACTTTACATAGATAGATAGATAAATAAATAGATTATTGTGCACATAGAGCGAAGAACAAAAGACTACATACAAAAGATGACAACAAAAGAGACAAAAGTGCAAAATTGTAGTTGTTTGCAAAAGTAAAGGTATGAACATGACTATAATAAATAAATATGAATTATAAGATGTGCAAAACAAATAAATTCGCAACTTTGATCATTTATATCTACACTTGCACAAATGCATCGTAGCAAAGTCCTTGTATTCGTAAACCTGCTTGTCAACAAAATTCTGTTTCTGCTGCTTGTCTGAAAGCGAGAAATGGCAAGAAAGCAGCCATTTTGAGTCCTACAAGATACAGTCAGTGACTGCTTCATGCTTTGATAGTGTGCAGCTCTGCAGGGACGTGTTGCAGAAACTTTCCCACAGAGTTTCCTCGGTGAGATGAGGAGTCCTCAGCTGCAGCTCCGCGAGGAGACGCTTTGTTTTCCCGTGGTTCGCTCCACACTGCAGGATTTATCTCCCCGCACGAGCCAATCACAGCGCCCGACGGTGCCGCGTCACGGGGGCTGCGGCCAATCGGCACACGCGTCCAACGCAGCGTAGCGTAGCCGGGGGTCAAAGATGGCGGCGGGCTGCGAGTCGCTGGGTGATGTGTTTACTAGGCGGAGAGGTGCGCGGAAAAGTAGCGAGCGATGCGAACACGTCTCCGGAGTGCGAGCTAGCGGCAGCACGTCACGTCCACGCGACAGTCAGGGTCCAGTCTGCGGCGAAACGCGTCCGCAACTCGGCTACAGATAGAGATTCAACCGTCCAGGGCGGCGGAGAATGGGACTTTCTCAACTAGAAGCTCGCTGAAGCGGGGAAGATAGCTGCCCGCTGCGGTTAGCTTAACGTTAGCTTGTTTTGGTTGCTGGAGCTAACTTGTTTCCGGAGTTTTCGGACACCCCCTCCTTGTTACAGGAGTGCTCGGAGTTGTCACTGGCGGTGCGGGTGGGGGTCCCACGTTTTCGAGCATGGATGGGACCCCATCACCGGCGGGACCCAGCATGACACCCGCGCAGAGTCATCCCAAGTCTGCGGCGGCGAGCGGAATCGTCGCGGTCGCCTCAGATGCAGCAGCCGGAGTTGGGAAACCTGCGGCTGCCGGTGTTGAAACTTTGAATGGAGGCACCGTGGTGGTAAGGTGTCACGTCCCCGTCAGCAGCACGCAGACAGCTGTCACTCGTGTAAACAACGGACCTATCCCAGCAGCCGTGTCTGCGGCATCCGGTGCCATTATACGGACTTCTTCTTCCACCGTGACCTCCCCTGTGATCCCCTCTCAGCCCTCCGTGAAAACTGTCCCCACGGTCACGCTTGTGAGGCCGCCTATGCAAACTCCCACTAACGCCTCGCAAAGCGGAGGGAACCCCGCTTCAGCTGTGACAGCACCGGCCGGATCTGTTGTCAACAAGTGGGACTCCACCAAGACAGTAGTGCAGACTTCCACTGCAGCGACGGGCTCGACCGTGAGGAGCCCGACGGTTCTGCAGAACCCCAGGACTTCAGTGCCGATAGCCGCCGCTCCTACTCCCGGGGGGGTACGAGCCATTGCTCCGCAGGTGTTGGCCCCTCGACTTACTCAGCCCCAGCAAAATCCCCCAAATGTCCAAAACATCCAGCTCCCTCCAGGTAAAGTAACAACCACTTTAAGAGCATAAAGAGTTTTCTCCAACAAGGATTGACTCTTTCTACTTCTCCTGAGACATAGAGACCAATGGCATCAACATTATAATTACTCCCCTGCACACATCTAGACATAGTGTTGTCCTCATGGCCTCATCCAAACCCAACCAGTCACATGGTTTCCTCTTTTCTAAACTCAGTGTCTCAGCTTTTCCTGTGTCCACTTATGTAGCCCACAAATGTTACTTCACGTTTGGCGTTTCCTTGGTTATGATTGGCAACTATATGCACTAAAAAACGTTGATAACCCTACAAACATGCCGATGTTTGTCCGCCATTGTCCACCTGCTGCTCACAGCTCTGCAGCTCTCCTGAATCCTGGAGGGGAAAGGAGAAGTTATCTTGTATTAAAAAGTTAATATAAAGATTTTACTCTTTTTACTTCTGCGTCATGCAGCGTTAAAAGCACAGATGACAAAATGGCCCAACTATCCCAAACATCCAGCTCCCTCCAGGTTAAGTAACAATCACTTCAAGAGGGTTAAGAGTTTTCTCCAAGTCAGACTCTTTAGGCTGCAAACATGATCAATTTTTGTCTGTCACTTGCGCCAAGTGCGCCACCAGTTCTACTTCTCCTGCGCCACAGAGAGAAATGGCATCAACATCATAATTACCCTACTGCCCACATCAGTCCAGACATAAAAAGTTGTCCTCATGACCTCATCAGAACAGAACCAGTCACATGTTTTCCCTTTTTCTAAACTCGGTGTCTCAGTTTTTCCTGCGTCGAACTCATGTCGCCCACATATGTTGCTTCACTCGTTGTGGTTTGGCAATAATGTGCACTAAATCCTGGAGGAGAAAGGAGTAGTGACCTAGAATTAAAAAGATAATATAATGACTTTACACTTTTTACTTCTGCGAAATACAGGGTTCAATGCATAGGTGACACAATTCTCCAAATATCCAAAACATCCAGCTCCCTCAGGTTAAGTAACAACCACTTTAAGAGGGTTAAGAGTTTTCTCCAACAAGTCAGACAGGATTGACTCTTTAGGCTGCAAGCAACAATATCATAATCAGATATGACACAGAATTGATTGTCTTCTGGAGCCACAACCAGCTGATTAGAAACGTGCAAAGTACTAATTGCAGATGTGATTAAGAGCCCTGCAAATCCATTGATTCTTACTACTTTGTTTCGTCAGAGACAATATCAAATTGTTCTCAAGTAAACAGCTATTTACTTTAAACTCTTTATCCAGCATGTGTCTTATAAACAGTTTACTCATGATTAGACTTGTCTCTAAGCTTGGATTGTGTTAGAATTTTAATTAGCATCTTTTGTTTTTAACTTTAGGCTCTTAACAGGATAATGATTATTTAGCATTAGGCAGTATTTATGTCTTTGAAAGGAAATCAGATCTTTTCTGACCAAAACAGACCACAACAAACAACATCATTTAACAACTTTTTGGCGCACAACTTTTAATGACATGTATCCTTCTGCAACTCAGCTCAAAACCACTTATTTTGTTGCTTGATTCTCATGCATGTCCTCTCTGTAACCTGAGACTACTTTTTCAGTCAGTGTACCGTATTGTCTGTGTACTGACGCTCTGTGTTTTATCACACATTGAATCACCTCTTAGTTAACAGACCGGCAAAACACCATACACCTACAATAAAGACTCGGCAGCAAGAGTAAAGTTTAACTTTGTGCTGTTAAGATGAGGATGTTGACAGGCTCTAGTTAAACACTGTGTTGGGGCTTGAAATGCTTTTGATTTGTTGTTTGATCTGTGACTGACTGGTTTGAAATCTCTGTATATATGATCAGGGGAAGACCCACATGAATAATTCATAACGCCTCATGACAGAAACTCCTTACATAAACGCCCATACAGTAAATTGATGAGACTGATCAGGACATCTTAACCCCCCTGACGTTTGCCTCCTGCAGGCATGGTCCTGGTTCGCAGTGAGAGTGGGCAGCTGCTGATGATTCACCAGCAGACCTTGGCTCAGATGCAGGCTCAGTCGCAGTCGCAAAGCGCCATGACACCACGACCTGCAGCCCCCACAAGCACTCCACCTGTCCAGATCACTTCTTTACAGGTATCAGGACAGCCGAACACATGGCTGCGTCGCAAAAAGAAAATGTGACTAATAGTGATGCGCAGATCTGATTTACTTGAAATTATGATTTAATTAAAAAAGTGATTAACTTATTCAGGATTTTAGTGTAAAAATATCTTCACTTATAGTTGGGAAATGATGTAAAGTTACATCCTTGTGTTATGTTACATGTACTGCTGAAGAATTGTACTAGTCAGTCCCACACTGAAGTAATCAGATTTTAACTGAAACAGAAACAAAAGCATACATGGTAGATCTGTTCTCTGTCTCAACTGATTTCCTGAGTTTAGGTATCATTCAGGAAAATGAAACACTCGACCTGAGCAGTATATCACAAGCCTCCCATCACAGTAATATTGTACACAGTCACAATAAAGAACACACTTTAAACTGTCACCCTGCAAATGTTTCATATACATAACTTAGACACACTGTGTGATACATTATGTACAATTTTACTGTCTGATAAATAATAAATCAACCACATGTTGCTATAAATTCTAAACAAAGACACCTAGTTGATTGAATTCATTTTAATTTGCAGTCTGATTTCATTATATTTTGGCAGATGGTTTCACATGCATGATCTGGCTGAACGGTAAAGGAGCAATTTAAATGAACAGGTTTTATTGAGCATATGTGAAGTTCTGCATCCAACTTTAAACTGAGTTGGGGAACTGAAAGAAATGATCAAAAACTGTCAGTGGAAAAACTGCCACACCTGCTTAAAATAATTTACTGAAAAAAAAATGAGAATCATTTCTTTGCTACTAAACTGAAAAGCAGCATATAAAAAGTGCAATTATGTAAAAAGTTAAATCTTAAGTAGTGCACTCGTTTTTTTAATTGTCTTGCATAACACCTCCTCTCATATCTCCTGCTGTTCTCCAGGCTCCAGGCACGTCACTGCTGGCTCGTTCAGTGGCCCCCACCACTATTATTAAACAAGGTTCCACAGCCCAGACCACCGTGACGCCCACCACCAAACTGCAGAGACCGCCTGTACTACAGGTAACGCCACCACACATCCCATTTGGGGTATGTTATTACCTGTGTAGAATATAAAGACAGCAAACTCCAAATTTAAAGCCAACCATTTGCTCTGAATATCCTGCTGACTGGCTTTATGCCAATAAATAGATTTCCTTAATGAATTTGAATGCTTGATTAAAAAAAAAAAAAAAAAGGCTTAGCTATCAGCTTGTTTTGCCAAATAACTGCAATGAAATGCAGGTTTTATGTCAAGGCTAGAAAATCAGGCCTTTTTGTCTGCTTACTGGTTGAATTAATCATTTTTTTGTCTTCGTTGCCATGGAATTTTCATTAAAGGTTTATGCATCATTCACTAAAACATCATTAGTTTTCATTGTCTGATTTGCCCATCACGTTGTTGCGAGCTCTATTGTAATGTAGGGGTGGAAGAGGAGAACTGTCTAATGTTAAACACAAAGTGTTAAAATATCTACCAAGGCAAACATCTATCTCTTTCCTGGAAGAATAAAATTCACAGACATGTTATTCTGACTCTGTTATTTTCCAAACTCTCATCTCATGGCTGCATATTCACTGACTCAAGCAGAACACCATCATGCTGGGAGGAACAGCCGCCACCCCGGGTCAGCCTCTAGGAACGTCCACCACTGTACAGCCTGGATCTGCAGCTACAACTGTAACACAGAGGGTAGGGCCCCTCAGGGCCGCTGGGACCGCTGTCGCTCCAATAGCTATCACAGCGGTAAGAGAGAAGTACTAACCTTGAAAGTTACACAATAAACCACTCAGATATGTAATTTTCTAGTGTGTTGTGTCGTGCCCTATATTTCTCCTGTAAATTAAATGTGTGTGTTGAAGAAAAATGCTGTTTGTGTTTTTGTAGGAGACACTTGAGAATGTGAAAAAGTGTAGGAACTTTTTATCCACACTGATCAAGCTGGCGTCAAGTGGAAAACAGTCCTCTGAGACTACAGCCAGCGTCAAGGAGCTGGTCAAACAGTTGCTGGTACAATTTTTTTCCTTCTTTTCTTACTTTCTCTAATGTTTCCATCATATGCTTCATCTCTTTCTCTCACCATCTCTGGGCCCTGTGACTTAAATGTTTGTTGTTTCAAACCAACACAGTTTTTTTTTTCCTTTCCTGCACCCATTTTGTTAAAATAGCAAATGCACCAATGGGTGTGTTGGTCATACTTTCTCACCATTTCATTTGTGTTGTACAACAGGAAGGAAAGATAGAGCCCGAAGATTTCACCAGTAGATTATACAAAGAGCTGAACTCGTCACCACAGCCGTACCTTGTGCCTTTCCTGAAGGTGAGATCAGCACTCGCAGATATACATATACAACATGTTACAGATTGTGGAAATGCAGACCTTTGTAATTTATTCAACTGTCCTCTCAATCCCACTAACATCACTTCCTGATATGCAGAATCATCATCGTACAACAGAAGCTTGCAGAATGACAGTTAGTTAATTTATGTACTGCAGTTCCACAACAGCTTTTGTACTAGAACAAGAAAGAAAGATATACACGATGTTAGACACGGCAGACAATTTATACAGAAAATACTAATTTGCCTCATCACAAATTTGGAAATTGTTATATTATTCTGTCCATATAAAAGTATCTAAAGGAAAAAGTTGAATAAATGAGATGAATATAAAAACACATCCACCCTGCTGGCTGATCTAACAGTGGGACATCCTGCTAAGCAATCACCATTACAAATAGCTCCTTTGCTGTTTTGCCAGTGGGATGTTCAATGGTTTATTTAAAACAAACCTAGACAAAGACTGTGCAAAGTAAACTACATTTCCTCCCTCTTCTTTTTGTTTCCAGCACAGTGTTTAATACTCCGCACCATTTATCTTGAACCGCTGTTTCTTTGAAAATGTATCCTGTGTGGATTAAAGGAGACCTCATTAAGCTGCTGTTTATTTACTCTGTCTGTTGTCGGCCCGCCTGCAGAGAAGTCTCCCTGCACTGCGTCAGTTGACCCCAGACTCAGAGGCCTTCATTCAGCAGAGTCTGCTGCCGCAGCCCAGCACTCAGCCGGCTGCCGCAGCCTCCAAGGCCCTCACTGCTGTGGTGCTGCGACCTCCACTCTCCACTGCCACAGCTGTAGCCACCAACACCACCGCGACCAAAACCACAGTCATCAGCCTCACTCAGACACCTCATAGTAAATCAACACTGGTAATACTGTTGTTATTAAGTATCTGAATTCAGTGATGGGCATGCAGATAGAAGTGTAAAAGTTTACACTTCCGTTTTTGTGTCTTGCCACAGCAACAGGGGACTGTAGTGAGGCCACAGGTGACAATGGCTCAGTCTCCCATGGTAACTCTCAGAGGGCAACCTCATAGCCGCATCATCGTGGGCCAGCCGCAGGTTGTCAAACAGCTGCAGACAGGTGTGACAGCCTCTTACACTTTTCTATGTCAGTGGGAATGTAAAGTCAGGGCTAATGAATGTGACCGCTATTTTATTATTTCGTGTATCATACGTTCTCTATTGAGAATTGGTGGACAGATTCAGATGCTAAACAAATGAATTAAAGTCACTGAACAACACACAAAATACATCGGTTCACCCATTTACTATGTTCAATTCAGAAGGGCTGCCACCGTGTGGATACTGTCTATAACTGCAGAAATATATCCTTGGACAAAGTTATCATTTTATTCATGTTATGCATGTTTGAGGCAATTTTAAAATTGCAACTACATTTTCTTAGTCTCAGCAGCAGAAATCTGACCGTAGCTCTGTCTCTGTTAGTTCCAGGTGTGAGGCACATGTTTGTTCCAGGGGCTAAAGGAGTGCAGGCCGTCAGTCAGACCCTTCTCACTACCGCTCAGAAAAACAGGCTGATGGAAGCAGGAGGAGGAACCTTCAGGTTTGTTTCACATTTGATTAAATGCTGCATAAATATTGGTCACCAGTAGTCAACACTTTTAGATGTTCTTTTATAATTATAAACTTTTTTTTAATGTAAATTAGGCATGTGTTTTATACATGGGATCATTAATTGAATCAGTTTATCAAACAACGGAAAATTTAATATGACACCTTTTCACTTATTATTAGTAATTTTAATGAATTCACTACTTCCAGCTCATAGAAGATTTGCAGCTTGACTTTTATCTTACCTGATGCTAAAATAATCTTTTAATATCAGATTTTTTTTCCCTATTTGCTGACATTTTATCGCCCAAACAATTAATGGTTTAATTAAAAATTGCGGCGTATTGATTTACCAGAAGTCAAACAGAGAATTCAGGAATATGTTTCAATGCTTTCAGTTTTTATTTATTGGAACATGGACTCACCAGTGTCGAACCAGACATTTAAACACATCCCATATTTATTGCTCATTCAACGGTGCAGCTGTAAAACCTTAAGTGGGCTGTTGTGTCGTGTAAATAAGTCACACATGCACTTTTAAACTCTTTTGGTTTGAGCGTGCCGGTTTATTGTTTGTTTCTATTCGACTACCCTTGTGTTTGTTGACACATTTTCTAATTAATGCAGTAATTATGTGAATTAATGACCTCGTAAGCATCAGTGGTTTTGCGTAATATTTCATGGTACTTACTCCTCCCTGTCAAGACCAACTGAACTTACTGTATTTCTGCATTTACAACGATTAAAGACGAGTAAAGCTTCAATGAGTAGAAATGAGTCAGCAGACAATAATAAGTGCATTCGATTGTACAGGTGTAACTCAAAGGTTCATACTGTAGGACTGTGACACCGTAACGTGATTGTTTCTGCTCAGCCTTGGTTTAGCACAGTCGAACTGCAGAATCCTACTTGTGATAAAACGAACAAACAATGATTTTATTGACAACTGTGTGTTTGGATATACTGGCGAAGAACTAGGACGTGTCGGCACAGACATTTAAACTGCAGAGACAAATCAGAGTTAACTGCAGCATCTGTCTAAAAGATGTATTCTTTCAATTACTCTTCTCACCAGACGCCTGCTGTTATTTGCTTTCTGTTGTTTATGAACCAAGAGATGTGCAAGAAGAGATTTACTCTTGTGCTGTAACAAATATGTCCGCTCTGCTTTATGTGATTCTAAGATCTTTAGAGAAATGAGATGGTCTTACATTGATCCACTTTTTCTTTCTTTTATTACATTGAACTCAATTTCTCTAAATACTATACTTTGTCCCATGGATATTTGATACTGAGACTTTGGAGCACCGGGCTTTGAATTTTGGAATCCTATATAAAATAAAGTGGCCTCAGGAATTGCTTAAATCTTTGTGTTTTACATTTATATGATGAGCTGCATTGATCCTGCTGTGAATAATAATAATTCAATAATAAAAGAGTATTTATATTTTTGTAGGCGTGTGGGTATTTTTCTCGAGTTCTAGAGAACAGCACAGCCATTGAGATTATTAAGTACCGATGTACACAGATGAAGTAGAGATATCTGTTTTTAACGGATAACCATTTATTTTCAGGGATGATGATGATATCAACGACGTGGCCTCCATGGCAGGAGTCAACTTGTCGGAGGAGAGTGCCCGTATCTTAGCAACCAACTCTGACCTTGTCGGCACGGTGACTCGATCCTGCAAGGATGAGGCCTTCCTCTCCACCTCTTCACTCACCCGGAGAGCTCTCGAGATTGGTGAGACACACAAACTGAAGACACACAAACGCGTACGGCTCGTTTCCTGGTGTTAAAGGATGATTCTGTCTCATTCTGCTCAAATCTTAATCCCCCCCATCTCATTGTGACAGGTAAGAAGTTTGGTGTCAGCGAGTTGGGCTCAGATGTGATCAACTTCATTTCCCATGCTACGCAGCAGCGACTGCAGTGCCTGCTGGAGAAGGTGTCAGTAGTGGCGCAGCAGAAGAACGTAACTTTCAAGGTGAAAGTTAATTACTATCTATTTAATCTGACAGTCGCCATTTGCTCTGCTTCAGTTTCTTCATATTGTGTCTTTCTGTTCTTCCTCTCTATATCTTTATATATATTTAACCTTCAGGAGGATGAGCGGCACCTGCAGGTCAGCGATGTGCGAACCCAGCTCAAATTCTTCGAGCAGCTGGATCAGGCGGAGAAGCAGAGGAAGGAAGAGCAGGAGAGAGAGATCCTCCTGAAGGCTGCCAAGGTAAGATTCTATGTATAGTAACTCTATACGATTCTGTCATAACTGCTTAGAGAAGGCGAGTGAGTGATCTCAGGTCAGTGTCATTAATATACATTTCCTCGTCTGCGAGGGAGCAGATATGCTAACGATGAGTGAGTGAATGAATAAAACAATTGATTGAATAAATTGAACATATCCATCTTGAAATATTAAAATGTCCTCTACATCACCGCAGTCTCGGTCACGACAAGAGGACCCGGAGCAGCTCAGACTTAAACAAAAGGCCAAAGAGGTAAATATATGCTACCGTAAGTGACTATATGATTGTATTCTGATGAGTTGGACTGTGAGACTGATCCGTGTGATTCGTCCTCCAGATGCAGCAGCAGGAGCTGGCTCAGATCCGGCAGAGGGAAGCCAACCTAACGGCACTGGCAGCGATTGGCCCAAGGAAAAAACAAAAAATGTACTCTCCTGTTAGAGGTGCCAGTGCAGAGGTGAGGAACATGGAAGTATTTAATGTGGACAGGCTTTTTTTTTCAAATTCACAAAAGAGCTCATTAAACGACTAAATGTCTGTCTTGTGTTTGCTCCATTTCACCGTCCAGGGCTCGGGGTCAGGGCCCTGCCAGCCTGCGGGCTCCAGTGGAGCGGGCTCCAGACAGTTTATGCGACAGCGCATAACCAGAGTCAACCTCAGGGACCTGCTCTTCTGCCTGGAGAATGAAAGAGGGACCAGTCACTCACACCTACTCTATAAAGGCTTCCTCAAATAGCACCCGCATTAAAATGACTAGTCTAACTCAGTGGCATTAAGAAAGCAGAGTTGACTGTCAGCTCAGACCCTCTCTGCTGGTACTTTGATCAACCCCTGCAGAATGTGGAGACGTGTGTCTGTGGGAAGTGAATTATCTGGAACGCTGAGGAGACGTCTGCTTTCAAAAGCCTCTTCAGCTCACAGCCCTTTTGTGTTTTCAGCACAGAGATGGAGCAAATATTGAAACTTGGCCCTGATTTCAGCGTGAGCCTCTCAGCTCACTTTGCTCTTCAGAGACCAGTTGCACTCAGCCCCTCTTCCTTCATGCACTGCCTCACGCTGCACAGGAGAAAAAAAAAAGTATTTTACCAAACCGAGCTCTTCAGATTTAAAAGCCTTTTCAGTGTCATTGCACTGACTTCTGGGTAGAAATGAATAATGGTTCGATTTGAGATTAATGTGCAACATTCAGGTGCAGCCTAATATCACAAAACTGCAGTATTTCTAATTTTCTAGACCATTACAACATAAACACTCCGTTTATTTAAGTTTTTAACAGAGGTTTTAATTTATCGCACAGTTAGACCTTTTTTTTGTTGCAGTTTGAATGCCTGTGGATTGTTTCACAGACACTTCCCATGACCCATCATGTCTTCTGCTGAGTTGCCTTGTTCAAATGAAGCCATATGAATTAGCCAAATAATGTGTTTTTCAGCTCATCTATCCATCAGCTCTCAACAGATTTGTAGGATGCATGCTTTATTTTGTTGTTCGCTTCTTTTTCTTTTTTTTTTGTCTTTGCTTGATTGGAAACGGAAATAATAATGTATGTCAATCATAGTTTAATCCCACATGATTACACATGGTGTAATCACAGGTGTTGATATCTGCTGGTATTTGAATTGCAGTGTTTTCACTGTGCGAGTTCCTGAGTGTGTATGTTTTTTCATTCAGAGTCCAGCACAGACTACGTTTACTTAACATCCCTGTCGTTTTTAATTTCCCCCTGCCGCCTGTTTCCATTCATTTCTTAAGTGATGGTACACAATTCAACTTTCTTTCTTTGAATATCCTGGTGCCATTTGTGTTTAGAAGATCCAAGAATAATGAACCGTGCACTTTATGAAAATATTACTGAGGATTTGGATTGGTATGCTTATTCTCAAACTAATAATCAAAGCTATAAAGTAATATTCCTGTTTTTTAAAGAACTTCAGCCTTTTTTCAAATCAGAATGTTAATGTTTCTTCTGGCTAAAATGCATTTGGGCAAGATATTGACTCAATTCAGTTCTTTTCTTTTTGTACCATTGAAAATAAATTGGTTAATGTTACTTAATTAAGTTTCAAGTGGCTGTTAGTGATGTAAAGTATCCACACTGTGTAGCTCATATGCTATAATGTGAAATTAGAGAAATGGTATGTGGAGAAATCCCAGTAAAATATTTCTGATCACAAACCTTTTAAGTGAATCACATTTTTCAGTGAAGTTGAGCATCAACATTTTTATATTTGAATGGATGATGGAGGTCACGTTGGGAGAAACGTGGACTGCACTTTGATAGATCAGTTTTCTAAAGACATACACACTTAATAGCTTTCTATATTTGTAGCGCACATTATTCTAATAATTATAATTTTTGGACTTTATACCCTTTGTTGTTTAACAAGAGAATGTTTATGGGCAGATTTTATGACTGTATATATTTAAGTTTGCTATTTGTAGATTTATCAGTTGCCAACTTTAAAATGAGAGAATTTGTAGAATTATTCATACATTTGTCGAATAAGACAAATGTATGATGCTCTGTTGCCAATATGTACATTTTGCACAGCCACTTGTTTATATGTAAATAAATGAATTGCTATTTTATAATGGTTTGAGAGAGAATGATCTCTATTAAAAAAGAAAAATCTTTTATCCTGATTGTTGTGATTATTGATGACATCATTGCATTGAGCTCAGTTTTCAATGTCATGTTCGCACTGTTTGTAAATGAGGTTAGAAGTGAACTTTTCCTGCAGGAGAGAGTAAGTGATAATAATCAATCTGGATTTAATCCTAATTTATTTTATCTACCATTTACAATCCATAAATCAGTCTCAATAATTCATATCCTAGCAATTCCACATATTCTTAATTTCTGCTTGCGTCTTATCATTTTATTTTTTTCAAGCAGTTCGATCTGACAAGATCTAATCATACATCTGGGAGGTAGATTTTAATTGGTCACTGCTTCCAAACGCAGACATTTCCAGTTACATTGTGATTCCTAAAAAATCCAAAATAAACATTCTGACTCTTCAACTATTCTACCCCTCTCTGAAGCAGAAGAATTTGGAAGAGCTCCAACTCATCAATGCATGAAACTTGATCATTTCAAGGATTCCATTCTTCACTTAGTGCTTAGAAAATATATTCTTTATGTTTCACAGTGATCATCTCTGACAGCTTGTGTGCTCCATAATAACTAAAACGCCAGAAAAAGAGAAATGCTGTTTTATAACAGACTCATTAGTGGCTGCACAAATTGCCAAAATACAACCTCTTGCACACACTCCTCTAGAAACTCCCCTTTTAATATCCTCCTCTATTAAAACTTATTCATCAACATTGCAGAGGGAGAGTGATGAGGCCAAGTCCTCAAAATAAAAAATAATTAGGAGCCCATTACTGCTGGATGAAACAGTACATTACGCATGATTTCCTTCCTTAACCTTGAAACATAATCAAAGGATGTTTTTTCATGGAAAGATTTTTATCTCTGGGTCAGACTATCTCTCTACTGCAGTATTTCTTTATTTCTACTAAAGATATATTGTTATATTACTGCAATCATCCACCATGTTCTTAAATACCACTCTACAGCTGTAATCTTTTGTTTTTTCATGCAAGTGTTTAGTCAGATGTGTCAAAGTTTAGCTGAACTCACTCGGTGCACTTTTAATCACTGTAAATGTATTTTATGCCTCTTGAATTTATACCTTGGTGACAAAACAGGCCTAAATCACTGGGACCTTTGTCTTATCATGTTCACAAAAAGAGGCAGTAAAAGTCACATTTGTATGAGTGGTGGGTTTGAGCTGAGGAAGCTGCTCATGGTGTAATAGTTACAAAATCCCGCCGTCATTATTCACTCTGGGGTTTTTTATGGATATGGGATATTTTGTAATTGATCTCAGTGTGAAGAGGTGTTTAGCTCCTTGGAAACAGTTTTACATTAATGCTTCTTTATCTCAGGTTCACTCTTCACCCATCTAATGTTTTTTTTTATGCAGGATCACACAAAGACTGAATGAACAGATTTGGATGAATGGGATATGGACCCCATTACATTTTGGATCCAGACAAAGGGGCAGAACTTTGTATCTATATCTTAAATATTTTGAGTTATCGTGCATTTATTGATATTTTTACCCATGTGGTGAATAATTTATGAATCTTGATGACAAAAAAAAATCAGGCATACATAGGGAATTAATGTCTATGAGCACGATCAAATTGAAGAGGACTGTTTGGCAAAGTTTTGGTTTTCTGATTGTCGTCTTTTGATTTGATGTCAAAATCTCATTCATCACTGTCTCATCACTGGTTTGTGGTCAGTGAGTGAAGAACACAGATCTAAAGTGAGTCGTGCCGGATGTGGGAGTGAGGATGGCTCCACAGGAGGGCACTGTCGCACCACCTGGCAAATACACTCATGTCTGACAGTTGTGGAGCCCGAGGGTTCAGTATGAGGCATCTGCTGCCAAAGCTTGTATGACCTGGGTCCATATAGATCACATGTTGCCATATGTAAGAGCCCGGAGAAAAAGTTTTAACAATAGAAGTAATTTCTTTTGAAGCAAAGAGTAACTTTTGTTTCTAAGGAAAGCAGCTGCAAAATGATTCTGTGCAAGAACTGACTTCCTGACGTCTGCTTCATGAAGGATCTGAGAATCTGAGAAGACTCACACACACAGATGGACATCTCCGTTAAGGATCACACCAATGCACTTCTGTCTTTTCCCTCATATTTGGTGGATTTGAGGCTTAGAAAGTTGTTTGTTCTGCTCCCTCTGCAGACAAGGTATCTCACGCCTGTTGTCGCCCAAACCGTTGTCTTGCTTGTCTAGATATCCAGGCACAGGCAGACTTCTAAGTCTTCTGCAATATGAGTTGTCAGGCTATATTTGCTTATGTTACTCTGGGACACCAAACTCAATTCCACTGTCTTGTTTGATTTTGCATAATGAGCGGCTGCTGGCTGGGATAATGTCTTTGAGTGACAGCCATGAAGATGAGTGAATACATTTCACATATTTTGATGTATTTTATACATTTACACTCTAATGGTTAAAAACACGGAGAACCAGTTTCTATCGCGCCCTGGTTTGTGGTTTAAATATAGTGGACACCTGTTGAGGGGATTATAAATAAGTTTAAGACATATTTACGAGTTAAAAGTTTGAAATATAAATTATAGTTCATGGCCAAGAGTTATTTATCTGGACTGAAAGATAATCAATGGCGCAGATCGCACACATGAAAACTTTCTTACATAGTTTGTGTAAAATATATATGCCTACAGAAAAAAGTGGAACTCTTGACACATAAATCCTCCAACTTAAACTAAAATTCAATATTTAGTTTTTATCAATAATTTCAAACAGATGCTGGGTAACGTTTATATTTGGGTTATATAACCAATGATTTACAGCGTGATTTCACTATATACTATACTATAAATATATATAAATATAACTATACAATGCAGTCCAAGACAAAAAGAACAATACGTGTTTTTGCAAAACTTAATACAGAGAAAAACAAAACTGTGTGAAGGTGTGTTGACGGCCTTGCTTTTACAGTATAAACAGTTTGGAGTAGGCAACACTTGATATTACAGCCAACAGAGCTTTTACTGTTAAATTAAAACATACATCTATAAAAAAACTACTTAGCTCCTCATTAAACATGAAACAGTATCTGTGACATTACTACATCACCTCATCATGTTCTCCTCTCACATGCATATTCATATTCCGGATCAGACAGTGAAGTCCAAGACATATGAATAAATCTCAGAAGTATATGCAGATTCCCAAATGTATTTTTTCCCCTTTGCACCAAATTAGTGTTAATAAAAGGAACTGCTCTCCCCATTCGATTACACAGTGAGAAACACGTTTTTGTTTATACTCATGGTTTGAGTACAGTATTTGCAAAAATACATGACATGTAATCTTTGTCCTTTCGTCTAAAGTTCAAAACTGTTACTCCCCGGTTATCTGAAGTTTTGTTCTCTTCCATATTTCATAATGCTTCTCGATTTGTGGCAGAAAGTCTTTTTTGTTTCTTTTTTATTCAAGAGTAAAAGACTAGGACATTTTACCTTTATTGACCGAACTGTAAGCAGTAAATCCGGGAGAGAGAATGAGGGATGACATGCAGCAAAGGTCAGAATCGTACCCACGGCTGCTGCAGGAGTCAAGCCTCCATGAATGAGGTGCCCACACAACCAGATGAATTACACGTGGCCCAACTGCCACTAAGTCCTTTTGACCTGATTTATTCAACCACATTTCACTGTATATTGTAGGTTGTGTTAAAATATCAATGTTAAAAAGATAAATCGCTCTCAAAACTCATCTTCTACTTGGCTTCATCAGGAACATGCATTTTCCACAGGAAGGGATCCTTTCAGCACACGTTGCAGCATTTTCCTATAAATCACTAATATCTGCCTGAATCTGGACAGTGGATGAACATCCTCTGGGATCATGACCTTCATAGAATTTCAGAGCAGTCCTCACAATAATAATTGAGATGTTTCAGTCTGGAATAAAGTGAAGGACAAACAGACAAACTGAACAGTGGGTCCACATCTTGGGAGCTGAAAAAAATCTCTCCTGTCAAATGACTTGTGTTGATCCTGCAAAATAAATACAAACACCAGTTATTGTCGTGGATATTAGAATCACATCACATCATCACCATCATGAATTATAAAAGACAATATTCACATTTCATCACTTCCCCCTCCATGTGCTCTCAAATGTGTGTTTACACGATACAAAATAAAATAGTTCACAGAATCAAAGTCCTGTAATAAGTGTGATTTGCTGCTGCTTGTCGTCAACTGCATCACAGCGATCAGAACAGATGGATGAGCCAGCAGAGATAAACAGATAGAAAAAAACAACCATGCTCACCTGTTAAGCAGAAACTCAGCTCAAGTTCAAACGTCCTGCAGGCGCGATGCCCGAGCTTGTTTTTGTTTCTGACATTTCTCTGTCAGATGAAATCCGGAGGCTCGCTGGAGGTTTTGGCCTTGCAACCGTGAGCCGCTCTGTGTTCTGACATCTGCTCCCATCACTGAGGGGGGAACGGTGGAGAAGATGAGGACGAAGCTGCAACTGTAAGAGACAAAGGGCTTTTATGGCCTGTAAATAAAACATCAAGTTTAAAGCTGCTGTCGACACAGAGAACCAAAATGGAAATTCCGAGACTCAAAATGAAAGCCTGAGGTGAGAAGATCACAGTATTCCTGAGATATATTACTACAATGTTCGAATTTGTTGTACTGGCATCCAGCAGTGCTCCTAATTTAAAATGATCCTCTTTATCATTTTGAAATACTGTAAATAGTTTTTTTCATTATGACAAATATAATGTGACAACAACTAGCTTTTTCTTCCCCAAATTGTTTGAACTGAACCCATATTCAAAGAAATTCTGTGACAAAAGTTGAGGATTGGTAAAATAAAGACACTGTTGACAGGATGTTGTCGACATTGGCAATACATAAAAAGATGCTTTGATAAGAAATGTAAATGTATTGTTTATTTATGGTCTATACAAGCTAATAAATGAGTTTTGCCCTTGACAGAATATTACATTTGGCAGAATTTATGATAAAGACAGACCAACAACTGCGTCTTACAGCAGTAAAATCTTAAGGCACATCAATACAAAAAGAAAAACCTGTCAACTGAAACTGAATTTGAACGTGGAAACATTTAAAACGAGCAGACACATGTGGAGATTTATTATTTATCACTGAATCTGAAACGCTGGTTTGTTTTCCAGGATGATAATTTAAGAAACAAGTCTTGACTTTCTGTAGCTGTCAGGTTTGGTTTAAAATGAGAAACATTCAAGTTTTTCAAGTTCAGACGCTGTTTGCTGCTTTTCAACTGGCAGTGTGTGTGTGTGTGTGTGTGTGTGTGTGTGTGTGTGTATGCAGACAGAGAGGCTAACATTAGCTGTAACTACTGGTGTATCAACAAGTGTTTTAAATAATCTGCATCTTCAAACAGTAAAACTAGAATAAATTAAAAATGATTGACCTTATAATTTAATTATAAACGAAATGTTACCTCAGGTTGGGTTCAGATGTTTTCTTCCCTGATGACTGACTGACTGGTTTCATTGACTTGTAACTGCTGCACTGACTGTGGCAGCCGTGCAGGAGCCAGGTTACCGAATCCGATTTTCCCTCTGAAAGGTCAGAGTGAAACGGTGCTGCAGAGGAAACTTCATGGCATTAAATCAATATGAGGCCAAACCAGCTCTCATCACTAGCGATAGCAATACAACTCTGAGAGATCACCATCCTCCCATAATGCATTTCTCTCCAGTGGTTTCACGAACGTTGGACATTTCAAGCTGCTTTCTCATGTGAAGCCTGGTTATTTAAAGGCACCGTGTTTCAGGAATCCCTCACATGAGACAGCATTTATCACAGAACAACCTTCATCAAAATCAATGTAAAAAGATTCAATAAATATCGATATGATGATTATGCAGTGTGTTAACACAGTGAGGAGATATTAAAGATATTGATCGACATCAGATGAGTGAAATGTTTTCCTGTTAATCGGGTATTCGTCATTCTCTGCTTATATACATGTTTGACCAATCACATCTGCACAGGCTTCTGTGCATGTGTAAAATCCCTAGTTGTAAAAAATACGTTTGTGTCGTGTCTGAACTCCAGCAAATAATAGTGTGACTTTTATCATGAAAATGATTTTGACTGATGTGAAATAGAAGAAACGCCATCATGTCTCCAACATGCTCCATGTGTTAGATATGGATTTCCATTACTCAGCTCATTCTGTAAGCAAAGGAGGAGGAAAGAGGGGTCCGCTCCCTCAGGACTGAGAAACAACCTGCATCCTTGGCGCATAATTGAACAAATTAGCCGTGAACAGCTGTTACCTGTTAAAATGACCCGCATTCATTTTTATCACCGCGGACAAGAGGTCCGATAGCATCTGCGTGCTACAGCTGACAGCCAGTCCGATTAGCTCTCTGATTCCTGCTTCCAGTATATCATGACAAAGATAATTACCCCAACGTCTCATTTTATGGATTCTACAAATCGCCAGGCTCACAGAGCACGCCAAGTGTCCATCAATTATCGCCTCGCTCTGCTGGTGTAGCTCGTCCAGTTGGCTGCCTCCACTTTGCGAAACCACTTTCTCTTAAGTGATGTTGCTGTAAGTGAGCACCTACTGCTGGTTCACTTCTAAATTTAGGAATACAGAGTGTAATCATGAAGCAGAAGTACATGACCCTCGCGGTCTGACCTCTCAGACGCTCGGCGAGGACTCATCAGCGGCTCGATCTCGAGGACGCTCGCTGTGACATCAGCCTCTGAGTGAGCTGGGGAAGACTTGGGCAGTAATGACCATTTATAAGTTTTGTGTTGAAGTTAAGTGGCTGTAAAACCAAATACTTACAGTCGTGAGTGTTCAGGTTCATTGAACTGCTGAGGGATCTTAAACATAAGTACTCTGAGTGCAAATCTCTATTCGTTATCTGAAAGAATTAAATAAAAGGAAACAACTCTATCAGGCCTCCTGCTGAGGCGATAGTTTACTTGAAGTTCTGATAAAATAGCAAAGTCACCTCATATGGTGCGACCATCTCGTTAAAAGAAAACTCAAAGCTGCAGAAATGAATCCTTTAATGTTATCAGCGGATCAAAGACAACGTGTCATGTGAGAGTGTCGTTATCGCTCAGAGGATTTAGCTTTAACGACGCTACGTTAACATTTTGGTTCAATCTCAACCAAACTCTTTCATCGGTGTCGTAGCAGACGCAGGAAGTGGTTAAATGAAAAAGTTTCTATAAACCCACTGTACAGAGGACAGACCGTTAGCGAGCTGCTGCGGACACAGCGAAGCATTTAGAAAAGGAATAGGAGAGAATATTCGAGAGTCTTCGAGAGGCCAAAATACACGTTCATGTTCATGTAGCTTCATGTGTGGTCGATGTGCGATTTATGACTTTCAGTAAAAAAGTGACAATATCATAAACATGTTGAATTTTTCTCTAAGATGATTTCTGTCATTTTAGGTATAGTTTATATTACTGGGTATCGTAGTATTGTATAGTATATAGTGGACATGTGGTCTCCATCTTTATTTACAGGCTTTGGATATTTGTTTGAAATTATTTTTTGTATTTTGGAATGTGCCAAAAATATTCCTGGGTTACTAATGAGTTCTGAACACCTTTCCTGAAACTAGCCTTGACAACTGGACCTTTTGTCAAAAAAAGATCATGATGATGAATAGCATTAATATACACACACACACACACAGACACACACACACACACACACACACACACACACACACACACACAGACACACACACACACACACACACACACACACACACACACACACACACACACACACACTCACTGATAGCACAAGGCTGTCAGTTATCAAATGAGTACAAATATTTTCTATGAAAAATGAAATAAGAGATTGAAAACGCAGATTCTTTCCCCCAAACGAGGATATTCATTTCACTTTTTCTTTTTTGTTTTCAAACAAAAAACGACTTTGTGAATGTGGAGTTGACGTCCATCATCTATTCATTCTGCATTAAATCTGCATCATTGCAGCAACTTCAATTGTATTTTACTAATTGCCCAAAAGACCCTGGAGCCAAATTCTCATGCACCAAACTCAACACACCTGAATCTGCTCATGTTTTCTGTGCTTTTAAAGAGATTGAAAATTTAATTTCCCAAATCAGTTTCTCCCAGGAGCAGAGCAACAGCACAGCAGTAATTTATTTTTAATTTAAAAATCAGCATTATAGCTTTGCAGTTTGCATCATTCCTGTGTCCCCTTAGCTTGGGACATTTTGCAATAAACAAAGAAGTACGGAAAAAAAATGCACAGCAGCAGCTTCATCCTTTTGACCGATGTGCAGATTATTCCAATGGTCTTCCTTGGAGCTGTTTGAAATCGTCCACCTCCTTGATTATGTGGTCAGACCGTGCACCAATCAACAGCTGACCTTTTACTGCCGGAGCAGTCATAAACACGGCGGGCGGGGGATCGTGCGTCTGATCTGAGCTGGAAGACATGTCTCTCTGGACAAAAATCCCAAACTTTTAGAGGCTGCAGTGATCACACAGCATCAGGAAATGTAGTTAAAAGAGCTCAGTTGTAACATTAAACAAGCCAAAGGAAGAAAGAGACACAACTTGTTAAGTCTCCCACAAGGGAGACGATAAACTCTTGAGGCTTCATCTTGCGTGGAAATGGAAGGAAATGGAAGATTTGGAGAGACTACAGAGGGGATTTCAATATAAGACATTTCACACCCTGCAAAACAATAAAAATGTTTTTTTTCCTAAGCGTCTGGGGTCTTCTCAGTCTGTCTATTGTACTTTTCCAAATCCCTGCACTGTATCTTCAGATTAATATTTCAGATTTTAGTGGTGAAGGCAAAGCGTTTATTGTTGCACTAAGATCTCATAAATCAAACATGTCGCTTTAATGGGAAATAAATTGTCTGCTTGTGGATTGTTTGTTCATTATTAATATAGTTGAACGTGTCGATGCAAGTGATTCAGGGTTCTGTTCTCGCACGTGCACGGCAGAGAGGATCTCGGCGCAGCAGCTGAGACAGTCGCTCCATCAGGGCGATATCTTGAAGGTCTGTGTAGGTAAGCAGTGACAGTGATGGTGGGATCAAGTTGACGGCGTCTGTGTCTGAGTGATGGATCGCTTCTCTGTGAATATCTGTGGAGCGTAAAATATGATTTAGATGTAAGAATGGAATCTGATTTCAGACAGTACTATGGGCCCAGAGCTTCACTCCTTTATCCCCGTCCCTCGCCAGCTATAACGTGGTCAGCCGTTCTCTCTGGGGTGCAGCCTCACTGACCCGGTGAGGAAACATTACCACTTCCAATTCCAGCTTTAAGTCGCCTTTACGACTCTTGGAAACGACTCCCATCATATCATATCGCTCGTCCTACCTGCCCCTGCCCATCCAGGCTGGCGGCTTCTTCAGGAACACTCCGCATGAGTCAAATATCTTTAGTTGATGTGGTGACCCGTGGAAGAGCCGGAGCAGAGTTTCAGGATTGTTTCCCCGCATGGCTTCGTGGTTCTCTTGACTGTTTGAACCCACTCTCATTTCTCCCGAGAGCCCGCTCCTCCCCTACGGTGCAGTTACTCTCTGTGAAAGGATTAAATGAGGAGTTAACCTTGGGGGCATCAGGCAATCTACATACAATCGTTCACTATGGCTGCAGATAAATCACAATTGATGTAAGACACTAAAGCCAATGCAGCGTAGCTATTTGTTTATGACACTGGGTTGCACATTTTGAACCATTCGCAGGAAATGCGTTACTTGGAGATGACTCCGAATGCAGACCGCCCTTACAATCTCCATTACACTCTCTGGGCGCCATGCCTGAGTCCAGAGGCGGCCCGACAGTCCACTAAAGCAGCCATTAGATAGCTATCCAGTCAGACTTGGGCCATTCCCTCTTTCCTGCATCCTCCTCTGTCCCTCACGTCCTCGGGCTATAATAGAGGAAATGAAAGTCACTGATGGAGAATATGAGGGAATGGTATGGGTAGATGGATGACTGGTCGGATTGTGTCTACAGAGCTCCCTGAGGGAACATATAACTTATATATACACACATCTGGCTATATAACGTTGGATGCCACAATATACACAATAGATGCAGATCTGTGATCGTTTTTAGAACTTCTGCAAGTTTTTGAAACACCACTGTGGCAGTAGACCACGCCACGGGGTTCCCACCACGACAGCCAGAGACAAACCAGTTCAACCATTGCGTTTTCGGCAACATCTTTTTATTGCAGCCAACAGAACATACAAAACATGGAACTTAAACGGTCCAGCACTATCTGCTGGACCTCTTGCTTCACCCAGTCTCTCTTCCCCAGTGTGTGTCCTCGAGGCAGCTCTGCTGCCCCCTTTTCAAGTCTGAGGATCAATCAGCTAACAGCTCTCACCTGTGCTGACTGATCCTCTGTGATGCAGGTGAAGGTGCTCTCTCCGCCCCTTCACCTCCACAACCACCTTCTGCAAAGATTTGAAAATGTTTTTTAAAACTAGAAAAAAATAAAGAATTGACACATCAATAGAACTTATTCATTCAGTTCTATCCCTGTACAGCCGATTCTAGAAGGTCGTATTTGGACTATGAGTTTTGCTGATTCAGGACGAACCTTCCAGTGTTGTATCTTGCGCTTGTAGAGTAAAGAAATTGAAATGATTATTTGTCCATTGTCTTTTACTCTGGATCAGCAGATGAATACCTTTCCATGATAAAGGCATGAATTAACAATCAACTATTGTAACTATGAACAGAAGCATCTTAATTAAACATGCTGAAAATGTTTTACCTCATCAAGTCTTTGTCGCCCTGGAGATATTACAGCTAAGTAATAAATATGCAGTATTTAAAACACACATATCAAGTGGTGGGATGAATATTCATCCGTTCATTATCCATACTGCTTACCTGTAGAGGGTCACAGGGGTCAACTGGAGCCAATCCCAGCTGACAGTGCATACACCCTGGACAGGCTGCCGGTGTAGCACAGGGTCAACATGGAGACAAACAACCATTCACACCTACGGCCAGGTAAGAGTCTCCAAATAACCCCATGAGCTTGTCTTTAGACTGAGGGGGGAAGATGGAGAACCAGAAAACCCACACAGACACGAATAGAATACACAAACACACAGAAAGATCCTGACTGAACCGAGAACCTCCGAGTTAAATATATTCTCTAGTTAAATATATTCGTTGAAATATGAGCAGCTTCATAAAAATATGAATTCTGGAACAAACCAACTGGCTATGAAGCGATTAAACTTAATTTGAGTTGCAACAGTAAAACACTGCTTTAACATTATTGTATGAATGATAACAATCAAGAAATATGTGCATATAAATACTCACACTCATATAGTTTTTTATCTGCAAAGAGTGTACGATTACTTTTGATACTCTGATGATAATACTGTAGTAGTTTTAGTAAGATTTTGAATGACGGCTGAATTTTTGAATGCTGCAGATAAGATAAGATAATCCTTTATTGATCCCATAATGGGAATCTGACTCTACTGCAGATATTATAGCACCCTGTAATTAAGGATTGTTAGATGGCTATTAATAAAAATAATAATAATAATAATACATATAAATATACAAATATTTATACTAAATTCATTTATGCAACCTAAACTAATTCTGACTGTTCATTTACTTGAGATTAGTTAATTGAATCTACTTGGATGTGACAGATTTCACTTGTAGGCATTATTTGGTCACAAGTAACGAGGTTCGGAGCCACAGCTTGAATATATGTAGTTTATATAAGTAGCACTCATGTGTTTTATGATGATAAGTATGTTGACAGAGAGATTAAGGCATTAAGTAGTTTAATTAATGATGTCGTTAGCGGAACGTGTTGTGTTTCATAAATCATGGTGATTACAGTGGGACACTGAAATAACCCAGACTTCATTTTTATCGTACTATTTTGATAATGGAATGTTTGGCTTTCAATCAAAGCATTTATAGTTTCTGACCAATCTGAACATTTCAAATAACAGTAGTGATTGTGTCGTTCACTGGGATAAAATCACTTTATAGACAGAAAGAAAATAAATATCAAGGAATGTGAAATGGATGAGGTTGAGAAGTTTGAGGGGATTTATTTTTCGAGCTTTTGGTCTGAACGTCAATAAGTTCAGAAAACTTTTTGCTGCATGTTTTTCAAAAATAATTTTGAATTTTGAACATCTGTAAAATTCAAAGATTAATATGTGTTTTTAATGAGTTAATGCTGACTCATTTATTTGGCAGATGTGTAATACGTTTTTACAAAATGCAGTTACCGCTGATGTCAATGACAATAACATCATGAGAGGCTCTGGTTAAGTGCACAAAGGGAGAAAACACAGAACTATCCCTGTCAGTGAACATTTTCACTGACATTTTTAGTAACAACTTGACAAATCGTCATGGTGGTGCAGTGGTTCAAACTGTCGCCTCACAGCAAGGTTATTGGTTCATATCACGATTTTCAGACCTTTCTGTGTGGAGTTTGCATGTTTTCCTCATATTTGCATATTACTGTGGCTTAATTGGAGACTCTAAATCGAAGCTAATGTGAGTATAAATGTTTGTGTCTGTATCTGCGCCCTGTGACGGGCCCTGTCCTGGGTGTACACTGCCTCTCGCCCCGTGTCACCTGGGATGGCTCCAGCCCCCCTGCGACCCATTAAAGGTTTCACACTCGCCTCTGAAATATTTGCGTGTGTGACCGGGCCCTTAGTGGTATAGACATTGGATGGATGGATAACTAACCAAATACATAAAATCACATTTCCTCATTAAATCATTCTGGATGTATTGCTAATTAGTTGAAATGTACAGGAATAGATTTTCAAGGACACATGGAATTTTAGGGTATTTTTCAGTCGTTGAGATGTATAACATAGCTCTTAAAGCTGGTAAAATTAGCTCAGCTGTAAACCACCTACATGTATAAATCAACTTGGTCAAAATCCAGCATGGGGCAGTTCTGATAACCATGTGACTGTTAGTTGAATTAATGCATTTTGACTTGTACTGTCAACCCCACAGTGTGGCTGGCGGGAGGGCGGGAGCAGGTTTCAGTTTAGCCTCAGTTTTCTTGTAGTTTGAGGAGAGAGATTTGTGCATTCATCTGTGCTTGTGTGAGCGGTGTGCAACAGCGGGGCTTATTCTGTCTGCACGGCATCGACATGCTCTGACAGGTCAATCAATGAGGAGGAGCTGCAGTCTCCTGTCGGTTCATTGACCCGCTGTGTTAAGATACAACAAGTAAGGGTCAGCTCATCCCCATCCTCACGCTGCTTTGACCGCAGATTTATTCGCTACATTCCGGGTTCCACTCTTGTTATTATCGCCGTCACTGAATTAAAGGGATAGCTCACCCAAAAAGTGTTTTAGTCCACAAAACACGTTGGGAGTTTCAGGGGTAAACAGTGTGGCAGCCAAATCCAATACAATTGAAGTAGATGGTGACCAATTCTTCCTCCATACGTGCCGGGGCTTACAGAAACTTGGATGACACCACAGGACCAGTGTGGAGGCTACGTTTGAAGTCACCATTTACTTCTACTACTTGGCTGCAACTCTGTTTACCCCTGAGACTCCAAAAGTGCTTTACGGACTCTTCACACTTCACCCACCCCTCCATCAGCATAGTGGTAGATAATGAGTGATTTTCTTAACATTTTTGGGGGAACTATCCACTTAAAACGTTTGAAATGTCAGCCAGACGTTTTAAGTTTGACAAACTGTTAATAATTGTGATGATTCAGTTGCAGGTGAAGTGGCTGCAACAGTTGTCAAAGGAACATGCAAGTGCTTTCTGCCCATAAACAGTGAATTCAGTCGGGAACACTTTATCATGATTTGCCCGTTTGTTGCAAATGGGGATACGGTTATGATTGGTGCTGAAGGCTCCATTCTTTGGATGTTCCCTGGATTAGCCAGGAGCGTGCTGAGATAAAACAGGGAACATGTGCAGAACCCCCTGTTGGGAGTAGCAGGCAATGTAGGTTTGTTTAAGATGAATATCGTTTACAGACCATGTTTGGACTCAGTGCTAAAAGGTTGAGGCCGGGGTGGTGGAGGCAAGTAGCCGGCAGCAAGCGTGGGTGGCAGTGTAGCTGAGCAGGGATCTGTGAGGATGAGGTCGTATTTAAAGGGGCCGCTTTGGTGAGAGAATGGGCTGTGATTGGTGGGTGGCTGACGATCACCGATAAACCAGTAGCTGACATCTGAGCACGTGACTCTGTGTCCTGCAATGCTTCATCAATGTGTTGCCTTAATAACCTCCACCAACAAGGTTACGTTTTCACCGCTGTCCGTTGGTTGGTTTGTTTGTCAGCAGGATTACGCAGAAAAGGATTTCGACAAACTTTGGATCGAAACAGAACCCACTAAATTACTAAACGGATCAGGACAAATGGGCAGATTCAGGATTATTTATATATTTTTTTGTACTCTTTGACTTTCACTGTTATCCCTCGGAATAATTTATAGACCTCGATGAAAAATATCAGGCATATTTCAGGGACTGATATCTATGACTGAGTACAATTTGGTGCAGCTTGATTGAATTTGAGGGGACTGTTGGGCCTTGGCAGATTTATGCGCTTCACTGAGCCATTCTAGCTCATTCCATTTTTATTTCATTGCCAATATTGCTGATATTTTTGTGCCACTTGGTGCCATTTGGTTTCTGCCTCTTTAGCTTGGCTCGCTAGAGAGTGAAGCCAAAGATTCAGATTCAGGTGATAATTCTCTGTCGGCTCTCACATCACCACGTTGTTTTCACACTGTCACTTAATTAATTACTCATCCACTTATTGCAGAAATTGTTGGTTCGTGGCTCGCAACTCTAAAGAACCGTTCATCTTATCGGCTTCACACTCAGTACGTGTATTGTTAAAGGAGCGAGAAAGTGCAGTGTTGAATTTTTCTGTAGCAGCAGTGAGCTTCCATAAACTTTGAATAAACAGGTGAAAAGCTCTTTGTGCAGCAGTGGTGGTTTCAGGCTTTTGCAGAGTCCTGGGACTTGTCTTTATTTTCCTGGCTCAATTACTGCAGGTGAGGTTTAGAAAGAGCTGCAACCAGCGTCACCACAGACCAAACAACCTGGCAAACAACGGGCGGGTTTACAATGGGCACCGCAATCATTTGAAAACTATAAATTATTGATAATTAAATGTTTGGAAGTACAGTTCATTCATAATTGAATAATAATAATAATAAGTTTTACAAACAAACAAATTTCAAGCATGAAAAAAAACATGCTGGTCTGCACAGATCCAGCCGTGTAGCTGTAAAACAGATAAGCTGTAGCATCACGTCTGTTTTGGATTTCGTTGGTGACATTTGCAGCATAAAAGTGAAAAATAGAAAACATTAAAATTGAATAAAAGAGAAGGAAAAAAGGAAATGAAATACTCCCCTTTCTATTTTTACACTGAGTCACTGCATTTCATCTGCCTCAGGTCAGAATCACTTCATTATCCCACTTTGAGACACGACCCCGTCAGAAACAGTTGACAAACCAGCAGCCTTAATTGTGTTGATCACTTTAGTTTATGTTTGTTCAGGACTGACAGTAAAACTTATTTGAAACAGACACAATAAACCACATATTAAACAGACTCATCATGAAACTCTCAGCGTTCGAAGGTTTCTTGGAAAACTTTTTCCTCAGTGTGTGCACGTCAGATACATGCATGTGTCTAAGGCGTTTGTGTTGATGCCAGCCCGTGAGCCTCTATTTTAGTGCATATACATATTCTGACTGTCACAGTGCTTTGTTATGTTATTTACTGTGAGAATGCAAACTAGAAATGGCAGCATGTCTGATCTCATTCACTGGAAATTCATTCGTCTGTTCATCCCTTTTGTCCTGAGAAGAGTCTGGTTCTGTGCTGATGTGTTCTCAGAGCACAATGCAGTGAACATGCACTGTATTTGTTCACTTACACGTGTAGGATTCTAAATTTTACACTGTATGTTTTAGGAGAGACACTCACACAGAATGTTTCAGGATTTCTGAGTGATAAAAGTAATACTGTATTTAAATTCTAAGTAATTTTTTAAACCGTCTTAATGGGTGATAACTTGAATTAATGTGCGGTTATTTCAATTTAAAAATGTTGAACAAAAATGAAATTTAACACAGTGTTAAGTTGCCTAACTTGACAAAGAAGAGACAGGAGCCAGTGTTCTTATAAGGAGGGGAACTTTTATTTATAACACATGGTGCTGACAGGGAGCCTCCAGCTCAGCATCTATTTTACAAGGTTCATCTGCAAGGCTGCGCATGTACTGTACGGTATTTGGAAACCAAGATTGCAGTGGCACTAGAAACACACGCTTGAAACAACAGACTCTTTCTGCATTTTTTTTCGTTTTTTTTTTCATTGTTTTCTTACAAAATGGTACAAACAACAATACAAAATATTTGTGCTGTTGACAATTTACAAAAGAAGTCTTTTGACTCAATAACTGTGCAATTCTTTTTTCAGCTTTTTTTTTTTCTCCTCCATTTTAAACTATGCGAGTATGGTCGACCAGAATCCCCTTTTCCGAACGGCAGCCTCGGTCATGCGGGCTGCAACACATTTTAAAATGTTGTATGATTACTGTAATAGAACTCATCTGTCCATTATAAAAAAGACACATGCAAAAAGCTCCAATTGTACAGTTACAGTTTGCCTAACTCAGTCTGTTTAGCTTCAAGCAAATACTACATTATGTACACTTCCACTTGAGGAGTATCGGGAGAACTCGTACGAAACACTGCCGCCTGTTCTTTGTGATTCTTTCCAAGGGCAGGACAAAAGTCTGGCGTTCGCTGGAGCCTCCCGTCATGTGCGTGTCCATGGTCAGGCAGTGTGTCCAGGGTGAGACCACCTGTCCTTTAATTATCACCAGTTAGAGGAGCTGCTGCAGAAAACATGGACGGACTACAATAGCTCTTCCTTCGTTCGCCAATTCTCCCCCTCAGTTTAGCGAGGGAACGTCAATAAGACAAGTGGAGCAAGAATGTAACGAGTGAAGATCAATCTTCCTCCGTTTCACAAATTGCATTTAAATGGGGGGCAAGTTTGACCGACTCCACCGATGATTTGCTGCCACGTGTCACTGCGAGTCTGCGATAACATTCAGTATCGTAATGGCGTTTGTGTCATGTATGATGACACAGTGATAAAGGTCAGTTACCTTGTGTAAAGTGTGTGTGTAAAGTGTGTGTGTGTGTGTTTAGGGGTTGGGCCTCCTGATGTGTTTGGCCCTGAATCCGGTCTGATAAGGGAGCTTTAGGGTGAAGCACGTCTTTATCCTGTGAATGCTGCATGGCCTTCAGTAAAGTGGGAGCTCTGCGGCTGAATTAGAACAATGCTGAAAGGGCTTATATAATATAGAACACTCACCTATATACAATAAGGCCTAGAGGAGTGAGTGTGTGCGAGTAGAGACTGTACACGTCGGTTTGAGACGGAACTGTTTCACCACGAGGAACTTGAACAGCGACGCGGGGGTATGGCTGTAAGCTCGTTTGAGAATCGCACCGATTCTCTTTAAATGCACATGGCTTTTTATGGTGACATATTCCTCGCCCCGGTTTTCATTGGAAATAAAAAGCAAGTGAGTGAAAGAAAATGGAACGACCACAAGGACACAGACAAATCGGTCCACCAAATGTATAAGAAAAAAAAAAAAAAGGTTCTGTATATACAACATTTATACGTCAGAAAAAATCACAAAGAGTAGAAAGTAACAGCTGTGTTTATTTTGTGTTTGCTGATAGATGAGAGCTTATCCAGCAGTGAGTCTCCTGCTCTCAGCTCGGAAAAACCACCACTGTCAATTTCTTCACTGACGAGGTGCAATTTAAACCCATTTATCTATGAATCTACATCAAGAGATTCCAACCCTGTTAACGTTATTAATCAAACCTTGACCTCCCTTCCCTTGTTTATAGTCGACTCACTCTCCTCCTCCTCTCTTTTTAATGGCATGATGAATATTTACATTTACAGGTACCATTTTCCACTTATCTCTCATCACTTCTTTTCTCTGCGCTTAAAACCGTCATCACCCTCTCGCACACTCTGCCGTTTGTGTGGCGATGATGGAAAAAAGCCTAAAGATTGTTTAAATTAAGCTTTTGAAGCAGGTGAGGAGCAGGTGAAAAGCAGCGGAGACTCCTTCCCTTCATGTCATCTGAAGAACACTGCAGCTAGAGCAAGTATTCATCATATTCTTAATTAATAGAAGATCTGGTCAATCCACATCAAGATGAAACCACCGAGGAGCATTTCAATGGGTACTCAGAAGATAAGGAATGATTAAATCTTTCTATCATCCACCAGAATCTGCCTGGTCCCTCTGTGAAATGTTTTGCATATTTAAATAATTTAATACAAAGACTAAAGCTCCCCCCCTCAGTTCTCCATGTAGACTCAGTTCTGGGAGTCTGAAATATGATCACAAAAGCCCATGGGTAGTGCTGCTTTTTTTTCCCATTAAGTCACAAAACACAACTGTCTTTCCAAAAGTCTGTCTTTTAAAGCGCAATTACCGAAGCTATAGTTTTGCCCGTCTGCTTTGATAAAGTGCAGCGCTTCATAACAGACTTTCCCTTCCGCTAACTTCTTTTCAAAACCTCTTGAACTCGCATGCCAAAAATTTCGGAGAAAATTTCAGATGAATGAAATGCTGCCTGAAGAGAGACAGATTGCGAAGGCGCTAAATCCCTGGCTGAGGCTCAGTTCCCCTCGTTTCTGTGACAGGGACCAGCACCAAAGTTTGTATATTAAAAGTTTGTGGAGAAACAACAGTGAATCAACAAAAGAAGAAAGAAACGAAGGGAGGGAGACAGAGAGAGAGAGAAGGGGGCTCAGAATGTGGCTCAGACAAGCTCACGACTCTCTATGAAATGTTATCAGAGCTATTTGAAGTCATCTCCTCTTTTCTCTTCCCCTCGTGTTTGTACAGTTTATGGAGTTTTCTTTTAGAACATTAACCACACGATAACTGGCGCCGTGTTCGTAACCTTTGGGTGTTGCGGCACAAACATGCAAACCCTAATGAACTGAGAGGCAAACCCTCCTCAAATAACCCTCATATGTACTTCACATACAGTCACATCACAGAGGTAACACACTTGACTTGTCGAAATTTAGTAACAAGCCTCATCAAGATTTATGTGCAAATACGAGAGCTCAAAACAAACACAGCTGCTATTGAAAGCCACGATGAACAAAGACACGCAATGCATTTCTTCTCTAACACAGTCCCATTATGTATTTTCTATGATTTCTGTAACCACATCTACAGGAGCACAGATATGCCCGACTTGAAAAGTGAATGATTTGTCCATAACTCACACACACACTGTTGGCCTATGTACAGTACGTCTACGTACGCCAGTCAAACCAGTGCTGACGTCCCCCCAGAGATACCACAGCGCTGCTGGACGACAGAAATGATGAGGGAAAGGTCTGAGTTAAAGGGTCAGGGGTCATATGGGGGCATGTAAGCCCAGAAATGGCAACCAATCCTGAGTTAGCGGGAGTCTGCTAAAATACGCACCACTGAAGGCACTTTTTAAACAACAGTGCTTCTGTTCTAAGTAATTCAAGTTCAAGAAAGAATAAACCAGAGCCATCCGTGCAGGAAGGACTTTCATATCTGCGTTGTTCTTCTTCTTCTTTTTTTTTCTTCCTTTTGTTCCTCTCAGACAAAGCAAGAAGCTCAACCTAAAGCTTCTGCAGAGAGGCAGACGGGGGCCGACAGCGAGGGAAAAGTGGAAACCCTTAGGAATCGACTTGAATCAAAAGGGAGTGAGGACAGAAAAAGCTGCGGAAACCAAAAGGAAAACAAAAACCAGACAAAAGTTACTAAAACCGACATCCAGCATCAAACCTGAACTGAAACGAAAGCACAAGAGTTTGAGAACACAAACTAAGAGAAGCCTGCGATTCTGAGCTTCAGTTTCAGTCTAGACTTAGAGCAGGTGGCGGCTGAGAAGAGAAACTGACTCACGGGACCGGTCCTCGGTGGTGGGTAATTTTGATTGGTTGGTTGGTCAGTGTGAACAAGTCATTTTTACTGTGTGTTCAATAAGGGTGTAATAGCCCCTTGTGTTAGAGGGACAGAGCATGGCAGGCCAGCTGACGGGACGAGCGTGTGTGTATGTGTGCGTGTGCCTGTGTGACCGGGCCGATTTAATCTTCGTCCCCTCCGCCGTACATGTCGGCCAGCTTCTTGAAACGTGGGCCCCAGTCGTTGAGGTAGTCATAGTCCTGGTCCCCCGTGCTGGAGGAGTTGAGTGAGCTGACGGAGCCGGCGGTGGAGCCGCTGCCCTCATAGTCAAACACCAGCAGGGAGTCGTAGGGAGGAGCGGTGGGGTCATTGTCTGCTGCCCGCAGACCCTAAACACGGGGAGGAAAGAGTGATGATCAGCTCCATCTCTCACAAAAGGTAAATCGAGAGGAAGAAAGGTAAGAATTGGGAACAGAAGCTACAGCAGGGACAAGATACTGAACTCTGAAATGCAGCATATAGTCAAGTTCATGAGCAAAGGTATTTACATCAGCTACTTTGTGGCACTGACATTCATCAGTTCTATCTTTGTTGTAGCCCTTTGTTCAGTCTCATGTCTACTTCTGAAACATATATGCAGTTAAAAATATATCTATGGCACTGTGCTTGGAAATCTGTTGGGAAATTACAGGGCTGCGGACTAACTTTGTCATTTAGGTGCACCAGCACATACTTTAGGAGCATCCCAAATTTTTCGCACCGCATAATACATCTATTATACCTTAACCTGACAGTTCCAATACATTGGTTATTTCTTGAGGGCTGGATACTAACACTGATTTCCCAAAACTTAAAATTTAATTACGATCCACAAGGTCTTGAATCGATTTCCAATTTGATACTGATTTTGCCTGGATATTAAAGAAATTCCTAAAACTAAAGCTGTAAAATGTGCAAGAAAACCTTGAACGGTTCATTCTTAGAAAGGTATCAAGGTAGTCACGGTAAATCATTTTGATGCACAGTATTTTATTCCAGAAATTATTGCGAAAAACAACAAACATTGTGAAACCATTTTAACGACTCAAACAAAGACAGAGACACCAGAAAATGTTTGGCAACCAAGGAAATATTCTATGTTTTGCTCATGACAAAAAAGAAAACAGCATATTATTGTGTCACCACGCTTCAGTTTTGTATTCAGCAAGGTGCATTTGGTGAAATGGTCTAATTCCTGTTACATGTAGCCTGTTCAGATTTGTCTCCATTAAACCTTCCTTTTGAAGGCCAAGAGTCAGTGTGTCTACACATACTGTTCATGTATATAAAAACTTAATAAGAGCTACTTTGGCTATTTCTTGTTTCTGAATTTGATGCATTAATGTTTAAACATTAATAATCAACATTTTTTTGCTGTTATATGAATTTGATATGAATGAGATTTGGTCTGTATGTTTCCAATACCGCTTTAAAACCTGGACTGGTTTCTCCAATGACAAAATGAATGTCATTGACCTTAGGGTTCAGCAGAAGAGGAGAATTTGACTTCATCCACATCACTGGAAAACAGGGAGATGTTATGGACACAAGTCTAAAAAAGCCTCAACCCTCTGGGGTACAGTGCGTGGAACACCATGTGTTAGCTGTGTTTTACCAGCCTGCTGGAGCGCCGTCAGGTGAGTGCATGTGTGAGTGAGGGGGGGAAAGAGGAAGAGAGACAGAGAGAGACAGAGAGAGAGAGAGAGAGTCAAGGCTGGATGGATCAAAGCTGAACAGCTGCTGACACCCCTCGAGTGCGAAAATGTTGTCACGAGTCTGTCAATCGAGAATCAATTTTCTAGCATCACTGTGCCAAAGCTGGGTTTGTGTGAGACAGGTGTGAGTGTGTGTGAGTGTGTGTGTGTGTGTGTGTGTGAGAGAGAGAGAGAGAGAGCAGGGGAAAGCTACACAAAACACTGTTTCATCGCCATTCTAGGGTTTATATATGGAACAGCAGAGGATCAATGGCATGGTGATGTCATGTCCACCCCTCATCTCCCCCCCTCCCCCTTCCCCCCCAAAGTGCTTTGACATAATGTATGTTGTTATATGGTGCTAAACAAATGCACTGAATTGATTGACTCCTGTGCTTTTCTGCAGTGAGTCAGGACTGTCACACAGGATTCTTGTGCAGCGCGGTGCAATGCAACACATGCACTGGTTGGTGATCACAGCAGGCCAGGAAGAGTAGTGATGTTAATCTAACTGGTGTGAATAATAACAATAATAATAATACATTTAATGCATATGGTCCTTTTCACAGCATGAAATGCAGCTCAAGGTTTTTAAGACAGAACAGAAGCTTAAAAACAGAACAAATTGAACCGTGAAACCAAATCAATCCAGAAAAGAAAACGAGAATGGCGCTAGAGCTTTTTCTTATATCACATAAATTATAAATATAAATAAATAATATAAAGTCTCTTAAAGTCAAGAAAGAGGTTTTTGCGACAGGCAGCTTCCCCTTCTATTTTATAAGCAGATTCTTACTGCATCACTTATCTTACTTGTTTTCTGTGAGGGGAAGTAAATAAATGAGAAATGATATTGTGGATGTAACCGTGTATCAATTTGAACAAACATTGACTCACAACAACATTTATGTTAGACACAGTCTGTTCTCATCAACATTGCAAATATTGTTATTTTGTTGACGTGCTCTGCTACACACAACATCTATTACACTTCTATCCATCCTGGGAGAGGGAGCCCTCAAATGTGGCTCTCTCTGAGGTTTCTACGTTAATGTGTTTTTTGGTAGTTTTTCTTCACTCTTGTTGAGGGTCAAGGTCAGAGGATGAGACAAGTTGTGATCTTTAGATATGGGCTCTACAAATACAATTTGATTAATTGATTTTTTTTTTTTTGGCTCTTTCCTTCCACTCTGACCTACACATTTCTTACTCAATATTTTTAAGCATTGCTTCTCGTGGTAAATATCAGAGGAAAAGAAAGTGATCTCACTGTGGGAGATATAATACAATATCACGAGATACAATGTGTGTGTCCGCTGTGTGTGTGTTTGTCACCTCGTGGATAAAGTCCCCGATGTCTCCAGGATGGGGCACGACAGGTCTAATTGGATACTGGGACTCGGGGATTATGGGACGCTCGTCCACCCTGCGGACACCGGGCGGCTTGCTGATGATGTGCTCCAAGGAGTCGGGCTGCTGCAGCTGGCTCAGGTCATAGTCCTACACGGCCGCAGGGGCAAACAGATGTAAGCAGGGCAGGGGTCAACATGGAAAGCATGTGTGTGAGCGGCTGAGTCTCTCAGGAATCTCACCTGGTCCTCCTCTCCTCCTCCCTCTTCATCGTATTTAAGGATGTTGTCTCTGACATCATCTTCAGGGTCAATCAGCAGCTGCTTCGTCTGCCGCTCCTTCTCTCTGCGCTTGATCCACACCACAAACAATAGCACCAGGCCTGCAACACACACACACACACAATAAGCAAGAATACACAAAGTACTGCATCATAAGTTTTCTAGGTGTTCCAGGTATCTTAAGTGTTTAAAAAAACCAAAATTATTTTATCCTGGAGGTTTGTGCACCAAATGTCACTGCATTCCTCCAAACACTGAATTTCTATACCTCGAGTAAACGGCACATACTGATAAACTAACCACATTTACTGCCCTGTGGTTTTAGGCCTCTGTCAACCAGCGTAGTTTCAGTCTGAATTCATCATATGAGGCTGCTGTTACCTTTTGATCTCCAACCACCAAAATATATCAGTTCATTTTTTAATCCAAGTGAACGTTTGTACTAAATTTAAAAGATTCCCTGAAGGTGTTCCTGAGATGATGCTCCCACAAGACCAAAAAAGTGTTTTGTAAGTTCACCTTTCACCACCACGAGTCAGTTCATCTTTGAATCCAACTTTGTACCAAAATTGAAGAATCCTTTTCTTTTTTTCATTATTATATTCATCAGTATAATAGAGTCTTTCTTTTATCCATATGAAATTATATTAATCATTATTTTGCTGGTCCTCCATTGATGCAAAAATAAAGATAAGCATTAAACATTTAATAAAGCTTAATAATAGAAAAATAAATAAATGCACATATACACACAGAGGATACTGTATATATAAATATATACACACATGATGGAATAAATATTTACACATGCTGAATATGCATTGTTATGTAAAGACTGTGCATTATTGAGTATAAATCTACTGAAGATTGGGTATTTGTGTTGAGTATAGTATAACAGTGTAGTAACTTATAGTATAATATCACAGCTACGGGTGAATCTGTCTATAGAACGTCTCTGTATGTACGAACAATGCAACCAAACAAACAAGTAACAAAGTAAGCCAGTGGCATGAATCAGTGGAGGACAGAGTAGCAGATATTTACTCTACCAGAACTGCACAAGACAAAAACTCCTCGTTGCGAGATGCTGGAGAAGAATCCAGCGGTCGGGACATTCATCCATTATACAAACTATTGTTGTATTGTTGTATTAAAGCCGGGTTAATGTTTAATGGCTTCAACCTAAACTGCGCTTGTTTGGCGAAAAGGAAAATCAATGTCAGTCACAGGCAGCTGTAACTTTTCACATTGTATATGTGTGTGAGAGTAGTGAAGTGCCAGATCCGAACACGTGTCACTCACTGAGCAGTATGATGATGCAGATCAGGATGGAGATGATGGCGCCGGTTCCCAGGCCAGCGGCTGCCACGGCCCCGAGAGTGGTGCAGTCTCCATTTTCATCACAGGGACACACCTTCACTTTGATGACAGACCTGTTGGACAATGGTGGGTTTCCAGAGTCCGACACAATTACAGGGACCTCATACACCCCAGGCTCCAAATATATCTGGTACCGCAGACCCAGACGGGCGTAGTTGCCTGTGTAAGAAGAGAAAGAGAAAAGTTAGTGGATGCTTTTAATGGAGATTTGAACAAATTGCTGGACGAGTGCCATAGTACATTTTGTTATGTGTCAAAAATATAAATTTTTCATTTTCCCTGACACCTCCTCACCACTGATCCGGGAAATTGTCCAGTTGCGTCGGATGCTTGTGGGGAAGTTGGGGAGCTCAAAGACAAAGGGTCCGGCGTTGGGGTCAGTGTCGGCATCAGCGGCAGTGATGTTGACACCTTTGACATTCTTGTTCATCCTCTCGCAGATCTGAGACTCCCTGGGTATGAGCGCTGGAGGGTTGTCATTAATATCTATCAGATAGATCTGCAATGTGCCCGTGCCACTGGCTGCAGGCAAGCCTGGGAGCAGGGAAGAGAAAATAGTATAGTAGTAAGGAAAAGATGACAAAGGGAGTAAAAAGGAGCAACAGAGAAGAAGGAGGGACATGAGTTGAAGGCCGACTAATGAAAGAGACGAATGAGGGATATAAAAGAGAGGAGGTGAAACACTGTTTATTTACAGTAGTGATGTTTGAGGTAGGGTTACTGCAGAGCTGGAGGACAATTTCTACTGTTGACAGAAATACTTCTGACATTTGTGCTTCGCAGCGCCTCTTTTAGCCTTAACACACAAATCAGAGCCATCACAGTCCGGCCAGACGCAGGCACAGCACATCCAATCACCAGGAGAGGGCTTAGGTACAATAACGATGACTGTGATACAATCAAACAAATCCTTGTCTGTGCGTATTTATACAACTCTGAGAGCCATCTATGATTCAGTAGATAAAGGCACCTCTGTACGCAATATTAACAATGTAGTTCCTGAAAGGTGAAGTGGGAATTGCGGTAACACTGACTTGTTAAGGACATACAGACAAGAGACATTACTCAGCGTTCACAGATAATCAAGCACTCTTGAGAATAAGATACTCAAACAGTTTTCCAAAACCCTTGAGATCTCCAAAGTCCTCATCGTGACATTGTTGTGTGACTAAGAAAATCAGCGTGAAAGCAGCTTTCCCACATTGGAAAATTTAGCATCATATCACATTTCTTATTTAAAATGCACAGTATCTTATAACGGCACTATTCCATAGTGGAAATGTTGCAAATTTTGAAAAACAGGTAGAGCAGATACAGTCTGAAGTTAGTGGAATCCCTGCAGTACTGGTGTACTTCTTTTCAAAAACACATTTGATGGATCTCAGGATTGATTTTTAAGCATATATTTAAACCACAATCGTATTATGTGCAGTTGTGAGAGTTATGATATCCTCTCACACGAACCCCTGCAGACTTTACACCAAGTCAGTGGAAATTGTTGAGGCAAATTGTAGTGAACCAAACCAAATTGTTGAGAAACCTGTAGGCAGCCATTGCAGACTCACTACAGTATTGTCACACTCGAACACACGTGATAACACGCACCGGTGCGCACAGACACAGACCCCACATTGGCAAACGCAATCCCGAAGCCTTTTGCACTGACTGAACAGAGCAACAGACCATCAGCAACAGCATTAATAGAGAATTGAGGGTAAAGAATAGACACTTTAAACAATCAGAGAGTAAGATAGCAGAGCGGCCGGGAGAATGCATGAATGTACATGTGCCTGTGTGGAATGTGTGGTATGAAGAAATCTGCCAAAACAAAAAAGAGTGGTCAGTAGTATTAAGCTCAGAGCTGTTTATCGAGTGTGTGTCAGGGGGTGACGACACTTATCTGCCTCCAATTACGAGTCATTTCCCCGCCATGCCCCACTGGCTGAACCACTGGAATCAAGCGACCCAAGGGGCCATCTCTGGGATGAGATAAGGGCGATGTAATTTACAAAGATTTATGCAAAGCTGACAGATCTGCCAATTAAACATGGCAACAGAGCAAGACATTTGCCACAAGAAGAGTGACTCGTGGTTAAAGTTCCTCTCCTGGCATTGATTAAACCCCTAAAACTCATTTCTGTTCCTCTAAATTATATCTTTCGAAGTTTTTTACTTGAATATAAATCTGTTCATGACCTTAAAAATGTTGCTGATATAATTACACACCTTTGCTTCATTTGTGGAACTATCTCCACCTAAACACACAAACCTCTGTTTGTTTTCTGCTACTATTGACCCCCAATCTTTATTCAAGACTTTGGTTTTTCTATTCGAGAGCAGGACTCATGTGAAACATCTGCTCTGGATCTTTTGTGCACTGATTTTGACAAATATCTTCAACCAACACAATTGATTACAGCTTAGGTCTGTCTAGACGTGAAAATGAAAATGTAAAATAATCACTAATGAAAGTGCCATTTTAGAGTTTCAAGAGTTTAAGAAAGATTTGTGCTGAAATATAGTTTATTTATGGTCAGGTGAAAGTTCATAGAGTCAAGATACGCGAAAAAGACAAGTGACATTTATCATGTACTTCATTTTAATGCGTACATTCATGTAAAATCTGGATACTTCACATATAATAATATAATGTACAGCTACCAAAGCTAAAACCACACAAGGAAAATACTGAGATACCCTCATATAGAACTGATGACATAAGTAATACCATTGAAATAATACCTTTCTGGCATTCTGGCAATAAACAAACATGATGACTGCTACATACACATACACATACACATAAAACAGGCCTCTACCTTAAAATTATTATTATTAGTTATTATTATCACATTATGGGGACTGGCTAAATGTCTCCATATGGAAGAGAAGTCTCCATAATGTGACTTTCTAAACGGACTTAGGTTGCCACAACATGAGTAATACCTGGACCACACACACACACACACACAAACACACACAAACACACGCACACACACACGCACGAACGCAGAGGCTTTTCCATTTTGCTGGTTTGTTAATCCCAGCCATGTATGGGGGACATGTGGAAGCAGCTTGCCACAGCTGATAGGAGAATTATGTGGGTTTTAACCAGCTAAATAAATAATTATGTTTGTGTAAATTCCTCAAAAGGATTTGTATTAACTCCTTTTTTTGATGCCGGCTCAGAGATGTGAAGCATGGTGAGAAGACTTGTACCAGACCCACCATAATGAAGAGCACACGAGGACATAAACAATACCACAGGTGTCGGATAGACAAAAGTGTGTGTCAGAAAAGGTCTGAACCATTCGGGTTGCATTGGAGGGCACGTGCACACACCACACGCATGAACACACACACACACACACACACACACCCACACACACACACACACACACACACACACACACACACACACACACACACACACACACACATGATATCAGTCAAACCCAGGTCAAGCTGAAAGAAAGGGCCTCTAGTAGCAATAAAGAAAACTAGGAGAGTTAAATGTTGAGTCCAATCAAGCACTAATCCTGCTGCCATCATCACAGCAGATTACATATCATGGTGTCTGACATCAGTCAAATGCAGAAACACACACACACTCACGTACATGTGTTACAAATGAGTACATCTGCACATGCTCACAGCTAAAAATACGCTAATGTTTCGAAGCCAGCTCAACTTAGGGTAAACACAGCAGTGCACTGCACGTCAGTGATAAGGCCATCGAGGAGGGTAAAAGTATTCCCGTCTTTACTTGAGAAAAAGCACTCACTTCAACTTGGGGGGAAAAAGGAACCTATTTGTTTGCTGTGATTGAGTGTGCTTAGTTAAGCTTGAGTTTGAACTTTGAGGCAGAACAAATAATATATGCCTCATGAATTTTGAGGAGAGGAGAAAAGAGGAGAGGAGAAAAGAGGAGAGAGCCTCTATATCCTTATCTCTTTTTGGGGAATTGACAGGTTCCCTGAATATATCATGCATACATAATGTAGACTATTTGAAACTGCTTCAAAGTTAATAAGGGCAAAACTCAAAGTGATTTCTAGAATGTCTCATTTGTGTTTTGATATTATATTTTAGTACCAGACAATGATTTTATCAAATTGGAATAATTGTGATCCCCAGTTCTGTGATCCAGAGAAATACAATCAATCTGAAAAACATTTCAAGCATGAAAGAATCCTCTTACCATTATCTGTTGCCAGGAACGTGGCTTCATATACATTGTTTTTGACGTAGATGGACTCCCGGTCGAGCATTGCCGTGGTTACTATCTGACCGTTGGTTCTGTTGATGGACAACCAGTCCGCCGGGTCATTCAGCTTTGAATACCTAAAGACGCACAAGGACAGGTCGATGGAGAAGTTAGTGCCGGGCTTTTTGTGTTTACAAGCAATTATACATTTTCTCTTGCATCCGTGCATAGATTGCCTGCACACACACACACACTCACAAAATCACAACTGCCTGACCTTCACACAGTTTAATTCTTCATTGACTTCTCCTCCTGAGCCTGCAGCCTACAGTCAATTTCACCTCATTTTTAACTCCTGTGTACCAGGCACTGAAGTCAATTACCTCCCTAGTTAAGCACTGCTTACATGCTTATATTGCACATATTCACAGGAAGTGTTTTGCAGAAGGGTGTTGGGTGCAGGGAATTTTAGCCCTGGCAGGGTTGTATAGTGCATGCATGTGTTAGATATGGATGTTTGCAAAAAGGAAGCATGTGTATCGGCTGGAGAAGGGATGATAGCATCTTGGTGCTGATCGTCAAACAGGAAAGTGGACGTGGTAGCAGGTGGTGACTCTCCCCTGGAATAAAGTGAGGGGAAGGAAAGGGGGGGGGATCATCTCCAGGATTGAATCCCAATCTCGCTCGGATCTAACTGTTCTTGTTTCTCTGGCTTTTGTCGCTTTCGGCTCGTTCCACACTTTCTATTTTATCTGATCTCTCTCTCAACCAGCGCCGCCTCACCTCATCTTGCTGTGCTTTTGTATTCATACATTTTCGTATCCCCGTCTGTATCTTCTCATCCTCGTCTCATTCCCTCTGTGATATAGGGTTCATAAACTGCCACCTCTTCTGGCTGCAATTTCACTTTGATGAGTGAAACATCATCCATGGACATGTGACACCTTGGCCTTACACAACCAGGTTTCTACATCCATCCGATTTCATTTACTGAATGTCAGTTTGGGCAAGAAGGCCATGTTATTACATGGCATACACTCCTAGCTTTTAAATCCATCCAAATTGAAATGGATTTTCCCTTAACGTTGCTTTTATATTTATTAAATTGTTGTGTACTTACTGTCGGTATACAGCCTACTTTTTTATTTGTGCTTGATTAAATACCAGATACACAATTTCCTTACATAGAGGAGAAAAGCCAATAGGAGTGTGTGACAATGCTGTGGGGGGTTGACAGAGAGTATAATCTCTCTCCTGCAGAGAGGGAGGTGGGATTTTCCCAGCAGGCAGTGGGCTTGATCCCAGACGTAGCGCAGTGCGGGGAAGGGGATCACAGAGATGACATTCCCACACTCTAGATGGTTTCACACAAGCAAGCCAAACCCGCAGCCACTAACTGGCGGACTGTGAAATCACTGTCAGGACTAAAGTGAGTCCATCACAGTGGGAGGGCGGGATGAAAGGGTGAGGGAAACGATCAGGGCTCGGTGGGAGAAGGAAAGAGAGGCAAGGAGAGGTGACATTTGGAGGTAGCAGCATGGCTTTATGATCTGGTTCTGATATCCTCATTAAGACTGACTTTATACCTCGAGCTATTCTGCGTCCAACTGCTTCTTTGTTGTCTTTCCCAAACGGACTCTCTCTGTCTGGGCTGAGAAAAAAAATTCAATGTCTTTTTAGTCAAGTGCAGAATGAAATATAAGGGTCTGTTCACCCGTATACAAGAACGATGTCATTTCAATTATTCAATGTGTGGAAATTTATGAGGAATTTAATTTTGTTTATTTGCCAAAAGTAAAAATTAAATGGATGTAAGCTAAACACGGAAGTGGAATCAGCTAAAGATTAGCCTGGCTCTGCCTAACAGCACCTCTAAAGGTCACCCACTAACACAGCATAGTTTGTTTGTTTAATTTGTAGAGAAATTCCAGTCTGGAGCCTGGGGTTTGGAGTTACTGCTAATTACTTGGCAACCTCATTGTGATGACAAGACTCCAGGAAGTCACTTCTGTCAGCCAAGAAAAGGTCCAACATGTTTCTCTCCTCATAAAACCACATCTTACTTTTTAAAACAGCAGTTTGTGTAGCCAACATTTCTGATGTAGCCTAAATCACATATAATGTGTTAATTAGTCAGCATCAGAGTTGGATTTTTTTCATACTTCTGGACATAGCCATGGCAGCCATTTCCCAATTCTGTGTTTATGTGCTAAGCTAAGCTAATTGTATATTGTTTAAATTGCATAGAGGCTTGACAGTGGTCGAAGTATCGGTTCAGACAAAAATGTTGAAATGCTATGCAGGGTCGGGTTGGGGTCAATGATGTTGGCTAGGTTCTATGAGAAAACTTTATGCTGTACGCTTTTCTCCCGGGCTCGAACGGCAAATTTGCGGCCTGAGTCTAATGAGCACCATAAGGAAACTCTTATCACCATCCACTGTGCCATATGGAGGGAAATATCTCAAAGGTGAAAATCTCACAAAATGGGCAAATAAAGCAAAACCTATCTGCATGGCTTGACATAAGTGAGAAAATGTGTTTTTTGTGTGTGATTACGATTAACTGACCCTTTAATATCAGGGACAAAGAAAAAAAACCCTGAGACTTTTCCTCCTGTAATGGGCGATAAAATACCGCTGGAAACTTCTCATTTCTCCGCACAAAGCACGATAACACAAGTGGATGTGTGCCCTCTGATAATTAAAGCCGTATCACAAAGGTTTGTTCACAAAGCAGAGTGCTCTGCTCACCACCGTACTTTAATTAAGTCTCCTAAACAGCCCTCAGTGCAGATGTAATAAACCTGATATGGAGCAAATGAAGCCCTGAATGAATGGTCTTTGCAGCTGAGCTCATTTCCAAGACACTGAATAGACAATCCTCAGTATGATTCGTCTTGTTCTTCCAAACTAGAAACTCTCTTCTATGAAATAAGTTAACGGCAGATGGTCTGGCTTCATACAGTCATGCATAAATGTCTCTATATGGCCATTTCACTTCAGTTTCTTCGGCACCCTGTAGACGATGAGGTTATTTTGGCTATTAGAATGTTCCTGTGAAAGCTCCCAGTGTTTTTGTTTACAAGTCCCAACTGTCAACAACATAACTATGGGCAATTGGCAGTCCCCACCGCTAACTTTTTAACGAAGTGTTGTGCCAATATTTTCTCTACTTGGAAGGGTAAACAGTTCTTGTTTACGCAAGTGCTATTTTGGAATAAAAAATTAAAAAATCGGGTGCAAGTGTTAGATTTTGTGTGAAATTTTAATGATTTCTTCTCGTCTTTTTTTCCAGTGCTTTATTGAGTTCTTTCTCTCATTTTGATGTTGTTACGTGTCTGAGTACGGCCGGATGTATGATTAGGACTGGCAGGTAAGTGATCCTAGCAAGCAGCAGGGAGAGGCATGACATCTATTTTTTAAAACCTCCGACCCTGAGGATGAAAAATGCATGTCCTGAGCTTAGCCAAGGCGGTTTGGGTAATCATTTATGCCAGTGTCTCCAGTCCTGTGTCTCGACCTTACTGGTTGGGTGTCTGACAGGTGATGCGTGATGCCTCGTTCTCCCTCCGCCTCCTACCAGCCCTACTACTGTCCACTTTGCCTCCTGCTCAACCCCGAGAGGATGCTGTCAGTCCAATCCTCCTTTGATAAGCACCTGTCAAGTTTCCACCTTGACCTGGAGTCAACTCACGATCCACAGTTCCCTTCTGCCTCCCTTCACTGCAGTCCCGGTCTTGGTTCACCTTTATGGCTCCCTCTTAAATCTTCTCCATGTGTCTCTTTTTTGTAAGTGCACCAACCATTTACAAAGACATTCTGCTCTTTGTCATATGTAGAGACGAACTACAAACACAAATCTGAGTGTCCGCTGACTGCAAACAGTAGCCGCTGTGATCCACACGCGGACGCAGCTCCGGAGAACAACAGCGAACATTTAGGCAGAAGACACAGTAAATTACACTGTTTCAAGTCAAATTTGAATGTCAGGGCTTACGCACAGTTGGATGACACCACAGGAGCAGTATGGAGGCATTTAATGTTTTTTTCAGTTGTTTTTTACATTTGAAGTATCGATCACCAGTTACTTAAATTTTATTGGATTTGGCTGAAACACTGTTTACCCCTGAAATTCCAAAGGTGTTCACCTCCATCGTCATACTGGTGAGTAGATAATGAGTGAATTTCATTTTTGGGTCAACTATCCCTTTAACAAGCATGAGGATGCAAAAGGGGATGGTTATGTCATTAGAAATTTGCTTATCTCTTTTCGTACTTAAAGGCAGCATTAATGAGCCTTAAGGAGGATTCAAGAGACAGAGGAAGCAGGTGTGATTAGTGTCCTTGCATAACAATCTTGGATGAAAGTGGCGTTAAGGGGGGGGATTTATTGTGATACTGTCCAGATGGATCCAAATGACTGAGGTGCTGGTTTGCCATCCCGACATGGTGAGAGAAGAGGAAGGAGATTTGGTTTGTGTTAAGGAGACCTTGACAGACCACAGCATGGTTAGCTAACTTAATTCCAAGATGTCAGGACTGCGGTCTTGCCCAGGTCATCGGGAAACAAAAAAAACAGGAAGGGAACCCAAGAGGTCAAAGTGAATTTAGTCTGGAGAGAGGATAAGAGAGACAAAAAGAGCGCAGTGATAGAGAGGAAGAGCCAGCTGGTGACTTTGTCGTCTATCTAAATTATAACGTGCACCCAATTTACTCTCATTTGCTGTGAAATTAGCTGGGAAATTTGTTTAGATCGTTTCCCCCAGAGAAAACGGAGGGAAGGGGCTCTGGGAGTGTGAGGTGGTTGGAGGGAGGAGGTTTTAATGTCACAATAAACAGCCATGTTATCAACTCATTTACTGTGCTAGTCCCAAATTACACCAGCACATTCTATGTAAACACTGTGCATGTGACAATGAACACATGAGAGTTGTATGTTCGGGATCAAGAGATCTCGATATCTATACAAAAGAAAGTCTATTTGAAAGATTACCTAGATCTTTGAAAGACAATAATGCAGACATTGTTTAAAAGGAGATGACAAGGCTTCAGCAGAACCGATACAACCAAGAGAACTGTCACAAAGCAGTTTCAGTACAACTTCTGTCGTTTCACTGAACTCAGCATTTTCCCTTGAGGCAAAGAGACATAATTAGGTTGACATAACAAGCATTCATTGAAACCACATCATAAGTGGTGTATAACGTCTACAATGTTGTCTAGTTAATTATTCTTATGTGCCACAACAAAGGTTATATACTGTACGCATTCAAAATGTGATGCAAACATTCACTAACTCAGAACGACAACTAAAACTAAACAAACCTTCCAGAGACGCAGCTCCTTGCTCTTCGTTCTTGTCAGGTGTGTTGCACATGGTGACAAGTTTGTGCCCCTGTTACTGTCAGAATGACAGCAGGACTGAGAAAAGGTCTGCTGGTCGTTTAAAGGTTGGTTTACATTTAAAGTCCAGAGAGGATTAGTGCGGAGTAAGAGCACTGCAGGTGGACATAATGCTGTGTCAGACATTTGGGTTTCAGCCAGCTGTTCTCTTTCTCCTCCCTCCATCTTTTCTCTTCTCTCTCTCTTTCGCATGTGTGTGTGCGCACCTGCATGCATGTGCTGATGCAACATTCAGAATGCACACACTTCTGATTACCCCAGAGGCCATTGCTCCCTATTAACCTTCTTACCCTCCCTACTCCCCGTTCTCCACTGGCTCATATAATTTGCACAGCAAGACTTTGAGAGATGGGGTGATGCCAAAGTATAGTTCTCTTGTTGAACTCTAACCTCTAACTGCTGACATGGAACTCATCCAAGAGGCTCTTTAGCCCGATGCTGGTGCATAAAGAAGGATTTCTGCCAGGTTTGTACCTTCACTGCAGCTAGTTAGACTTCAAGATTGATTCAGACATTTTTCTTCTTTGTTCAGCGATAGACTAAATGTAGTAGAAATTATCTAATCAATACTAAATTATGTCGTACCACAAGGTAATTATACTAAAGACATGGTATTATAATGTCAGATGACCCGAAGACTTGTGATTTACTGTTTTCACTCAGTACCTGATTATCTGCTGCATCTGTAGTCGGTCGGGATCTGAGGCTGAGAAAGTTGTCAGGCTGGTGCCCGCAGGGACACCCTCCTCAAAGCGGATGGGTTTCGGGTTTGTGGGGAAATAAGGGGGTTCGTTGACATCCTGGACAGATATGGTGACCCCAGCAGTGGACTGGAGCGAAGACTGAATGCCATTGGCGAGGTGGGCCTGGTTGGACACCACCACTGTCAGCATGAAGGCACGGTTCATCTCAAAGTCTACTGGCTAGAGGGAGAAAAAAAGTTAAATTTAATTGAGTTTAAACTTTATAGAGAACATAGTTTATTGAAAATGAAATTCAGCACGAAGACCCTTCATACTTGAGCACTGCAACATGTACATTTGTGTCGTTAGATTTCCATTAGATCAGTTATCATATCTACATAGTAATTATTGCATCGGTATCATTGACTTCCAACGGACTCCAAAGTGGCGACTAATTTGTTTGTCTTCATTAATTCTCAAGTTACGAGCATTAGGTAAATAAACTGTGATAACTTGAGTACCTATGTTTGTTTGGCTTGCACAAACAATATTTGTATGTGTATAGAGGAAACACTGAATATTCATTAAGGTTCTTGTATAATCTTTTCTTACACATATGCTTTCTTAAGTACAAAACTACAGCCTTTATCCTTGATTTACAGGTAAAAAGAAAACAAGGCCTTTTCTCCTTCAATGGGAAAAAATATCACAGCTACAGTTGGCAGTGTATCATTATTACTATTACATTTTTATGAGTAAACCATGTCAAGTGTTCAAGCATAAGTGTACTATAAATATTATGCTGATTATGGTGTTAAAACCCCTGTCAACATTTCTCTTTCCCCTGTGGCTGTGGAATATGTGTTCAACCTTGTTGATGATAAAGGACAAGATAAATGAACAGATGTCGTGACAAGTGGACACACACACACACACAAACACACACACACACACACACACACACACACACACACACACACACACACACACACAGGATAGGAGGATACAGCAAGGCCTATACTATTCATAGGGTGCTCTGGCATTGGATAATTGTGCCTTTTGAGTGAGTGTGTGTGTGTGTGTGTGTGTGTGTGTGTGTGTGTGTGTGTGTGTGTACTCTACAGGGGGGTTTGATAGCTGAGCCTAAATCGGACTGACAGTTTCGTGCTCTTCTAATGAAGACTACACAATCAGGTTCAAATGACAACAACAAGAAGCAAGGAAATAAAAAGGAAAACAAATTACACTACTGGTCCATTTTTGCACGGGCAGATGGTGATTACCGCCGCGAGGCTTGTGTCTGTGGTGTTTGATGGTGATGATAATGACGTTGAGCACATCTGTATGTTGCACTGCCTCAGTGTTATCAATGGATAGCGTGGCAGCAAACCTCTGATATAAAAAAAAAAATCCTTGATCACGCAGCTTGGTTGACAAGGGCACTGGAGTGAATACGTCTGTTTGTCTGTGTATGTGGACACACACACAGGTTTAAGTAAATGTAAGCACATGAGTGTGGATTCGTGTGTGACCCCATGGTGCAGTGGGAACCCATTTACAGGCAAGCCACGCTCAGGGCTCTTTGATCTACGGCCAGTGGTATTCAGAGCACAGGGAGGTCTGGAGTATAGCTGTAGGCAAACTAAAACACACGTGCACACACACACCCTGAGGGACACCAGAGGGGTGAGAGGTCAATAACACGGATTCCATCTTTAGCCCATGAGCCATCACATCTTACATCTCCTCTGTATCGCATCACTGGTTCCTCTCTCTCTTTTACCTACTTTGTTTTGCTGGACTCCAACTTCCCACCCCCTCCTCTATTCACCTCCTACCCCCCATCACCAACTTCTGTGTGATCTATTCCCTGTGGTCCGCATCTCTCGATCCACGGATATCTGTGTCCGCATCACTTCCCCTGTCATCTTCTGTGTTAATCAGAAGCTTTGATTTACATATCCTAATGATTCATGTGAACCGAGCGGGTGTGTTTGTGTGTTTTCCTCTATGCTTGTTTGTCTACAGGCTTTGTTAGCATGCAGCGAAATGAGACTACATCTCATAAACTCCCCAGTGAGCAGAGTAAATGTGTGACATGTTCTGGGTGCGACCCCAGCCCTTGTTTACAGAGGAGCCCAGGTCCCTTCTGGGAAATTGAGGCATACCTGGGTGTCACTGTGTTTCAGTGTGTCTGCATAAGTTGCAGCAGATGCCTTGTTCAAAATAGGAACACCAAGGTAGTGCCTACTTTTGGCTTCTTGATTTTACCCATCGTACCTTGTCTGATGTGAACCATTCTGGCTTCTCTTCCCTTGGAGCTAGCTTAAGCCCCTCTGTTTACTTGTTGAGACAGTCTATTTCTCATCTCTTCCCAGGAGGTGTCCTGTCTGTTATTTCCTGATTTCCTGATAACCTCCCATGGGTCTCCATGGCAGCTTACGGCTACCCGGCTGCCTGCTGACTTTTACATAAGGGTGTCAGAGGAATGGATTATAAAAGGCAGTCATCTAGAGATAATGAAGAGAAGCAAAATGCCAATGCTCATTGCTCTGGGTGCAGTGGGAATTACAGGGAGATGGTATTGCTGTTTTTTCAAACATAACTATGTGATGCGAGATGTGATTTGCAAGAGTGAGATACACGAGCATAATACCCCTGGGTCATTAGGGTCATGAAAATAAACTAGTTATTTCTACAAAACACGTGTGACATGATAATCACATTCACAGTGAACCACTCACGGATGAGCACACAAACACAAATCCTAAAGGCCATTCAACAGGACGCATATTTACACACTTAACATACACACAAAAAATACCATGAATATCAAAAATATATGTTTATTTTTTTGCTGTTTTTCTGAATATTTTCCTGAATGGTTTTAAAACTCTCTGGACAACCTGCGTCTGAGAGGTTGAACACGAACACAAGGTTGTTACAAGACATAGCTTTGTTGTTGCTGTCATTTACCGGAGCGGCTAGCACATTATGGGTGTATAAGAACTGTTGCCTTTGTAATTGAGAAATCAATACCTAATTTGCTACAGTGGTCTCGCCAGCCATTGTGTTTGTGTCTGCGTGTGAGTGTATGAGCTGTTTCTGAAGGGTGCGGCGGCCTCCAATCCCTCATTTGGACATAAAGGGGCACATGAAAGGCAAAGACCCCAGCATGTCCCCATTTAACTTTATAGCCTGTTATTGTTACTTGTGCATGTTCCAGAGGGGATCTCACATTCAAAACAGAAAAAAAAGACATGACACTGTTTCTTCCACACAGCTTTATATAGAACGGTGTCTTACCTTAACCACAGTGACCATGCCATCATTGGTGATGGGGTCAGTGCGGATGGTGAAGTGCCCAGACGGGTCTCCGCTGATGATTCTGTAAATTGCGTTCCAGTTTGGCGAATGTGGTTGGTCGGCATCGATCACTGTCAGATTAGCCACCACAACATCCACTCGATTCTCCGGGACCTCACCAGAAAACTGCAGAGGGAGAAGATGTTACTTTGAAAGATGCTGCTTTGAAATATCTCCATTTTGACAGCTGTTTGAGAGGCCAATTTTTACAAAAAGCCACTAAGTGCCATCTCTCCATTTTTTCTTTTTCTTCAAGTTTTCAGGTAGAGTAGGTTTAATGACCTTGCTTTTAGCACCGCTGAGTCAAGCAGTAAACCCAGTTACACACCAGCAAGTTCATCCACACAGGTGCATAGTTCCAGTTTCAATGTTTTTTATTTTTTCTTCATTCCAGTTAACAAGCCTTGATGAGAAAAAAAACATTTTGTTCCTTTGAAATCCAGAGTGACAGAGAAGGAGGCCGGCAGCAGCAGAGAGGGTTAAAACATCAGTTTGAGTGTATACGAGTGGCTTTTAGTTGTCCCCATGCTGTACAAACACATGTGCTTTGTCCTGATAAGCCTGATGAGGAGTGAGCCGCTGTCTGTCATGTGTCTGTTATGGTGGGGATTGATCAAAGCCATATAGGCTCAGCGGATAAAACCCACAAAGGCAAACCAACCCGTAAAACACAAGTCGACCGCAGCCCCACCTTCACAACCAACCTATCAACTCTTAACCAATCATGTGGGGTCAGAGGGTGAACATGTTGACATGTCCTCACCTCATCTAGAGGCAACAGGCATGTAGCACTATACAGTCACGTGTCACTACTGGTAACAAGCGTGGAAGAGCCACTGAGCGGCTTATGTGAGTGTAGGATATCAAAGAGCAAAGCCCCCGACCAAACACTCAGAAGGACCTTAATACCCTGCCTGGCAACCCTCGCATCACCCAGCAAGCAGCAGCGGGCAGATTAGGAGGCTGCGTCAGGAGAGCTGTTCAGAGAATCAATGACATTCTTAAGACAACAGACAAGTCCGGGTGGTCGTGATGCACTGCCTGCATTGGATAAGTAGGCATGCTTGGTTTGTTGGTATCAGAGCGAGTGTGTGTATGTGTGGTTTATTACTGTGGTCGGGTCCAGGGACAAATGCCAATTCAATGAAATAAAACTCCAGATACTTCTTAAGCTCCGAAGGACCCTTGAGCATCTTCTTTCTCTGTGCACAATAACAGTAACCAGATCTGATGGAAAAAAGTGACTGTCGCAGCTCTGATTATCAATATCCCAGTTCATTCTCCCATTATTTCATCATAAAGAGAGGAATGGACGGGGTTACATCAGGCATCCAAAGCTTGTGTAGAAAGAGTAATTTCATTTTCTCATTTCAATCTCAACATGGTGTGACAGTTTCACGTTTTCTTCAAATAAGACTTTTCAATACAAACATTTAGCAAATAAATCTCAAACGGTTCATTGAAAAGGAAAATGTTGAAAGGCCCAGCATTCTGTAAATATCAATTTAAGGAGGTGCAGGAAGTCAACTATGAGTCCCAAACAACGACGCGGTAAATCAGTCACTGAAATTAAAATCTGTCATCTGCGATTGTAATATAGAATCTGGTTGAACTGTTTTCTGCTCTGATCAACTGTACTGAAGAATTAAGTGTGATTCAACAAACCAAAATAAGAATCTGCAGAGAAAAATAAAAGCAAATCCCAATTCTTCTCCTTGTTTTGTTCAACGTGACGGCTTCTCCACCTCTTTCAGACTTCCTTTCATGTTATTGTCAATGATGCGATGCATCATTTGTGAGTTTCAAAAGAGCATTAGAGTCTCTCTTTGAAAACCATTGGTTCCCTCTCTTTCACTCGTCTGATGAATATTGTTTTGACACTTGATGGTTCGAGCAGTAGAAGTTGCTGCATGACCGTGGTGTCTTTCAGCTCAGCCTCTCTCTGATCCGGTAGCTCTCCCTGCTCTGATACTGTCTCTGGGAGGGTGAGGGTCTTGTGATTGTGACTGGCACAGAGTGCAGTTGACTTTCTCGCAGCACTTGACAAAACACTTCTTGCCAACACCCTCACCCTCCTGTCACCGTGTTGGCAGTGGGGGAAAGACTAAAGCGGGCGAGGGGAGAGGAGAGAGAGGAGAAGTGACAGGATACTTCATCATAGGAACGTTGTGCAGGATTTCTACTGCAGTGCTCAGTTGTCCTCCTTCGTTCACCATCCTCACAGACGTGTTGACTGCTTGACTGTAGGCCTTTACACTTAATTATAAAGTATTCAGTACAATTTACTGTAGCCGCTCCGGTCAAAAAACCCACTAATGGCCATTCACTTTTGTCTGAGATGGGACGGGATCCAATCGTATTCAAATAACGCTGCAGTCGACTCTGATCAGTCGCTGTGGAAACATGACACCCGGGTGTACGTGTTAACTTCCTCTTACTTGTCTCCTTTATCTAAACAGTGCTAATGCTGCACCTTTTCCTGGGCGACTTTATGACGCACAATGAAATTATTATTGTACTTTTTGCTTTTTACACAACAATATGCAACAGCATTTTTTTTCTTCACATCATGCAAGACGCACAGTGAGAGAGCTTCTCAGTTTCCAACGTGATCAAATTTGACTCACCAGGGGAAAAAACTGAATGCAAACTCCTCTGCTGGCAATGAGAAAGGAGTCATTTGCATGAAAAATAGGTTCAGGAGATACAGTTATTGTTGCAGTGTGCTGTATACATAAACAAAAAGAAGAGATAAACAACTTTTTCTGGTGAATCTTATTCATCTGCATCACAGAAAAAAATGCAGAGCATGCATGCACCCCCCGAGTAAGCACCCAAAGCCTTCACATCAGAACACATGCACCACCCTTTGCCGCCTTGAAAAATAGGCCACCCTCTGATAGATATGATGAAATATTAATCATCAACATTAAAGACAAATTCCCCCAAACTTTATATTTCTGGGACACAGTGAAAGATCTACAGGGTTTATTGCAAACGCTAAATATTTGCATAATGGCCTGCATTCTCAACAAAATGGCTTTTACGTTATGCCGCCACTGAAACGGGTGATTTATGAAAGGTGTGGGTAAAAGTGGTCCGCTCGTCGTGGCTCTAAAACGACGAGATTTATCATCAGTTTCCATGATGTGGCGATGGAAATGCACTTAAACACGGTGGAATAAAGTTAGAGAATATTAATCTATTACTGGCCACAATCATCAGTACAGCACCATCAGTGGAGAATCCCAAAGCAAAGGAGGGGAGGGGGAGGGGGGGGGGGGGTGTCTCATGCTTTATCACTGCTGCTGTAGAAAATGGCTCCTTTGACTATTTTTCATCTTGGATTCTGGTGGTGGTCCAGTCATCGACTCCTCTCCCCTCTTTGGTGTCCTTTTTTCCCCCCACCTCTTTTTTGTGTCTTTTCATCCTCCTGTCCCCCCCTTCTCTCTGTACATTTTCTTCAGCGTGTGATATCACAGCTCTCTGACGAGCTCTAAGGCTGATGCATGCTCACCACCATTGATAATTCATCATTACGAGAGTCTTAATAGCCCCCAGGGTAAAAGCTAATGCTAACTGCTTCAAACCTAAAGAGCCTGGGCTACAGTAGAACTGCTGATACGGCTTCAGCTGCTTTCCCTGCAGCTGCGGAGCTAAGAGCTGCATCTGCCTGTGAGGTTCGTGCTCTCATCGCTGAGGAGATGCGTGGAATAAGTCTGAAGACGTAGTGACACCCGCAAGGATTTCTAACCTGAAAATAGAATGCAGACAAACGGACACCATCTTTCCCTCCCTGAACAAATGCATGCCTTTGCCACAATAAATCAAATGTTGACTCTCTCAGCCATGCAAATAATAAATCAAGTTTTTTCCCCAATCCGTCAGCGAGAAATATTACCACCTCATATGACACGCATACGTCTGAAGATTCAGTGGCTCTGAGAGAAATAATCCAGAGAGTTACAGTGGAATAAAACCACATTAACTTTTTAACAATACTTTTTTTTAACATCACTAATTAATTAAGTGATGACGTTGCTGAATTTCCCCACCAGTGATACCATACATTATATCCAGTCCATTACTCTGGGCTTTGGAATTTTACCTCGTTCTTAATAATGACCGTCTGTAATGTCATCATCATTCTAAATATCACAATCACGACAACAATCATTAACAATTCGCTGGCTCTGGTTTTTTTCTTTTCTTTTGCTGATGAAAGTCAATGATATGGATTAATGTGTGTGTGTGTGTGTGTGTGTGTGTGTGTGTGTGTGTGTGTATACAAGGAAATTACCATTTGCACTCCATAACCAATGCAAGTGTAATTACCTTCTTTCTCCTTTCTTTATTCCAGTGCTCTCTCTTCTCTCCATCTCTTCACCCTTTCTTCTCGTCTTTAATGTCTTTCACTTGCTACCCTATTATTACACTTTTGCCGTAGTGTCATTACTGCGAATATTTTCCCCTCCGTTATACAAAAAATCTTTGTCAATATCAAAAACTACCACAAACACTCCAGAACCAGTAGGTGGTGATAAAGTCCACTTCAATGATACTAAATATCCCTGTTAGTGTGGACAGGTCATTCATTTCCACAAAACCCTCATCCCTCATCTGTAGCAACTCACCGTTCTGGAGGTCAACATGGGAGGGTTGTCGTTGATGTCAGTGACAGTGATAATGGCGGTGGCCGTGTTGGAGAGGCCAAAGTTCAGGTTGCCCTCCATGTCCGTGGCCTGCACGATGATGGTATACTGAGACACTTTCTGTTGAAGGCAGAGAGGAAAGAGACAACAGTGTGCAGTTATTGTCTGCAAAACAGCTTTCATTTTCTCTCTTCTAAGCAGCAGCCACATACTGTGATTCCCAGAGGAGAAAAAAGCAGAGCCTGTGCTCTGTTCTTTAGTCACTGTCCACAGTCTTATATGAAAAGCAGAATTGCAAGGGTGAAGTCTTTTATCGAAATAACTTGAAACCTCCTCACGAAAGATTTCCAGCCTTGACACCCTCTGCAACGGCTGCACTGTGAAGTCTGCCCCTCATGGACGGACGTGAGGACAATGATCTGACTGACAGACTATGGAGACAAAATGTGAGACAATGATAAATGCCATCATCTTTTAAAATGACACAGCGTTTCTTCAATGGAAGCTGCAATATGCTTCTCTTATTTGTGTTTTTTGTACTTGGGTGGGTTTGTGCTGCTGCAGCCACCTTCCCTCCCCATGCCTCCTCTCTCTTCCCTGGCATCCTCCATCTCTTCTCCTGTCCCAGGGTGCAGTTAATGGGCTGCAGGACGGATGGAGCCCAGGAGCCGACTGTCTGGATAATGTGTCTCGACGCTGAGATTCCCAATTACATTCCCAGTCTCTCTCTCACCTGCTAATTACTGAGTAAATATTCCAATTAGGGCCAGGACGCCACATCAGGAGGATTAGACAGCTCCTCTCAGAACCTCTCATCTTGATGCCAGACAAGATGCTGAACTCCAACCTTGCACTCACGCTCTCATTAACACCCACACATACACACAAGCACAGACAAAAACACACACACACTGTTTTTTCCCTCCATATCTTATTTAAAAGCAGTGCTCGCCTGACTGTCCCATCAGCCTGTGTGTACAGCGTGTACACAACACTCTCACTAATTAGACAAGGGAGTAATTATGTAGAGCTCCACCGAACCTTTCAGCTTTGCAACAACACAGCGGCATGACCAGGTTCCTCTGGAGAACCAAGGTCTGTTACTGTCAACAAGCTTTTTAAAAGTCCGCTGCAGACCAGTGCAAAGAGGGGAATCGGTGTGGGAGTTTATAAAGGAGAGGAAGAAGACATTTCAAAAGTAAAGAACAGAGGGGAGGAGGAGAGACAGCAGGGGAGGCAGCAGAGGCACAAGGGAAGAGGGCTACCAAAAATAGATGCCTATGTTATTTTTTGTGTCTTTTTTTCGAGGCACCTAACACCTCCAACAACCCCGCCAAGGAAGGGAAGGGAGACACAGAAACTTTTCAAGTTTCAAAGGGCTAAAGTGCTAACGGAAAGTGGACCAGAGAAGCACTGCAGTCTGCATCTTCCTATTCAGTTTATGTACAGTAGAGTATAGAAGCTCAGCTTTTCTCACTGCAAGGTTTTAGACTTCTTATCTGCTCTGAAAGGGGAATGTCTTAAGCAAACAGGAGTGTGCGTATGTTTGCTTCAGTCAACGTCTGTCCCTGTCAGAGCCAATCTGAGTGTTAGGGAAAGAGGGCCTTTTTTTTGGAAAGATGTGCCGTAATGTCTGGTCCGCACTTCACACACAGTGTTTACTGTTTGAAGGTAAAGCAAGAATCGGGATTAGCTTCCAAGTTGGGATAATACATGTAGTTGTGTTAGTTAAAGATCTGAAACAAAGAAGATAATCAGGTTTACCGGACTTACACTTGATATTAAGATGCTGATATGGAGACGATGTCCCCTACTAGCGGACCTGGTAGCCCTGGATAACTTTCGTTCTGACCAGGCCCTTTGCTGCGTGTCTTCCCACATTCTTTCCTCCCATTTCACACTTGAGCTGTCCTCTCAATAAAGGCTGAAGTGGCCAAAAAATTGCTTTTAAAAAAGTGCAAATTAGCTCTGTGAGGCTGACAAATTTGTCAACAAGCATGACCTTGGGTCAAGAGAAGAGATGCTGCTCTGGGCTTTACTGTCTGTCAAGGCAGGGGTGGTCTGTATTTTGACTTGTTTGACGTGGCAGGAAGACGTGAGCTCTTATCTCGTTGGGCAAATGCTTCTTTCTGTAGAATATGGTCAATCTGAATAGGGAACACTATCACGTAGAATAGTCACATCTATCAGCCGAACCTCCCCTCATACCTCTCAAACTCACTCTGGCACCCCCAATGTCTCATGTCAATCACCCCATCTTCTTTTCCAAATTCACACTCACTCACTCCACCCTCATCATAATACCACATCAGCCTTGCTCCCTTTTTGTTCAGTCATTTCCTCCAGTTTCCTTTTGTCACCTCCACTGCCAGTGTTTTATGGAGTGTAGATGTGATTATATGGGCTTTTGTGTTTGTCTGACAGGTGTCAAGGGCATTCCATCTCAGATATTTCCACTCTATCTTCACCACACAAACGCACACATGCAACACAACATGAGCAGCCCAATGCAGCGTGATGTGTTGTTAATAGGTCTGTCACCGGTGACAGTTTGGGACGATGATCTGTCTCTGAGATTTCTTTGCAGAGTTGTCTTTGGCATATCCATGCCGCGTGAATACACACATTTGGATCTCGGCACAACTTTTATAGCTCCATAAACAAGGTGACCGCAGAAGCAGGCAATTTAGTGTGAAAAAAAGATGGCTTGATGTGGGTTTGTATGTGTTTGTGTTTGTGTGTGTGACGACAAAATATTTTTAAGTCACATCTCAGAGTTTCATCAAAGTTGTTGGATAAACGATGATTTGGGTATATCTTCTAACTAGCAACACATGTTTGGCTTAATTTGAATGATAGCTGGGATGAAGCTGACCCACCTCTCGATCGAGACCCGGCGCCACCGTCACGATATCTCCCGTCTCGCTGTTGATGGTGAACATGTTGGGAATGGGGCTGTGCGGCGTCTGGGACAGGATTCGATAGCGCACCATTCCGTTAGCGGTGGTGTTGTCGTCCGCATCGAACGCCGACAGGTGCATCACATATGTTCCTGAGGAGGACGATAACATTTTTCAACATTTATAACATAAATGCAAGTACTCCAATAACAAAAAATTTAAAATAACTATGTCATTTTAAATGTTTATCAAAATACGAAGATTTGTTTGACCTTTATCTGTGTTAACGTAGGACTGGGTAAAACTTTAATGATGACATAACACAAGTGTCCTTTTGAGAGAAGGAGAGTTTAATATATTGGTGACACAAATGCACCCTTAACTGCTTCATTACACCTAAATACACTCTCATTACAGCCTACAGGCCCATTTACACTCCACCTTACATATATTTATTCGTTAACGGACAGAGCCCTCTGTCTGAAATGTTTTCTAACTATTCTTGTGTAACTGAATTGACTATGTTTCAAAATGTCACAGCTAACAGTTACAATATACAACTGAATCTAGGGGTTGGAAATGAAGCATTATTCTGTCTTTGCTAGTTGTTTGCTAATAGTAAATTTCTCTGTCCTTATTTAACGGATCATTTTGTGCTACCATGCCTTTTATTAGATCATAAAACAAGAGGAACAAATGCACTGTGTGCACTGCAATACTATCTGTAATCAACCATCCTACCAACAGATTTTAATGATATACACTGGTTATATTCACACACTGATGCTGGTTAATGTGAAGATGAAAGTGCTTAATATACCACAAACATAAAGTAGATCTACATGCAGACATTACTCACATTATACTTATTGTACTTTGCATGAATCAGATTATTCTGATATTGCTTCGTTTATTACTTAGCAAGTAATCTAGATGTTAGATGCCAGTTTCTTACATTGATCTTTACTGATTAATGCAAAACTTGAACAGATTCTGGAGATGAAAATGTCTCCATCTTGAAGAGCAAGTAAGCACAGGCATAAATATGTAGACACTGTTGTGTTGCAGAGCTACCCTTGAACGCTGCCTGTTGGTTTTCCTGCCTCCATACACACTCACATAACTCTGCGGCATCACTGCCTGTCACCCAATCTTTCCATCTCTCTCACTCTCTCTCTCTCTCTCCCCTCATGCTCCCCCTCTCTCGTGGCTGATTGTAATTGCCAGAGATAGTGATATCATCCCAGTGACAGCCCCTGTCCGAGGATAATTGTAACCGCAGCTCCCATTTCAAACTTCATTACATTTCAAAGCAACATTTGTCAATGACTCGGCCAGAGGGAGCACTCTAAAGGCCTCTCAGCGAGACGAGAAATAAAAGCGAGGGGGAGCAAAAGAGAGAAATAGAGGACAGACTCCATATTTGGTTAGATTCCAAGAGGAGTGACTATCAGTCCTTCACCCATCTTTATTTCTTTTAGATGGAAGGATAGAGAGAGGGAGGTGAAGAATCACAATGGCATCGCATCAGCGGGGTAATTTCATTAAGCTGCACTCTTAGGGGGTTTAATGTGGACCCTTTGTACGGGCGTCCTAAGCTGTGCCTGACAGGATTAGGTCCCCATAATGACTCTTTAATTTGCAAACTAATTCAAGTCTGTAATTGGCCTTCCATTGAAACTACTGGAGCTCTAAATTCTAAAACGCTATTTTTTTTTATGATTATTGTTTAGCAGAATGTCATGCACGCCACAGAGACTCGTCTGCTGTGTATGTGTGTGTGTGTGTGTATGTGGGATGGGTGGGGGTGCGCTGAGGGGAAATGGTAGCAGAGAAAGAAAGAGAGAAAGAAAGAACAAGGAAGAAAGAATTTTATTGCAATTCTGGTGCAATAAACTTGGCCTCATCACACTCAGACTCACACACATGCATGCACACACAGAGCTCATCTCTGAGATTCTTGCGCTCTGAGGTTACACATAAAATGACCCAGTGGTGCTACAGAGTGGCGCATTTAATCCTCAATCTCCTCTCCACCCTGAGCACCTCTTTGCTTTATGGCCACTGCTGAAGCCGACTAAATGAAAAGTCACTATAGGAGACAGATCCTCCGTCTGCTAAATCAGGGGGAATGGAAATTTCACAGTTGGGTCAAAGACTGCCTGGTGTCGTCATACTTACCACACAATACTAGTCGATCATTGTCCCTCCCTTCGTATCTAATACAATTGCACATTTCTTTAATCCTTCAAATGTTTTTAATGTTTAATTAACACGTGAATAATGAGATTGCTCCTGCTTCACACTTTACTTGATGTTTTGTTTACCTGGTTTCGAGCCTTCGTCCACGGAGCCATTATACACCTGGTTTTTAAACTCAGGTCTGTTGTCGTTCATGTCGATGACGAAGATGTACAGATCGATGGGGTTCTCCACCTGGTTCCCATTCATGTCCACAGCGTGGGCACGCAACTGAGAAACACAAAAACTTAAAGATTATTTCATGTTACAGCACAAAACTGTTGGGAGAGAAAATCCACAAAACCACATTTCACTGTACTTTGGATCAATTTCAAAACTATGGAACCTGCACATATTTTACTTGAAGTTGAATACTTGTGGTCAGAGATGGTGATTGAGGCAACTTCCAGAGTGAATTACTTAATAATTAAGGGATTTAGGCCACAGGTATTTTGTCTGAAGGTACAAATGTCAGTTTAATTATGTTGTGTTATTTATAATTATATATATGTAGAAAAATAGCTGCTTTAAGAACCTCAATTCATTCATCATTCATTGTATTACTTGTGAAACCACAACTTCACTCTGAGTCTGCTGTCTCCATCAATATCCGGCTTAAATTACTAACTTGTGCTTTTTGTTTTGTGCCTTCATTTTAAGAGCAAATTTTCAAAACAAAACAAATTTTCAAAAATCATTTCTGAGATACACACCCTTACTCTTTCAGAGTTTTCCCAGATGTCTGCACACAGGGAGATGCAACATTAATAAAACAAAAAAACTAACTGTGAAAAACTGGATTTATCCTTCAAAGTAAAAACTTTCAAAGCTGAACAGAAAAATACCTGAGCAGTGTTTTGTGAATTGGGCGATGAAACGCTCAATAACACAGTGATTGATAATACATGCATTATTGAATTATAAAGACTAAACCAAAAGATTCAACTGAAGTCATAAGTCGAATTCTGGATATTTTTCTTGCCTTTGCGATCGTGTGCTTTGTCCAGACTTCTTATCTTTTTTACCCCAGAAGTTTTTATCTCAGCAGGCCCAAAAACCAGAAGCATCTTATTTTATTGGAAGTTGGCCCTGCTGCAAAGGCGAGGTGTCTGTTTCAGGATCACAGTGATGAATCCCGAGCCAACATTCTCTTTGATTTTGTTTGAAAGACAGTCGTGAAATCTCCTCAGAGTCGGCCCATCTCAAATTCAACACGGATGTGCTCAGACCAATGGAATCACCAACTAGGATTTTCTCACAAAGTTTTGACATGAAGTTATTACTGGAATCAATACGTGATATATAAACCAGTCCTGGCTGCTTTCTCTCTTATGAAGTCTGGGGGAAAAACACACGAACTGAAAGAGAGCTTGAGAAAATAACAGAGTTATCAGGGAAATGTTGAGTTTGAATGTTTGTGGTCTGTTGTTCTGCAGCCACACGTGAAGGTCAAAACAACAGACCAAAGTGGCATCTGAAAATGAACTGCTCGCTTCAGTTTAAGGCTGTTTTGATTCACTTCACCTTACCTGGGAATGTTTATATCCCTGAACATGACTTATTCAGTGATATTCCTGTCAGGTGGTAGCACTGGGGGATATGTTTAGTTTATACGAAGGAGGAAAGAAAAAAGAACTCAGATACTATCTACATCCTGCTCCTAACAACATAGGCTGATAAATATTTATTCTATTAAAATGTCAGCAATCGATTCTTAGAGCAAAGGCCCCTCCGACTTATGGGTTGTTAAGGATATCAATCTATAGGAAGGCCAAGGGAAGAGAGGCCGGACGGCCCTTCTGGAAACAGATTGTAACATGAGCCTTTTTTCCATCATGTATGGAGAATTCAGGGGAATCGTTCTCTTTCCAACTGTCTGATGGGAAACATACTACCTGGTCACTGCAGCAGCATGAGAGCCAGATAAGTGAAATACCCTCTAGGCTCATTTCAGCAGGAAATAGAATAAAAAGCATTCTCCATCGGCTTCCTCTCCTCAGAGAGGTGAAGATCTCCTCCGCTGCTGCCTGTCCACTCCTCTCCACTGTCTGCTTCCACTCTACGCCTCCACTGAAATTCTGTCTTCAGGTCTCCCTGAGGTTAATTTGACTTTACTTTTTCCACTGCATTGTCTGATCTGTCCTGCACCCAGTATCCGCGCACGCTGCCATTGCATCTCGCCGTGTTTGGAAGCCAAGCCCCTTATCTACACCAACCCTCATCCCTCCATCCTGCATGCACCCACACCCTAATTCAATAACAGCAGGAGTCAGAGATTACCGGCATGTTTAAAGAAGGCAAAATGTAATTCTGGGTCCACATTAAAGTTATTATCTTGAAAGGCAGGGGGAGAAAACAGAGCGCACCATGCAGTGCTCTGCATTTGGCAAAGAGGAAGCATCCTGATAGAGATAACAGCAGGCCAGATGCTCCAAGGTTTTTCTCCTCATAAGAATGCGTCTTATGTTGCTTGGCTAGTTTTGAATTTCAGAGTGCTCATTCTTTTGAGAGAAAAAGAACCAGACCATAACTTTGTTCTGCCCTTGCATGAAATATGAAGTAAACAAATGAAAGAGCACAAAGTCAAAAACTTTTGTGTGTTGTGTTGTAGTTTTCCAGGATAATGTTGCTCAGTAAATACAGTATCTTTCGTCCCTAACAGCATCAGAGTAATTGATCGGAAACACCTTCCCTCATCTGTTTACATCTTTACCTTGTCTCATTTGGTTTCCCCCTTCAATTTGTATTCCACACCATTAACGAACACTTCTGCTCCACAGCAAACACTGAATTTAAGTAAAGCAGCCTTTAGAAAGCCTTTGCCTTTCTTAACAAATCACCTCATTGATTGGAGTTTCTCGCAGGTATTAATCTGCTCGGCTCCCACTAAAAGCTTGGGCCTGCCAGCTCTCTAGGACTGTTACTCAGACTCCACTCCCATAGAAAAACAAGGACGGCGGTACAGAGACAAACCAGACACAGAGAGTGATAAACCCACTGTGGTTACTACACTACACCAAAACCTTCTTTTAATGGCAGCAGATAGAGCAGCTCAGGCAGAAATACAAGAAGTTAGTGCTTGATTAAACTTTAAATACACTGACTGCTTAATATGCCCATTCTTAGAGCAGCATGCACAGCTCACAGGCTGCGGAGAGATGCTTCAAAAGAAGCAGAGCCACGACAGGTGTCGCTATTTATGGTAGGAAATGGCTTCAGACCAGCACAGCCATCAGTAACCTTTTCACATTTCTGTTTCATTTTAGGTTAAACTGTCAATAAAGATGGACCGCTTCAGGATACTTCATGAGGCCCCACCTCCACCATGTTAGTGGATGGGACATAGACAAAAACCGAAAGTCAAAATACACACCAAATCCCTTTTTTCTTAAAGATAGTTTTAGGTAGTTCTCATCACACTGGTGTATTTCCAACTGCTTATTTTTCTAGTAAGTTTGGTTTTGATTAAATATTTGATGATATAAAACCAGGTGAGACATCATGATGGTAATCGAGGACCTTGAAATGCACAAGATGGCGGCGTTCCTACCCTGAATATTTGAGCTGTAATTCTGCAAAGTGTGGGGGAAAAAAAGGTGCATCACTCATCTTTATATTCAATCTACAGATTAAACAATCATTATACAGTGGTTTGTTTCCTCAGCCAAGGTTGATCTCTGATTGACTCTGAACTCAGTGATTGATTATAACATTCTCTGACTTAACACTTCATTCCACCCAGATGCTTTGCATATAACACAAAGTGGATATGTGCAAATTGGAGATTCCATCATTCTTTTCAACATCATTATGCACTAGACTAATGCTTGCTGTGATTCAATGTGTTCATGCTTAATAACGTAGTGCAGTATTCGTATGTAATGTTTATGGAATGAATTTCACTTAATAGCTTCTAAAGCTCATTTGTTTTGTTCATAATTTCTTATATTATGTGTTATGGTTTTTCTCATGTGTAACTACACAGATTCTGAGTCAGACCCATTTCTGTTGCAGTGGTAAAGAAACTGTTTGTGTCAAAGCGTTTAACGGCTTTATAATAATGTTCACGAGTTTCATCTCAAAAGTCGTTGCTGGCGTTGTGTGCATGTACGTGTGTGTCAGGCCGAGAGAAAGAGAGACGGGGCGAGAGACACTCACGTGGTAAGAAGAGCGATGTTCTCGATCAAGAGGTTTGGTGACAAACATCTTCCCGAGCACGGGGTCGATACTGAACACCTCATTGGGCGGTTGATCCGCTCCAACCCCAGTGATGCTGTATCGGATTGAGATGTCCTGGTCCTGGTCAGAGCGAATCTGCATCACATGAAAGAGAAGAACACAAAATGAATCAAGTGATTATCGGTCTCATGATGTGTTTCTAGAAGCGACGCCACTTTCTATCATATTTCCGTCTCTACCGAAAAAAACTAAAGTCATTCACACAGATCCCCACGGCCAACCTACACCTATCAGTGAAATACACACAGTGAGGTGTTCATTATTCAAGAACCAGACTGTGAAATATAAAAACTCCAGAGTTTAATAATCTAAGAAACCTGATATTACATATTATTCACTGGAAAAACACACACACACACACCCACACACGCACACACACACACATCACAGTTTGGCATTTGGAGGTAGCAAATACTCAAGGATTCCATTAGAGCGGCTGCAGGGAGCACTATGCATTCTGTTTGGCAGAATTGAACTGCTTCAAAAGAGAAATTTAAATTCAATATTTCTGGGAGGGATAAATGAAATCGACATTTATTTACTTTGACGGTCAGGTAGTGATTTAGAAGGACTTCCCTTGAGTCATGCTGGGAATACAGACAGGCTCTGAACAAAATGGCAATTAGAGAAAGGTAAGGGAAGATTTGAGGTTATAATTTTTATGTGATTAGGGAAACAACAACAGCCAACATAACAATAAGGAAGAAAAATAGGGCAGAGGAAAATAACAGTGTCAAAACCAGGGTGCACATGAGAGCAGCGTTATTTATTAACCATGGTATATTAGAAGCACAAAGTTTTTTAAAAATAAAATAAAAAAGGCTCAGCTTTCCTTGCTGGTGAACAGCTCCGAGCATTGTGCATCATAGGTCTGAAGTAACTGGGCCTCATCTGGAGGAGTTTTTCTATTTAGTGCCAAAATGATCCAAACCTCCGAGCCTACTCTCTTTCCAATAAGTACGTGACAACCTGAGAACATCAGCTGGTGTATCAAAATGACTCAATCATACACACACACGCGTACGCACACAGTAAGGCCCAACCTTCTTGTTCTATTCGAGGACTGTTTCAGTGGAGATGCTGAGTGCAGAAGAGTAAGACTGTCCAAAGTTGTCTCCATCTTTCACCACTCGTGAAACCAATTTAGCCACACTTTTGACACACCAGGAATTCTGCCTCGCTGAGAAAATTGCCGGAGCAACTAACAAGGACAAGGTAAGGACATACGGTATTAGACAGGTGTCATCCTGACTCTTCCTGCTGGTGGAAGAAAAACATGTCACCATCACCAACACCGCTATTATCACAATCTTCCTTGTCTAGGTTTCGGCAGCCACGTTATCATCAGCTCTCTTTTAAGAAATGCGCAGTCGAGGCCCGTCTCAATAATCAAACCAAAACAATCATTTAAAGACACCTTAGCTGTGATAATGCAAGAGGAGCAGTCATGACAGCTCACTAATTCTATTTGTGCATGTCTGTGTTTATGCGTTTTCTTTGGGGAATAGCGAGCGGAGAGCATCAGCACGCTCTGCACATATCTCAGCGAATTACTGCTGACAGCTATGATAATTAACGAGCTGCAGACATCGACTGCTCTTACTTCAAAGAAAATCCACCCGTTCAACAGCGACAAACTAACAGATATTCAGCAAGCAGCTCTGTTGAACTCCCAATGTACTGCCATTACCCTCCTGTGCAGGCAAAGCAACAAGACCACAGCACGCCAACTCCATCTACCTCTCCTGTCGCATTAGAAAATACAAGCAATTACTACACATCCGCCTGCCAAACTGTCTCCCTCTCTCATTCATCCCCCTGTTCTTCTTGTTTCTCCTTTCCCCTGCCCTCCCTTCTTCTCTCCATCTCCCTCTCTCTCATTGCCACTCCTCCCCTTTCCTCTCTCTCCCCTCCGCCATACTCTCTCAGCACTTTCTCTCTCCCATTCTCTCTTTCTTCCCTTCAGGTCTCTGTGGGGACAGAAGCCATGCATAAAAAATGAAATTACTTCAATCCGTTGGCCCTGGCAGTGGTGTATAAATCCTCACTAGTTAGGAAGTGATAGCTCTTCATAATTCCATTTGGGTTTTCCCCGCCCCTCTGGTTTCCCACCCGTTTCCAAGTTGTCCTGCTTGGGGGGTGGAAGAGATTCAGCTCCATTTTTCCACAGTCTTTCCAGCCAATTAGCTCTCGCTGCCACAATGTTCACGTAGACGTTTTAAATTGCTAAGGGACGACGCCAGGATCCTAATGCTCGACCAAATATTTGTGCGTGGCTGCATGTGAGCACATACGCACATTCGAGCATGGACACTTTCTTCAGCTAGTTTGTTTGTGCCAATTAATAATGAACACAAAACAGAGAATGCATCCACACTGTTTCACCTCCAGTCCTTACACTTGGCTTGTTTGTCTCGGAGACGACAACAGGCGAAGTGATGACAAAGTGCCTCTGCCATGACGCCTGGCTCATGATTAATAATAGTATATAATAAATCACATGCATACATGCTTATGTGTTTAAGGGATCCAATAAAGGCTGTCAAGAAAATGAGCCAGCTAAATGTTAAATGCTCGTCTTCTCCTTTTATCAGAGAGTATCTCGACAGACAGGATGTCATTTCAGCAGCAGGCAGCTCTCAGTGTCATTTTGCCATTTCTCAGCTCCAGAAAGGAAGTCAATGTGCTGGAGAAAAAAAGCCTCACATGACAAGGATGAAAAAAGCTTCTCATGACTGTATCAGGGCTTTTTATTTCCTTTAATGAAAAGAGGGAGGCTCTCTCTCTCTCTTTCTTGTTACACCGCTATCTTGCACCTCGAATGGGATGCACAACACCAACACACATACACGCAAATAAATAGTGAGGGAGTGCCAATAATGATCTAAGATTTTTTATTCTGTCTTTGTCTTTTTCTTTTGTTCAATCTGATTTTTTCTGCATTGTCTTGATAATGTGTGTGTGTGTGTGTGTGTGTGTGTGTGTGTGTGTGTGCGTGCGTGCGTGCGTGCGTGTCTGTGTGAGAGAGAGACTGGACGAGAAGCGCTCAGCCAAGAGAGGCTGTTAGAGAGAGAGAGAGAGAGAGAGAGGAAGTCATGACTGTATCATTAGGCATCAGAAACTCGACACCATTTAAATGACCCATTTGTCAACAGATCACAGCCGTTGCCTTCATTACTGACAACTTGTCGGCTTCTTAAGGAGATCAGATCAGTGAGCTTAGCTCCCGTCTGCCAGGCAAAGCTGAATCAAATGAGAAATTATTGTGCCACTGGGTCTACGGGGACAACAGAAGAGGGAGATGGAGGGGAATGAATAACACAGACGCGCTGTTCTGCTACTAGTTACTGGGGTGCTGAGGAATTTAACAATCACTTAAAATTTGTGTTAACTAACGCTAACAAAGTATCCAGCTACCGCTACTTAGAAATGTGACCACACTGCATGTTGTAGAAACACGACGGCATATTTTAATGATACGAAGAAATACATATTTAAATGTGATCTATACTGCCAGCCTACAGGGTATCATGAGTATGAGATATGTATAAATACATGAGAAGATATATTCATTGTATGGACTCTAATGAAACAGATCAGTTAACATATATGGGGTCAAAACAATATTAGAAACACTTTGACATACAATATATAACAAGTACTCCCTGTACAATACCAACAAAAAACTACTTAATATCCAGAAATATCTGACTGCTTTACAACCAGTCCTGTTTTTACTGAAACACTATTTTCTGGTCCCACAAACCAACCAAAGGAGATGGGAGACTATTTCATTCATGATGGATAAAGAGGTAAAATTGCACCAGTCAGATGATGATCTTAGACATTGAGTGCTAATTACATTTAAAACTTCCTATTAATCCATCCTCCATCCATCACTTATTGTCTGTCTGTCAGCTTTGTGTCATTAAAATCAGACCAGTCAGCAAATCATTTTGATTATTTGTCTCAAATGTCTCTAGTATTTCCTGAAACACTGCCCGGACATTCATTTATCACGGTTTCAATAATAGAGATAAGGACGGGAGTGACGTACTTGACTTTCAGTGGTGGTGCAGTAATAAACTCACTGTTAAACTTATGGAATCGTCACAGTTTGTTTAGGTTTTCGGGCACAAAAACTACTCGGTTAGGTTTGGGATACGATTGTGGTTTAAATGAAAACTCCCCCTTAAAGGGTCCAGAACCTTTGTCATCATACAGTAATAAATATGTAGTTTCTCTCTGTACTGTCGACATATTAATTCACACCAACCTTCTCCTGAGCGCTTCACACTATCTTCCACACTACGACTGTTAGAGGTCACGTAACAATAAAACTTAACAATGGGTTGTAATAAGGAGCTCGCACAGATGACCTGAGTAGTTGCGTTTTACGGTCTCTTGAAATCAATGCATGAGAAATGTACTTAACACATTGTATATCAGTGTTTTCTGTACTTTTATATGCACCACATTTCATGTTTAATGATTAACAACTTGCAACAATATGCAACCAGCAGTGGCAAACGTTTATCATGGCAAACACTGACTTATTCAGCGATCTATTATTAAGGAAGCTGAAAATCAAAGGATGATTATTTTTGCCGTTCAAGTCAGCCGGGGTCACAACAGCTACATTTTCTGAAGAGACGATGTGAGTAACTGCTAAATCCGAAGCCATGAATACAAACACAGCTAACTGCAGATCATCTATAATGAGATCACACCAGCCAACAGGTTGACATTTTGACCCATGAGTCAACATAGCACATGAGTGCATATCCACATGGGTGGTATTTACATTCCTCAATTAAGAAAGTGCAGATAAGATCCATTCATGCAGTCTTGATGTTTGGATTCACATCTTCATCCAAGCTAAACTGAGCCAGGTCAGATTTATATTCATATTCAGTAAAACCAAAACAAAGGCGACATGTACTGGATTTGTTTCTGACATTTGATCTGTGTTGAACACAAGATGTGCATCGCTTTGTTTATAGAGAGCAGATTTAAAACTCATGACCTCCCTTTTGTTTTTTATTAAATTTTGCTCAAACACATGACATAAGACGGAGGATGTATCAGATGTGGCTCCAGCATGGAGACAAACTGGCCATATGTTAGTGTTTGTGCCAGGGAATGGTGCAAACACAAAAACCACAGTAAAGCTCAAAAAATATTGTTGAATAGTGTTTCTTGAAATCACTTTGCATTGAGCTGAATGAAACCTTCAATTTCAAAAACATGGAAAGGAAGGTGCTCTGTCAACTTGAATTGTCATGCAGCTTTGTGCATTATATCTTCCAGACAGCTTGAAATGATTGGCCAGCCTCCATGTCTTTTTTGAAAATAAGGAAAAAAACTAAATCTTAATGAGTAACACACTACAAGAGATGACCCATGTACCCAGCACTTGTATACACTTGTATATGAATACTGTGAAAATTAAAAAAGCAAAATGTAACCACACTAAAAATGAAAAGCACTATCTTGACATAAAGCAAAACCGAAAGAAGCTGCTTCCACTTGGTGTATTTCCAGAAAATGCTCATGACAGAAAAAAAATTCACTATCTGGCTTAAACATGTCGCATACAAACATGAAAAGAAACAAACACAGAGACACGACGACACAAACGAAATTGCGAGTGTGCCAATTAGTTGTGCAGTGCAGCTGCGATGTGTTTCAGAGAATGACACTGGTTCAGGGAGCAGGACAGTAGAAACAGCCTGTCGCTTCCAGACGGCAAAGTCGGAGCAAACGCACCTTAAAGCCAAAAAACAAGGATATAAACTCCAAACGCAGACAGGAACAAACAGAGATAGCGTATGTTCCTGGAGCTGTGCGGTAAAGCCTAACAGGCAGACGAGAACTGCAGGTATCGGCCAACAGGTCACAAACAAACACCAAAGAGAAAAACCCTCTACAAGAGCGAGGTCTTTGGATGCCGTCGTGAATCACACACACAGTCCATCTGTCAAACGTTCTCTGTTGTACACACAGAGATGAAAAGACACCTTGTGCTTTGCTGTGAGTCAGCAAGGTGTTTGCATTAAGAGCTTTCATGGCCTTTTATAAAACAATGAATTTCGCTCAGGCTTTGATGTTGTGCATTGTAACTCTTCAAAAAGCAGGATTGATGTTGACTACCTCAGTCTTACGATAGGTTATGCCTTTCAAAAGCCCTCTTACCTAAACATAAAACATAAATTGTGAAACATTTTGTATTAATTAGCTGGCGAGGATTGCACAGCCTGCTTGAACAGATGTACCTGTGGCTCTGTGACAACAGGCTGCGACTGCGAGTAAATCTGAAAAAGGCTGTTCCATGCAAGAACGAGGAGCATCCAACCCAATGTATGACATCCAAACATTCATGTCCCCTTCAAGATGAATTTTAACAACTTCATCAAATGTCATCATCAGGTAAAAGTGTGCTAGGGTTAAAATGTGTTGTTTCAATACCGATACCAGCATTGAAAATGCCTCGGAAACTGTCAAAAACACAATTCTGTGGCGAGTACGCAAATAAATGTTTGTGATTAGAAATGATTACATTCACCCACTAGATTCAAAACTGCTATTTTCTTTTTCAGGTAATCACTTTGTCTTGCTGCTCCTAAACAGCAGTTGTGCTGTGCAGCCACTGACAAGTACTGTTTTTAGAGCGGCAAAGGGGAAGTGATTTCTAGTAGTGTGGCATTAGCCACAGCAGGTTAAACAGTGGCTAAGAAAAGATCATAATAAGAAAGACTTAGGATTAAAGCATGAAACTAGAAAAGGGTATAAAAAGAAAGACAATGGTGTAAAAAAAAAAACACAAAGGATAAAATTAATTAAAAGTAAGATCATAGAAATAGGTCTTGAGTAGCTTTTTCAAACTTACAACAGAAGTAGCTTGTCTGAAGTGTGGTGGGAGTGTGTGGTCCAAACCATTGGTGCATGGCAACAACAAGCTGCTTCCTAAAGTTTTTGTTGTTAATTTTTGGGATATTTAGACCTGAGGGAACGGTTAAGAACTTACTCCTATAAACAGTCAGAAATGTATGAGGGTGCTGCACCACAACTTGGAGAAATAATTCTTTTTCAAAAGAACAAATATATACAACTTAATATCAAACCTGTTTTGTCAATAATGAAATCTTACAAAAATCTTCACACCCCTATCCTCTTGCACAACATTTTCCAATCTACAGAAGGGACAGAGAGGACGGAAGGGCGTAAAGATAAATCTTCCAGATTCCTCCAGCTTATGTGAGTGTGCGAGAGAATAAAATGGAGAGATGGTGATCTTTATGTGATTCTGTGTTATCTGAATGGAAGCTGGACATTATGCAGGTGAGATTATTAAAACAGATCTTTCTCCACATTAGCAAAAATAACGCAGAGTAATGGAAGTTAAGCAGTGAATGACTTTTCCAATTATTGCAGTGTGAAAGGAGTCTGGTCTTCAATAGTGCAGGCTTATGGCAAATTATAGGTGCTATTCTCCCCAGAGGTAACAATGGAATGACTTGCCCTCCGCACTCCCGTCTTCCAGGCAGGGAGAATAAAAATAAGGCAGCTATTGTAGTGGCAGACAAAGAGCGGACACACCCCCTGTGCTTTGCTTTAGCGGGGTTAAGGTGTTAGGGCTGCCATCTCACTATTACCCCCCCCTCTCTCTCTCTCTCTCTTTTCGTGAGGTGATTGATTAAATTGTGAAATCGGGAATGTGATGGATGCATGAATGACTTCTCCAGTTGCTCCCTACTGGCTTTGACAAGGACAATATCAAGGACCCCCCCCCCCCAATTCCCCTTTTTCCTCCCTCGTTCCTTCATCCCCAGGAAACCCAATCCGGGTAATTAGAGTGAGGAGTGTTGGAGAGTTGCAGGGGAGAGAGAGAGAGAGATGGAGGGTGACAGTGACATGAAATCTGCTGCTATTGCATTTTTCCCAGTCATTTACCCGCCCAGCCAAACTCCATATATATATATACATGAAAAAAAAAAAAAAAAAAAATAAAAAAAAAAAAAAAAAAAAAATATATATATATATATATATATACACGCACAATTCTGCATCATCCACCTTTCATACACCACTGTCCCCCTCCTCTTCCAGCCCCCCTCCCCTTTTCTTCTTCTTCTCACTTTCTACATCTATCAGGCCGAGGTGGAGATGAGAAATGTGGACTAGAGAGAAAATGAATGGAAGAAAAGAGAGAGGAGAGTGAGAGCTCGGAGGGAAAAAAACAGACAGTGGCTGTGAATTGACTGCATCAGCAGAACTCTGTGGCTGAGAATGAGCCTTTTGGCCGGAGAACTGGAAACAGGAAGTGTGGAGAAGTTGCCAGGACTTTGAGTGGACATCCGTCTGGCAGGATGGATCTACAGTATAACAAAAAATAAAAGAGGATCAAGCTTCTCCCCCTTGACTAGACATATGACCTTTGTGGGATCCTGTGCTGTAGAATTAATTTGCCTCAAATTGTCTTTTTTCATCGTCATCAGAGAAAAATCCACTGCACACGTGCACACACGCACACACACACACACTTGCAGTGGACACAGCTGAAGGGTTGTTTGGAGGGGAGAAGCATGCAGTACACTCTTCCCAGCCTACAGGGACAAACACTTTGGAGGTATCACGAGGTAAACAGATGTCTAAGGACCCAGATGTGAGTGCAGAGGCGAAGGAGGAAAGGTGTTGCTGGTAGAGGCGGGAGCAGTGTGCACGTTTGATGTCGACTGGAAGCCTGACAAAATGGGCTGCTCCCTGCCAAGCCTGCCCCTGCCAAGCACAGGCAGCAACTGAAGAGGGGCTGGACCTTGCCATGCTGCTTGGTGTTTTGAAAAGTTGCACACTCACACGTACGTGCACACCAGCACAAAGACACACTCGCTCATGTACATACACACACACACACACACACAATCCCAGTGCAGCCCTCTAAGTGTGTGTCAGAATGTTTCCCAGGATGTTCTGGCTCCCACTAACCAAGCGAGGGATTCAGCTTGGCAAACTCCACCTCAGCAAGAGTCCAGCTGTCATCTTGACAAATGAACCTTGGATGAGTGAGGAGGTGTGTGTGTGTGTGTGTGTGTATGTGTTTGTGCAGCCCAGCCATGCATGTGTCTGTGGATTCAAGCCGGTGTATTTTTTGCTGGAGTGTAAGCATATATGTCATAAGAGTGACATGCAGATGGCTGGTCTACATGTGGTTTCTGCAGTTGATTGATTGATTGGCACAGATCAGGAAATTGATCAAAACCAGCATTGGTCAGTTCCTCATCCTGGAACTCATCAGGAAAAAAATCACTGAAAATCAGGAACTGCTGCAGCCTCCCTGGCCACTTGGCTTTTTTAAATGATACTGACTACACAGCGACCAGGACAAATCACCTTATATAAAGAAGCGTTTTGCACAGCCTCAGATGAACCATAAAATAATCCCCCTGCATGCCGCGGTGCCAGGTGCTGTGCAACGAGCTATGCATCATTCTGGTTTTATTAACAATGTGGGATGTTATAGCTTTTATAGAGCGTTAGGAGGAAATGTTCCTTTCTCCTGAAAATGAAGAGCAAATAAAAATGTGGAAAGCAGCATCAGGGAATATTGGCCAGAAATAGTTTGCTTCATCCACGAGTGAAAAGCAATGAGGAAGCTACAAAACTAAAAGACAAGTTATAAAAACACCGGCAACTTTTTATTTGGTGCTAAAGTATTTACCTTTAGGATAAACGCAGACACAGCGGTGATGCACTGTACGCCTGCTTGTACCAGATCTTTATGTGTTTGTGCTCCTGCATGTCTCTGGGTATGTATGAGCTCAGGGGACGTTTACCACAATACAAAAACACCATCACCCCATGACAGTATCCATTATTCTGGCATGAAAAGATTCTGACTGGGGCCTTTCATCCTAAATGACAAAGTAAATAGGATCGGACTTTTTCAGTAGCAAGCCTCGATTTTGATTTCCCCTCAAATTTTACCTCCAGGAAAGAAAGAATGAACCAAAGACAGGAAAATGGAAAAATACAAGCACATTAGGTGACATTAGAATTTACCTCACATGACTTGCTTTCAAGTTCTTCAATTCAATCTCATGCTCAAGGACTCCCCCCCCCCCCCTCGCAATGACTCTTTTCTCCCATTTCCTCTAAACGCTGTTTCTTTATGTTGAATCAGATTGTGTTTTGTCTTTCAGCCAGGCAAACGCGAAGAGGGAGAAAAGAATTACCTGATGGGTCGACAGCATTTATCCTGCATGTCTTTTTTGTCTCTCTGTCTGTCTGCCAACCTGTCTGTCAGCCCGTCCTCTCCTTTTGACTGACCTTGTCTCATATCGCCAACGATCACTGCCACCCACGGCCCCTCACTTCATCACTGGTCCCCACCTCCCCGAGTCCCCTTCCGAATATCTTTCTTCCAATTTCACTGCACATTATTTTTTCATGTCTTCTGAGGAATAGATTCTTGGCTCTCCTTCATACTGATCCGCAGGGTCGCCGAGGCCAACCTCCCGGGGACCAGACGTAGGCTGTTTGTTAAGCTGTTATTTATCTCCTTCATAAAGTCCTCCTCATCTCCTATTAAGGAGCCCAGAACTGTTGCCCTTGACTCACATATAACTCTTGTGTCTTTTGGTGGGATGATTTACTGTTTAATTTAACACCAACTGAACCCAGGAGGGAGCCTGCCTGGTGCTGCCTGATGTCATATCTGAGAAGAATGTGGTGGGGGGGATTTGTGAACGTGTGTGTGTGTGTGTGTGTGTGTGTGTGTGTGTGCTGTCTGAGCGTGTATGAGTGAGTGGGTGGCTGAGGCAGAGTTTTTTGTTATTTGTTTTGTTGCTGTTAAGCCTAAGTCGTAGCGGCTCTGGGCACAACCTGGCCACGGCTGGATTTTTTTTTCCTTCTCTCTAGCCGACTACGACTGATGAACATGTTTACCGGGACTTCACGCCACTAATTTCAAAATAATGAGATATTAAACTGTGAAAATTACATTTCAGGCTCACTTCCTCGAACACAAAGGGAAACAAAGGCCAAATGCTGTTGACAAATGCATGAATGTAGTAACAATTTGTTTTCCTCATCAATACCGGTAGATTAGGAGACTCCATTTCCTGGGGCTGATAGATGTAATTACATTGATCTCACTAATTTCATTAGAGAGGAAAGGAAATGCAGTTCATAAAGTATTTGTTTTGTGCCGAGACAAAGGTGTGGCCCCTCAGGAGAACAGTGGATCATTGAGGGGGGGAGACAAGAATCAGGACTGTCAAAGAATACATGAAGATATTTCCTTCATATTTCATGAACGCCCTGGATCACCTCCTTGCGTGAGATATTAATGCACCTTAGATGCTCACCTCTTCTCTAAATACCTGAGTCTCACACTATTCAGAAAATGGTCAAATGTTTTATTAATCACCTGACCTGTCAGATTGGACGGCAGCGAGCATGCCTCTCCATCACAAAGACTCCATTAGCAGGAGTAACAATGTAAAGCACTCTCAGCTTCCTCCCACTGGCTATTCAGCTTTATCCCTGTTGTCACAAGAGCAAGCAAAGAGTTATTTTTAGGAAATAAATGAATAGTCATCATATCTGAAGACTTCAACTTTACACCTATGTGTGCTGGGGTTGGTCTACTTGTGCACACGCAGAGCACTTAATAAGTAAAGTGATGTTTTTTAAGGTTAATGTGTTCTTTTATTGAGAAAGTTGGTACAAAATGCTACTGCTGGGATTATTACTGGATCAAGACAACACGACCACAGACTCCAGCTTCGCTGCGGTTTGTTTTCACATTGATTTTAAGATTCTATTGATGACTGTAGAAGCAGATCCAACATCAACGTAGCATCAGTAGAGCACGGCTAAAAAGAAGACCGGCAAATATCAAATATTTGGCCGAGTGATTTGCGGTGTCAGCTGGAATAAAAGTCAAAGCTTGGGTTTGGAAAAAGAAATACCTTGTGTGAATTCCTGAGGAAGTGAAACCAAACAAAAAGCCAAGAGTTTAAAGTGGCCAAGATGTTTTACTGAGTAAAAACAAAGAAGGAATCAAGTGCTGACATGACTGTTTGTGCTTTTCTCCCCAGAGTGGACCAAGGTCTCTCGCTCCTTTTTCCTCCCTCTTCAAACTTTACAGGAGGTCCACCCATTTCTGAAAGGAGCTTATTGTTTCCTTTATTTACTTCCCCTGGCCTACGAAGAGAGAGCATGTGTGTTGGAGATGTACGGCTGCCAAGAAAGAGACTTCAGCAGTTCACAAGAACATCGAAAGAATGCAAGACAAAGCACCGCTCCGAACAGAGTACTTTTGAATACATATACAACAGTGCACATCCTGTACAGTTCGTGTGTTTGATAGACTTAGTGTAGCCACACATTTAAGTGTTTTCACAGCCGGAATTTATTTAGCCCCGAGAATTCTGCAGTCTGACATTCATAAAACGTTCCATATGGGCAGCGATGTGGTTTCCCAGTGACCGAGCTCTGGATTGGTCTGTGATCCTTAAATACTCACATCCCAGCATTTCACCATCCTGTGGCTTCTCTGGTCGACTAGGTTAAAAAGAAATACACACACACACACACACGCACACACACTATGGAGTCCTATTTTTCTAGCTTAGCTTTTTCTCCTCTTTGTTCAGGGATAAAGCAGAAATGCGAACAAACAAAACCCTGAACAATGAGCATTGACAAAGGCAACAACGCAGCACATACGCTTTACAGAACCTTTATTTGTCGCCTGTGTAGGACAAGTAATTTCTCTCTGTGCCAGTGTATGCATATGTATATGTGTATGTTTGTCATCGAGCGTGTGTGAATTTGTCTCAGCGGGGGGGGGATGAAGCGGGCAGACTTGGGCTTTGCAGTGCTGGTGTTGGCCGGGTGGTGGGGTGGCAGATGCCAGAAGGCTTCATTAGACTCGAGGGAGGAGGCGGTGAATGGCATTTCTCTGGGAAGTCTATCAGACCTAAACACAAACACAGACGAGCCTCTAATCCTGGTCTAGCCCTACATTCCCGTCTCTTGCTCCTTTTCTTTCTCTCTGTTGCTCTCTCTTTTTCTCAATCATACCCAACCCTTTGTGCCCCCCCCCCCCCCCCCAAATTCTCCAATTCAATAAGCTCCAGCTCACTTGTACAGTATGTTGCTTTTTTGTTCCTTCTTTTCTTTCTGTTGTTTTTGTTGTTGCCGTGTCTGTCAGTGAAGTGGAGCAGTCATTAATCACCAGTAAACGTACACGGAGGAGAAAGCAGACACCTCAGGGGGGGAGTTCTCTCATTCTGCTCAAAAGATGCTTTTCGCAACATGCTCGATGGAGAAAGATGTGGAAAGTGGAGCACAGGTGCTGCAGCGAGTACAACAAACATGAGCAGATGCACTGCAACGCACACTGAATAAGATGCAAATGCTTAACATGCTGGCTTCAAAGCTGCAACCAGGAAGTAAATACAGACAACAAATAACACATACAAATGGCTCGTCGATAAAAGTGCAGGATATTTAAAAAAAAACCCTCTTTCTCTTCACATCAATCAATACAGGGATTTAGACAAGTACCCATTTATTTAGCTTATTGCTCTCACCGCTGCTTTTTCACTCTATGGTATTCCTGTCAATATAATGCCTCGTGATTACTGAAAAGTGGAGCCGCACTTTATCAGAATATCTGGCTTCTGTGTCTCAAGGACACGCAGCAGGTGGGGAGATAAGAACGAAAGACATATTATCCAATAAAGCAACAGTTTAGCTGAAGTTGCAGGGATTTTCACGTCCCTTAATCCAAGCTCTAAAATGAATGTCTTCTTTGTCAAAATCATATTTCTGTTATAGAAAGCACTTAAGTGTTTTTATTATATTAAGAAAATTACCAGAGAATTGATGGTGAGAATAAAGAGGGAAAAAGAGCCTGTGAGGAATAATTGTCGGAACGATTAACTATTCCCGTGGGAGAAAAGATCAGATTGTATTAACTGTTAATAATTGCTGTTATCCTCCTATGACATTTGAGCCAACAACATGAAAATGTACTCGTTTCGAGTTGAATTTGAATGAACAGGATGAAACCACAGGACAAGTATGGAGGCATTTTATGTTTTTTATGTAGATTTTTTTACGTAGGAAGAAGTGGTCGCCATTTACTTCAATTATATTGGAATTGGCTGCAATGCAGCTTTCCCCCGGATCTCCAAAAGTGTTTTGTGGACTCAAACACTTCACCCAGCCCTCCATGTTCATGCTTGCCAATTTATGGTTTGATATAAATAGTCTGATAACAATGATACCATGACATCCTCTGCATTTGGACTTCCTACACGACAAAACCACATCTCACACTCTCATATTCCCTCACAGACCAGAGTCAGCGAACAGTAAAATGACAAAGGTGGTTAACGGGACAAACATTTATTCACTCTCATATTGTTCCTTGGCTAAATAGTTGTTTCATCAAGGTTTTGCTATTTTTTTCTGCTGACACTTGTTCTAATAGGGGGTTAAGGGAGCTGAGTGGTGGAGGGGGATGGCTACGCTGAGTCTTTATTTACCCGAGCAAAAGAAATCGATGTGTCTCAGCCGTAGGAGAAGTGTGCGGATCAATGCAAGGTTTCAAAAAGCCTCTGTGAATAATCGATGTCCCTTACATGCTATTGATGGCTGTTTGGCTGCAGAAGAAAGAGAACGACACAGAACACCTGTTTATTGTGAAAAATGACTCCTCGCACCCTTTGTTTTAGTCGTTCTGGATCTCTTCTTCCCTTTGTTTTCTCTAGAACAGTCTAGTGATTCTGTTTCCCCTCTATTGCTTTCTTAGCATTTTCATTTTTTGGTACACTTTATACCCTACTCATTGTCAATTATTATAACGGACCATTGCAGTGGTGAAACTGCTACATCCAGGACAGCAAGGCTTAATATTAACCCTTAGAGTTGCATTAGCACACTGCAACTTGATGCAATTATTTCAGAACTGCTATTAATAAATAAAAAAATAAATGAGTCAATATAATTTCGCTTTGAGCTTTGACACCATCTTGGCTTTAGAGCGCGATGGGAGTGCAGTTCTGCCATGACTTCACCGGAGCAGTCAACATCTCCCTCGAGCCATGTCAGGCTACGAGCTCAGGGGCCAGTCAGTGGGGCCTCTGTCCTGACACCTGCCCGATCCTGTGCCGGCCTGATCAAAGCGACAGTGCTGCCGACCTGCGGAGATGCAGGTGAGGGCTGCTGTCACCCCGACTGTCCAACTGATGGCAACTTGGTCAGGGCAGGCAGGAAAGCGGTGGGATGGCGAGTAAGGCCGCTGTCTGCATGTCACTCACTGCTCTGCCGGATGACAGGACGGCCCATTAGGATTGGGACTGACATCACAGGCCATTAGGGGAGCCATCACACAACCGAAGCACATGAAGCACTGAGCGTCACACAGAAACACTGTACGCTCTGTTTTGAAACATGGTTCATATCATAATTAAAATAGCAATTAACGTTTTCAAAATATGTTTTCACCTTTGCTTGGATTTTGTTGTTGTTTTGAGTCAATTTTTAATTGAGGGAATTGAAACAGATGCACATGAGACTCAATTTTCAAACGAAGAGCAACGAGGTTATAAAACTGGACTAAACACATAAACAACAAGTAAAGCAAAATCATCCACATGCCATTCATCCCCCAGGGCTGTCTCCTTGTTAAAATCACTACTTCTCAGTCTGGCCCTGCCTGCCCTCCAGTCATCATTAAAGAGAAAGACGGGAACCTGAGAGCCCGACAGAGGCATCAACACGCATCACTTCTCCTTTTGCTCTGAACTCTCCACTCTCAGCAATCCACAAGCCCCTGACGGACCTATTTACTGCACAAAGTGGATTGTTTTGGTAGCTCACTATACTTCCAAATGTTCCTTTGATTCGTCTTTGCCAGGCTTTGTTCCCTCCGTGGTTCCCTGGTTCTGACCCAACCGCAATAACAGCCGAACCGTCTGGCCGGTTTACGGCTGGGTGTAGCACTTCTGAAGGGCTCAACGGGCTCAAGGAAAGAATACCACACTGTGCCAGGTTGATGGGATGCGTTCCAGCTGCAGACCCACTTCAACTCCAAATACAAAGACCTACAAACTCTCTTCTCTTTCACTTGATGTTTTTGTTTCACAAAAAAAAAAAAAGAGAAAAAAAAAAAAAGTTTCCCTCAAGCAGCTCCTCGGGCATTTCCCTGGGGATTGGATGAAACCCGGCTGAAAAACAAAGAACAGAAACAAAGGAGAAAAAAAACAGAGGAAGAAATAACTGCCTCTTTTGCACAATTTAAGACCCAAAAGAGATAAACTGTGAGAGTTTTGTAAACAGCGAGGAAAAGCTGATGGCTACATATTCCAGATAAAGGAGGGAAGGAAAGTGGGAGCAGGGAAAAGCAGCGGTCTCCAGGAATGATGGTTTTTGATGAATTACAGCGTGCACCACAAGCTTAGAGTCTAGAGGTTCTCTACGAGAGAGACAAACTGCACTTTCTGTTATGACTGAACCTCTGAATTTTAAGCACTGTGCAGCTCATGCTTTTCACATTGCAACACATTTACAAACCTTTATTTACAGTTTTTTTTTCTCAGCCACGAACCTTCACCATGTCGTATTTATATTTTTGCACAAATCAAAACTAGCAGTTTTGAAGAAGTGAAATTTGCTGAGATAAAAGTCAGTCGTTGTCGCCACATTACAATCTTGAAAGCTAAATGAGAGCCGGTTTGTGGAACAATGTTTATAGACGCCAGCAGCTGAGGTGTCGCTACTTGTAAATTCCCTGTTCTGTGTAGACATGGATGCACACAGGGACACACGTGCAGGGAGAGGATGCAGTCGGGTCCTTTGTCATGTTGTTACCTGTGATTTATTTCAGTTTTAATGTCCTTACGGGGGCACAGAGGAATGAACCACTGTCCTGCTCTTTTGAGCCAGAGAACAGCAGCTTTTCATACTTTCTCTCTATATCTCACTGGAGGCCCAGAGTTATGGCTTCAGTAAAGATCCTGTGACAAATTGTATTGTTATGGAGCAGCTATAAAAATGGAATTGAACTTCGTGCAACCTTTCTGAAACGGCCTGATAAAGGAAAGAAAAGATGCACAAAAGAGCAGAAATAATCATTTGTTTCACCGTGAACCCGACGGACCTCACACTGTGGGAGAATTCCGCTGGAGCCCGGGTCTATGAATGACGGGGGAACTTCTCAGGGACAATCAGGGGCTGTTTGAATACCTTAAGAGTTTTGTGGCTATAATTACATCAGGGGGATGTGGAGAACAAACCAGTTATGCTAATGCACTTTTGTTCAATATCAAAGTCCATCACACGTCCCCAATCAGCATTAGCCGTGAAGTGCCCTCAAGACATCCCAGCTGTAAATTCAGAACAAATCAGCGATGCGGCCCATCAAATCTGTCACTTACGCTGACGAGCATCTGAGGGAACGGTCCTCGAGAATTTTCTGCCACGTTGATTGGTGGGATCACCCAGTCCCTCTTCTGCCGCCGCAGACCCTTGGAGCTGTTCAGACCAGTCCCTGAGAACATGATGACAGGAGGTGGGGCCTGGAACTCGTCTTTCTTCTCTTTTCTCTCAGCGACTTTTCCGTCTTGCTTTGTGACCTTTAAAACAACAAAAGGCTTTACTTAGCAGGCAGGATGTGCTGTTTATGAAAACAGTAACTGATGTCTTTTTCAGTCTCGATGCAGAAATTCAATGAACAGCAAGAAAAACAAAACATTCAAGGCTTGTGAATCAGGTAAAAATCACAAACACATCTCAAGCATTTGTGATGTGGGAATTCATTGAGATTTTTAGCACTAGGTCTTTGTGTTCAGGTTCATTCGCATGCTGAGTGATTAGTGCTGTAGAGAAGTCAGATCTGTATCTCTAATGCAGCAGAACTCAAACTCTGGCTGCTGACTACATTGGATCATATTAAAAACCGGCACCATGAAGTCTCCACGTTCTCTCATCTCATCACGCAGCCACATAGGATACATACTTAAATAAAGAAACTGTGAGTTTGTTCATTGCTGGTGAACAGGTGTATAATTCAGGGAACCATCTTCAGGTAGATATATTTGGTCTGACAATAACTGGAGTGAGGAGTGTATAGAAGGCACCTGGCTGACCTCCAACTGCATCATGAAAGGCATCTGTACAGATTCTCCTGTTAATAGTGCATCTGCATTAGACATGTATGTCTCTGTAGCCTATAGTATTTCTGTTGTCTCTACAGCTGAAGGGAATGCATGGTGTTACTATGGAAACAAAAGTGCACAGTGTACACCCTGTATTTGAAAGATCTAATAGAACCAACTCCCAGACACATTCACTCATTCTGCTCGAAGATGAGAAACTCTACATTCAACCTAATTATCATTTTCAGAGCAAACTGTGACTGGAACATTAATTAAGAACAGTTTTATATTCCCGAAAAACATCCTCTCTAATATTAGTCACACACCAGAAAAGAAAAACAAAAACAAAAGATTGGAAATTTGTGTTTGTAGTAAATAGACTATTCTGTATGATAATGATGCTTTGGAGTCAAATGGGAGCTTCTCAAATGCTGAAGGCAACAAATGGAGAAAGGTTATTTAATGATACTTTCATATTTGTGTTCTATTAGCTGGAACTACATGGCAATAAGAAAATGAATTAAAGTAACTCAGTTTTACTGGTGTACTTTCTAAGTTCTGAAAACAAGAACTTAATATGGTACAAATGTACACACACTTGTATCAGAATACAAGACGCCCCAACCCGCTGCCTTCAGTTCTCAATACTTTGAAAAACAAGTATTTCAGTTCACACTTGAACAGATGTAAATCAATAAGTATTATTCTTTGTAAAGTTAGAGCAAGTCTCACACATTACACCTGCGTTATTGTTTTCTAAATTAATGTGTCACATGACTTTTTTGGTCCTATCGTGATTGAGTGATTTTGCCTGTAGCAAATCTTAGGCTAGTTTAATTAGCTGAATGATGAATACTAATACCACAGACCCCTCCGGCACATTCAAGTCAGCAGCGTTGGAACATTTTGGTTTCAATTCAAGGTCTGAACCTTCTCTGTTGTTGAATGTGATATCGGAAATAAGCTACAAACTCACTGAAAAGCTCAGTTATTTGCACCCACTCTGCAGCTCTGACTGGGTAAAACATCTCAAACAAAGCAGCATGGAAGTGGAAAAATGCTGCACAGCTGAAATGGGAAGCCTCGGTTCCTCAAGGCATCACATCTACTGCTTGTATTGTGCCAAATAAACAACAAACACTATGTGTTGTATCAAATGATGCTCTTATCGATTTAATTTGTGTCATCGTGCATCAGACCTGAGCAGCACAGAACTGTCACGTGTGAGTGCACAGGCAAAATCTGAATTATCTCTATGTGTGCATGTGCACATATATAAATATATATATATATATATATATATATATTTAGGAAAGAGATCATAAACTTCAGACTTTGTCATTTACACCGACTATAAAAATCCTATTAAAAGAGATCAAGTCTCAGGCTGGATTTACAGCCCCTCTCAATAGACAGTGACAGCTGAATCATAGACACATACTTCAATCATACAGTATTCTCCCGTCATACACTTCCCTCATACACTCCCTGCAGCCAGAGAGAAATTACCACCACAAACCTGTCTTTTTGAAAGATGCTCAAATAAGGAGCCCATTTTCAACCTCCTCATGAACATTAACTCACCCGTGAGTCACAGGAGCTACAGCAAATCCTGAAAATATCAAGCACATCACCGACTTAACATAACGTCCTTCTGTGGAGATGCTGCAAAATACATCAACAGAAACTACAGGGAATCTGAGTCATTATAGATGCTTCCAGGGTGGGTAGAAACAAACAAAAGTCATTGAAAATACAGCAAGAGAGCTTTAATTGTGTAGCCTAGGGCAACCGAGTATAGATAATCAGATGTTGCTTCTAACGCTCGAGTATATTAGACATATTTACACCTCTACGTCAAGGTTAGGAAGGGTCCACCATTTCACCAGGCTCATTTCTTAACTACCATGCTTTGTGTCCCAGGGGCAGCAATAGATGTGCAGTATATTGATATATAAAGGTTATATTAAATTGACATTCCAGAGAGTTTTTCTACAGAAAGTTTACCAACATATCTCAAGGTTACGAGCCTGAAAAAACATGTCAAGAATTCAGTCACGAACATCTTTGCTGAAGCAATGCATCAGTTGCACTCTCGTTCTCAATCACATTTCCCTGAGCTATCCCTTGCTCCTGTGCTCGATCCTGCCCTTCTCTTCCACTGTTATTGTTTTTCCTCCATCTCTCCTCCCAGTCAGTGCTGACAACTCGTCTCAATAACAGCGATTCCTCATGCACCAGGGCTGTGCTCAAGTGATGGTGCACCAGAAGGTAAAACAGCAGCAGATAAGTTCAACTATTCCAAACATTTCTACATTCACAATTCGTGCCTCTGTCATGTCTGCCTCCGGGGCAGGAATTAAAATAATATTTCCATCCATTCATTCATTCAACCTTTACTCATGCAGGCTCGTCCAATGAGATCAGTTCACGACCCCATTTAGATAAACATTTAAATGTGTAGGGCTGCAAATGAAATACGAGGGTAAAATAGGGAGAGGTTTAAAAGGGTTGTCAAAATAGCAGTGAACACAGCCGTATTAATTCAAAACCTAGTCAACCGAAAACATCAGCGCATCCTTCAGAACGAGACGTTGCAGGAATGTGGACTCTGCATTCAAATAGTGGTTCTTTTTATGCAGCCCTGTTTTGTGTCTGGGGAAGTGCCAGGTGGAGAAATATAGTACAGAAGTGTGTTTTACCATCAATGAGAGATACAAGATGGGCTGTTTTCTTAGATGGCTTTGAAAACATAGTAACATATATTATTCTGTAAGATACGAGTGTAAAAACTCTGAAAATGAAACCAGCAACCACGATCACATCGCTGCCACTACTGCAGCCTTTTGAGTAAAAGATCTATACTTCTTTTAAAAGTAGAGGGAGAAAGGTAAAACAATATTAGGTTTTTATGCACATGTAATGTAAATGAATTACCAGGACACAACACAAAGGGTAATTTAAAATACATATATATATACTTATTTTCCTCTTTCCTGTAAAACTTAAGCAGCAGCACCGTTTGAATTACTTTTTACTCTCAACTGTGTTCTATTAAACATTTCTCCAGTTATCATTTCTCTTCTAGTTGACCAAAGGAGTGTGCAGTCTATGTATTTGATTATGTGAGTGGCTGTGGGTCTTAAATCAATGGGTGGAGCAGAAGTGATTTATAGTTACATCTGACAATACGAGCAAGGGGTTGGCCCCAGTATGAAAAACTACACATTTCTGCACTTTTTAATCAAATGCTGAAAAAAGGGCAGCACTCAAAGTGAAGAATATAGTAGTCTTGATGTATCTGCGCAGACTCACTGTGCAAAAAGAGAATGAAAAGCGTTGCAAGATAGAGAGTGATGAAAAGAAAAACATAAAACAATCGAAATTGGAAACCACTCACAAGAGATAGAGAAAAAACGGTTTCGTTTTATTATGGTAAAGAAAAACAACGCAGGCAGAGAGGAGAATATATGTGCATGCTCTATGTCTGTGTTTGCTCAACGTCTGTATGTGTGGATGCGTGTGTGTCTGTGTGCGAGTGGTTGGGCGTCCATGCCAGAAAACAAGAAAAATCTGGGCTTGTAAATTCAGGAGCATAAGAAAAAGAGGTTCAATCACCATATATTTACATATAAAGAGGCCAGTGTTTTTAATACTTCTTCCAGTTTTTCATTTTCCATTACTCATGTGCAGTATGTACCCGTACAGTTCCCTGCCGAGCAGCTGACATTTGAGAATAAAAATAAAATACAATACATAGGCAGGCTACAGTGTTGGAAGATGGCAATGGCTTCTGGCACATATTGAAAGTTGAGGTTTCTGTACAATGCAGTCTATAAAAACTGTTTTCTCTTTGTCTCTGTTCTTGCCTGGTCAAGGTCCCTCAGAGAGTTGGCTTGTATCTGCCAGCGGAAACAATGCTTTCAAGGCTGACTTCATTAGACGGACACCCAGGAGAAAAGCTTTTAAGGCTGCTTTAAAGGAAATCTGTCAAGCAACCTGGCATATGGTATGTGCTGTATGTGTTTGAGTGGGCGGGCTGGGGTGTGGGTTTGCGGAGCGGCATGGGCAAGGTGTTGAGTGTCATCAAACAAGCGCTTTATTTCAGACATGTACTCTGCAGTGCAGGGCAACACTCACAGGTCGAGGTATGTGCTATAGTAGGAGAAAATAGTCTCCACTTAGGGCAGTGGAGACAACCTGTGAACACAACTCTGACATGTCGTCATCGTTTAGGCTGATAGCAAACAACAATCTATTTACAAATCAAGCAGGCTGCACGAATTGAGATTTGGACTCGTTTTAGCTCTGCTTCTGGTCCCCGACCACTCAAGAGGGAAATATCTGGCCTTTTAAAAGCTCCACTATGTTAATTCAACTTGTCACTCACTTTTTATCCTGTTTCGTGTTCCTGTTCATTGCGTTATGTGGTTGTAGCAGACATTTGCTTGTATCTGAAAGTTGTGCAAACCACCTACACCGACACTGAGGCAAAGCATCAAAACATAAACATAAGTTCTAAACAGTTCTAAAATAAGTTCTCTGTGATTTCATCATGATGAGTGACACCTATCACTTAGTCATGTGACTTGGTATGAATATAGACGATACAGTAGATTCTATAATAGCAGCCTAAACAATATGTAATTGAAAAGCTAGAAAGTGTGGGAAAATTCAACAAAACAATCTGTGCATCTTTAAATCAAGTGGTTTCCAGGGTCCAGATTCAAATTTGACTCAACTATTTGAACAGTTAATTAACTGCAAAGATCAAGTGTATTATAAATTGAGTCGTGAGGTTTATTTGTTAGCACCATTTATATCAAAGTGCTTTAAATGATTAAAAAAAAAAAACACAAGGGTAGTAGCATGTGCTCATTTGGCCACTAGAGGAGCTCTACCCCCTGATACAGACATCCTAATGAGCCTGAGGAGCTTGCTCTCAAACTCATGGCCCTAAAAAGCACAAGCACTCCTCCTCTTGTTCTGTGTTTCTAGTCCCTATAGAGAAAGTCCAGCATGGTGTATATTCATTGTACTGTGCTACAAGGTCACTGACACATGCGCAGGGATCCTTTGCATTCAGTCCATATTCAGAGGACCAGTTCTGCCAAGTGCAACATGCCTGTGTGCGCAAACAGTGTTTGTCAGCAGAGCGGGAAGAGACAGATGTGAGCTGATTTTGGACAAATGTATTCTTTTTCTTCAGAAGGAGGGAGGCTTAGTGGGGCTGACTGCATGGGATGGCTGCCCCACATCCTGCCAGTGTGGCGAGGGGCGGCAGAGGTGGAGCGAGACATGTTTGGGATGGAGTGAGGGGGGGAAGGCTGTCAGAAGCAGATGTGTCCCCCCCCACCCCCTCCTAAATAAGTCATGCTCCAGATCCTTTTATCTGCACATGCTAACAGGTACTAGCGAGTTCCCTGAGGAGAGATGCAGAAAGGAAAGGATTGAGAGAAAGAAAAAAAAAAAAGACAGAGACACAGAGGTGGAGAAAGATCTGTGCCCATCACTGCTGCAAAAGGCTTAAGAGGGCTTGTCTCTGGCCATGGAGCGATTCTGAACACTGCTTCACTCTTTCTAATTCACACTCACACAGACAGAGCGGAAGCACGGGGAGGCGATGAAATTGATTATGCAACAGGTTAAGCAGCGTTGTCTGCCCGCTTATTCAAACTATTATAAAAGATGGAGGATAAGGAGCACAAGCAAACTATTTTTTTAACAGCTTTACCGATTCCAGAGATTTAAAGGTCGTGTTATTTCCTATAATCCCACTCAGAGTGGGCACAAACACTTTTTGACATGCACAGATTAAACCAATGGGCTCTAAACATACAGACGCTTTAAAGCCTCAACAAAGACACAACCACACATACACCATTCACATTAATTAAAATGTTCTGCATATTTAGCATAATTCACACTTGATCCAACATAATCTCTCAAAAAAAAAAAATATCACTCTTGTGTGCACACACACACAACCACACCAGACACACACACATGCTTAAGCACACTAACACTATGTGAACAGGAGTCACTGAGTGTGAAATGGATGCAGCCCCCCCAACCCTGGTGCCATCAGCCTTAGCCAGCTGGCGGTGGTCCCGGCTCTACCCCTCCATGCTACTGCCTCCCTAAAACCCTGCATGCTTTGATATCAGCCAGCCCCCGGCTACCCAGACATCTGGAAGTTATTATTCAGCAGAGCACGCCACAAAGCGCCATCTCCATAATGAAACAACACATTTTGTTTCAGCGCCCTGCTTTCTGCTGCCGCCCCTCGCCACACACTTGTTTGATCCGCTGCGTAGCGTGTTTCTGACCCCTGACCCTGTTTAACTCTTTCACTTTTGGCCGGTCAGAACACCTCTGGGTCTTTATATTAGCTGTCTCACACAGGCAACTGAAGTTCAATGGCCGGGCATTTGACCCTCAAACACTGTGGTTTCATAAATACATGCTAACCATGGAATCTTTTTGAACCCAAATTAGAAAAGCGCGAAAATGAAGGCCAAGTAATTCAGAGCCAAAACAACATCCTCCCTCCTACACCCACTCTGACTAATAGATCCTTTGTTGGCTCCGGTTCTCTATTTGTGTTTAGATTGTATGACTGAATTTGTGCCATCTATTCTGTTTCCTGGCCATGCACACTACATAGAAAATCCAGCTAAAAACGATTCATTTTCAGGTTTAAAATGGTCTGAAGAGGCAGAACTCAAAGTTGAGAAACTCCGAAAAAGTTAAACAACTTGGAAAAGTCATAAAAAGTCAGTTCTTCAATCATTTAAACTACCCTTCAGAGGAGTTTTGTATTCCATTTATTTTCATCTTTTGCTTACACATAAATCTTAACTTCACAGTTTATTGTGAGGTATGAATAAGTCAGGAATCACCGAGTGATGGCAGGGCAGCTCAAAATGGCTTCTGAAGTGTAACTGAGATGCTGTCAAACTCTTTCTGTTATTCTCTTATTTACCTGAAACAGTGACTGGTTTAGCATTCAACTCTAGTGTGGAAAGCAGCCACCCAACACCATGAACTGGAAAACAGTCAATAAGCAAAGAAAACAATGTATTTCATGTTTAGTCCTCGTCTACGATACTGCAGATATATTTTTTTCAATCCCTACATTTAAAAAATGCTCAATTTTTCATGTTCAGACAGAAACACAGAAAGCAGAGTTTCTGAAAATCTGCATTTGGAAGGCATTTGTAAAAATGACGAGAGGCCTTCATTACTTCCCAGCATTGGCATCTCAATTCTTTGTCATACACAGGTTTTGGGATAAACTCATATTTGAAGGTAACACTGGATAAAAGTGAGTTTGTTGCTTCTATAATAACTGGCTGCAAACTCAGTTTGTTTGCTGGAGCTGGCCAGGTTGTGTGCAGTGGGGTTTTAGAGCTGCTGCAGCCAAAAGCAACATTATGAGGAAGCTGAGTCTTCATCAAAACATTAAAGTTGTGTGCCACAAAACCCACACAATAAAATGAAAGAAGCCATACAGGAGCCATGGATGTCTGTGTGGAGCTGAGGGAGCAGCAGAGTCTGGTCCCTTTGTGGCTCTGTCACGAGTATCAACTTTTCATGTCTCAGAACTTGATTATAACTGCTCTCAGCATTATTGTTTTAACATTATCTAAGTTAATTTCAAACCATTTTGCATTGCTTAAAAATGTCATGGGGCAGCAATGACCAGGATGTGACATCTGAAACAAAAACCGAAGCTGCCTAACAAGACGTGGTGAATCCATTATGTCTCGAAAGTGATACGTCTGTCTCAGCCCGTCCTGCCTCAGCTCAGCCAGATTCACACAGTGTTGGTGAACATGGCCCCCTAATCATGTGTGTTGTTGTTACCTAATCTGATTAACAGGCACTGATATCGACTATGAGATGAGGTATTTTGTGGGTCTGTTGTCATGGGGACGGGTTGAGTTCAGGCTGCTCAGTCCCTGTCTGGCCACTGAGAGCTTTTAAATAGATGAGTAAGAGTTGAGGACCCATGGGTTATTCAGGGCACAGGATGTTTTCCAATAACAGCTTATGGCTGGAGGGAATCAAACCCTCCCCCTGTGGCAGTGTGATCCTATCACTTCTAACCATGTGCTACTGCTACTTCTCGCTGCTCCTCGACATCTCTCTCTTGCTGCCTCTCACTCTCTAAAACCCCGAGGAGTTTTGACCTGATTCTTGGCTTTTTCTGTCACCGCACCACTGCAGAAAATTTGATAGGAGAAAAAAACCCTGGGACGATGATTGAAATTTGAAGCATGATATTTGTGTTTGTGTGTGTGCTCACCATGCATATAACTCACCTCATTCTCATGTTGTTGAGGAGACGGCGGTGGTGGTGGTGGGTCAATCAGTGCCAGTTGGACCACAGTCTCCCAGACGTGTGTCTGCGGACCACTTGCTGTCAGTTTAAACTGGACCGGTTCATCAAGGCTGGCTCCCGCTCCCCGGGCATAGATGGACCCATCTGTCCGCACGTTGAAGATGGGGTCAGTGCTCTGAAAAACCACAGCTTCATTCCCCATGCAGTCGTCAAACTTCACTGTGGACAAGGAGAAGTGAGACAGTTTTAATATACTATTCATTAAAGCAGCTTATTTCAGTCATAATTAAGTAATGAAATACGTTGAAAGTACATAATGGCATATGGAAGTGCAGACACTGCTGTCTCACACACACACACACACACACACTGCGTCTGCAGTGCACACATCTCAGCAGGAGGTTTATAGTATAGAGTGGCTACTTATTGTACCACTGTGGCTGGTTTGATACTGCTGCGTTTGACCATTAGTGTGAAGGTTAAAACATCACAAGCATAAGACTCTTGAGGAATTTTTTCTAAGGCTGCATTTGAGAAATAACACTGGTGCGGTGGACATTTATTGTGAAGGGGGGGAAACATGACGTTCTTTCAGCTGAATGTATTTGTAGCTAATTAACTGCTACAATTACAGAGAGGAGTATTAATAAAAAACTTTATTGGCAAATGAAGATGTAACCTTTTAAAGAAAAAGAACAACAATTCTTTTTTTCCTTGAGTGACAAACACTTTGATTTTAGCTTTTAAAGTGAAGGCCACATCACTCTCTGTTTGATCTCTGGCCAGTGATCTCAGCTTCGAGGTTATTGTCTGTGTTTATGCTGAGTGAAGACATAACGCAGGACGCACAGTGCTTAACATGTCGCATCACCATCTCACTCTGAAATATACTCCACAGGAATGGCCTCAGGAGGATTTTAATGGGTTCTTCTTCATGATCATTGCATGTTCAGCCATTTTCTTCAAACTACACACTCAGATTGAGATCAGTGAACTTCAGTGGCTTCCCTCTCCACCGGCTCTGAATCCAATAGAACATCTTTGAGATGTTGTGTAACAGGAGATTTCCAGCAAAACATATGCAGCTGACAAATCTTCAGACATTATATGATGCAATCCCGTCAACATCAAAGATTTAGGTTTAAATTACTATTCAACAAGGCACACGTACAGTCACGCCATATACTGTACGGAACCATGGAAAACAAACGTAGCAATTTCCTGCAGAACATGAACAGAACAAGAAATGTCTTAAAACAGCCATTTGTAAGATTCATATAAATAATGTTTATCGCTATCCAGTTGGAATTCTTCATTTCATTTCCTTGGGAAAAACAAAATCTTCTCGGAGAGAAATATGTCTATATCAGGTTTCACCAATTAGGCAGAATAATTAAACAGGGTTTTTTTTTGTTGTTGAATGTTTGGTATGAGCAGGGACTAAATTAAACTCAAGCCCAACTCTACAGAGCATCCTGCATTGTTCGGAAAATAGAATTAATATGCAGTAATTGAGCTTGAAATATAAAAATAATGTCCACCTCCTAAAAACATTATATGCATCAGCAATTGGACATATTAAGTTTCAAATGCTCCTTTAACAACAGGCACCGACTTTACATAGACGCCAATAGTCTGAGTATTCTTATTCATTACTCTGAATATGATGTTTGCATGAGTTGCTAATAGAAAAATCCCTTCATATCCCTTCTTGCATGCTACAGAGCATAGTCTGATTATTACTCTACCAACATAACATCCACTGCGTCACGTCTAATGTTCCTGCCAGAATTTTAAAACCACAATCTGAGATAGTTTAATGCACAACGTTATTTTCTTGTTTACACTCCAAACCGAAATGCTGTGAAATCTCCAATACATCCAATTAAATTAACTACATTTCTACATAATGTGACTAGGTAGGGAAACTGCACATATATTAATTACATTATGGCTTATTCCGAATATAACCTTATATCAGAAAATGCTGTTTACATGGCAGCGCTTCCACGTAAACACGTCTAGAGATGTAATACAGGGGGTCAAGACAAAAAGTGCTTAGAATTCGATAGCTAAGATATTAAATACTTTACTACACCATGAAGTTAAGTACCAGAAGTACACTTCTATACTACAACATATGGAGCTGTCTGTGTTTGATCTCATACCAGACACAGGTAAGTGTATCCTCATACTGTCCTCTGTGCTGAGGTAAAGGTAGTAACATTATAATGAATCTTCTCTTTTTACACATCTGTTCAACAGCTGAAAACATGCTTCCATTACAGAGACACTCAGTGAGTAAATCCTGCATTTTGATCTGTCTGGCCCGACACACGTCTGTGATCATGTCGGTGCCCCTCTATCTGAGGCCAGACGTCCAGACAACCACTCAGAGTTCAGGCAGAGGGGACAGCTGCTCAACAAGTGTCCTGGTCTAGACAGGAGGAGAGAGACAAGAGATGGATTACATCAACCCAAGAGGCAGAAAAAAGCCTCTCCTGTTCATCAGATTGCTTCTGTCGTCGCACTGCCGAACATTCCATTCCAAAAAGTCCTCTGAAAAACTTTCACTCCCTTCTGTTTATCTGATTCTTTCCTTTTTGTCTAATCTCATTTCTTCCACCATTATTTTTTTCAGATTCTCAAAGATTAGATCGGGATGGTTTTGGGGCGACAGTAACAAACACACCAGTTGGCATGCATGTGCTTGTGCAAATAGAGTTCTGGAAGGCTGCCTGATTGTATTAACGATGAGATGAAGACAAAAAACAAAAATCAAACTCTAGTGCTTGACTATACTTCTACTCTGTGAAAGAGTCAAACACTGAAAAACTATAATTGTCTCCTCTCTCTCGGAGTTGTGCAGTCAGCCTGTAGTGGTGCAGTACTGTGCTCATGGCTAGTGAAGGCCTGTAAACTGAAGCTTCATTCTGAGGGAAGAATCATTATCCATGATAAATAAAGCATGCATGTCTGGTATATAATATAAATAATATAATATTATTTGTGGACCGTCTTGCAGCAGGAAGAACAACTTTTGGATGCATTGGTTTAGATTAGTTTTGTTTTTATTTTAAAATTAAAGAACTGTTCAATAGCTGACGTTTCTTCAAGTATAATAAAATTAGACCTGAAATAATTATCTAAGTGTATTAATATAAATTGATTTTATGACTAAATTCAAGGAAAATTACAACAATTCACTGGATTTTTCAAATGTCAGTGAGCTGACATCAATTTCCAGCTTCACTGAGTCAGGAACTGAAAAATTTTGGGTTTTCTCCCAAAACAAGACAATTTACACCTTGTTTTATTTTTAAATTTTTTACTGATTATTATTTTTATTACCATTATTAATATCAGTGCAGGCCTGGAAGCAAGAGTACCGTAAACAGTTATCTCTCAAGTGGTGATTTTACACCGCTCTTTATTTTAACACATTAACAATAATCATAAAAACTCAGTTGTTCACTGAAAAACAGCATGAATGAAACACAGACCAGGTTGAAAAGCACTAAATGTTTCAGGTAAGTTTCAGTAAAACTATAAAAGTCAGAGTCAATGAGCCAATAAATGTTGAGGCAAGTAGAAGGTGTATAATCAATCTGTGCATGTGTGTATGTGTGAATTTATTCTCTATGATTGGCTGCACGTCTCGAGTAATGACAGCAGAACTAAGTACACCGATACCCACACACCAATGGAGTGACAGGCTGTGCATCGAGTTCCCAGAGGGTCTTGTTTTTCCACCAATTAAAGAGAAAGACAGTGCCGATTTTACCACTTCATCAACACACACACACACACACACACACACACACACACACACACACACACACACACACACACCTCAGATAGCTCCTCTTTCACCCAGTCGATACTGCTATAAGAGAGATTATAAAAATCGGCCAACAACAGAGCAATGAAGCCCAGCGGCACAGTGCTGCACATTAATACGTCGTCTAAAGCAGTGGACCCAGGTCGTGCATTGATCTGGTGAATAACACCGACACCCCAGTGTGCCAGGCAGCCAGTCCGGCACTTCTACTGTTGTTGTAGTCAATGTGAGCAGTCACACATCTGTAATGTTACAGAAACTGGGTGTGTATCCACCCTGGGCAGGAAAATGTTTCTCTTTAAATCACTACTATGAGGAGTGGGGTAGTTTTATGTTTAATATCATACCCAAAGCCCCATCCTCACTTTTCTCCTGACTTTATTTTTCTAATTAAAGTTCCCTTCACCCTCCAACAAGACAAGGACAAGGAGGAGAAGGACGCTGAAAGGAGGTGTGACCTTCTTCTGATGTTCTCTGGACAGCCTGACAGGAAGTAGGTGACAAGTGTTGAAAGGGAAGTGAGAAAGGGATACAGTCAGGGGAGAGGGAGAAGGCTCGGGAGTGACAGAGAGAAGGTGAGACAAGAGGGGGAGATGGAAAGGGTAAAGAAAGAGAAAGAGAGAGAGGAGAGATGAGAGGACAGAAAGTGTGTGGAGGTGGCATTCAGAGAGGCAGGGAAATGAATGGAAGAACATTAAAGAGGAGAAAGGAAACAGGTACGAAGCTCATAGGCAGATTGCAGTCAGTGAAGTGGAGATCTCCAGAGGCTGCAGCCATTTAAATTGTTCCAGGTATGGTGCATGCAATGCTTCACCGTGCATTGCAAAGCAGTAAAGAAAACACTTTTTCTGGGGCTAATCCCGCTGTAATCAGGCCCACTGAGGACAAAAAGGGGGACGAGGTAGGGAGGGCATGACGAGGATATGAAGGGAGAGAGGGATGTGGGGTGGAGTGGAGGTGGAGGCTGGAGAGGGCAGTGAATGAGGGCCTGGCACTGGAATCCTGGCTCGGTGAACTGGCTCTGTCTCACACAGCCACACTGGAATGGATGGGATGCTCAGATGGCTGTTTAAACAGGTTAATTGTGCTGGCCTCCCAGGAGATCGGGACAGATGGATAGATGAATAGGATGAGAGAGGAGAGGAAGAGAGAGCAAAAAGAGCGACAAAGGGAGAGTGATGGAGCTGGGAGAGATAGAAACAGAGGGCGGGATGAAGAGATAGATGGCAAGAGATGAAAATGGCCACTGATCAGACGCTCCGTGGGGAGTGTGCCGTCTAAACTGTAGAGCTCCGCCCGACTCTGATCAGTGACTGAATAAACAGAGCCAGGTCCACTGTCCACGCACTGACAGACTATGAAGGGAGAGCAAACTTGTGATGGAAGGGCGTTAAAAGCAAAGTCGGACGCTCGTCAGGGAGTTGCTTCACCGAAGCCAGTCCGCTCATCCCTCCATCCCGACCGGAAACCTACAAAGGGATGCAGGCATTGACCAGCTCCCGTTTCAAAAAAGCTCACAGCACGCACGAACACAAACTGAGAGGGAGGCAGAAATCCAGTGCAGAGACGATATCAAACCAGACATCAAAGAAACAGAGGATGTATATGAAATAAAAAAATGTATTAACTATCAAACAAACCTAAATGTTACTTATCAAACATGCCTCTACCAGTTCAAGTATTTGACTCTTCTGTGGTTGTTTTTATATTTTATGGCCACATGCACTTCAGAGATTGAGCTGCTGTCTTGTACAACAAATACAAAGCCACATTTTAACTATAATGACTTTGCATGCCTCTGTCAACTTGTAGTTTACATCCATATCTATCCAGACTCATATGATCATGAGGAGTTTTAAAGATCTTAATAAAACATTAGATTATGGATTCTTGAGTTATGGCCCCCTTGTGATGTCACAGTGACCTTGAACAGGAACAACTTCAATGCATTCTGGAAATATCATCTTCATTTGTTGAGGTCACAGTGACTTTGATCTTTAACAAACTAAAACTACTAAATTTGAAGTACAGTAGTTCCCTCATTCCTGACATATTGTCTTCATGAGAATAGGATGGACAGTATGGATATGGTAGGAGAGCAAAAGGGTTAAATGGGTGATGGATGGACAAACAGACGGAAGGACAGACAGATAGGTGGACAACCCTTTAACATACTTCCTCCTGTGCTGGTGTTGAGGCATAAAACCAATTTTAAGGACGTAAGAGTCGAGATTGAGCTGCTAATGTTACACAGTTTCACAAAGTTCAGTGTTGAGAGGCTGAAAGAGGTTTTATTTAGTTGGGAGGAAATATAACCTATAAGGGAAAATGATTGTTTGTGTATCTATCATTAGCATTACCTTAATTCTAATAATGAAATGAATAGGAATAGAAATAAGGCTTTAATTTTATATAATACCTTATATTCCAGTTTTTGGTCACGCAATTTCTTTTTACGCAACTTTGTTGTTTCCCAGTTTCTACGGTTTGAAACTTTCTCTGCATTTGCTTATGCAGCAACACTACATGTCAGCAGTGAACTGTGGACCATAAAGGGAATGTCAATGTGTGTGTGTGTCCTGGATATGGATGGCCTGTGGTGTCTTATGTAAAATTAAGCAGCCTTACTGTTTTATTTGGCTGCACACAGACACACTTTACTTCACCACTCCACTATCTCTGGGTGAAAATCCAAAATGTCAGCATGAGATATTTGGCTGTAGATAAATCTTGGCAACTTTTCACCCCAACACACTTCTCTTGGTTTGTTAGAAAACACGATCAGTTATTATTGTCTTCCTGCATTCAATTATAACCACATGAATGGGAAGAGGCTTGGATACAAGGAAGTACTTGAGGCACACAAAGCTACTAAGAGCAATATGTGTGTGCATTACTGTGCATGTCTTGAGGACACTCCTGCACGTGTGGAGGTCATATGCCTCCTCAGAACATCTATGTTTATTTTAAACCTCTCTGTCAGCAACAATTAAACACCGCTTAAAAAGATGCTGTGCATGGACATTGTGGTGCTGCTTATATTTGTCTTCCTTTTTGTTTTTAATACAAGAAAATATCTTTGAGCTACAAAGTCAATTTTCTTTAATTGAAAGTCACCGGAATTGTAGAGGCCGTAATTAATTTGAATAGAACACTTGCCAGAGAGCTTTACAGAAATCCTCTGCTATCATTCTGATTAAAAGGTCCACACTTAAACAGTGAGGTTGAAATGTTATGTTAAAATTCATTAATTAGCCTACGTGTTCAACTGGATTCACTCTTTTCGTATATGAAGCCCTGTTGTGGATAATCAAGGGTTACTTGTGGAAAGGGGTCTCTGGCTGATCTCAGAGCTGCTGGCTAACACCACCACATTAATGCTAATATACACAGTTTGATTTGAGCGTTAGTTAGGGCAGTCCAAATTTAATTCTGTTAGGATCTATTAAAATCTGTTCAGCACAGCTATCAGATGTTGAGGATGCAACTGTATCGCACATTTCAAGTACAACACCCCGGAGTGCATGTTTGCACAAGACTTTACAAACACAAATCAACACACACAGATTTAAACTCATACTCACAGAGAGAACGACAACACAAACTAATATGAACATTGTTTTTTTTTGACTCATCAGTGTCTCTCTAATGACTGATCAGTATGCCTCCAAACAAGCTCAGAAGTGCTTGATTGGCCTTCATCAATTCTCAGCCATCTCTCACAGTAAGACGAAGTGAGCTTTTGCCTGAGCTGGTGTCAACAGGACAATCAATCACACTGTGTAAGTGCCTGCATGAATACTGTATGATATACAAGTATTAGTACACAATGCCAACAAATGTCCGTGACCATGACCAAAAAACCCATCATCAGCCTGAAAAGCTCATCACACCCACACAAATACTTTCCAACTTCGTCATATTTTACACAAACCGAACCGTCTCCGTAGCTTCACCGTCTCTTGTTGCACATCTGTATGTCCCTCTAATGAAAATCAAATCCTCATATTTTCTCCACTCTGTATTGTTTTTATTAAACACTAATTTCCAGCTTCTTAGCCGCCTGCATTGTGGTGAGATATGAGAAAAGGAAGAGAGACAGAAGGAAAGTGAGACGGCAAGAAAAAGAGAGAGAGAGAGTGAGAAAAAGAGGGAAAATCTTTTGGCAATTAGGGCTGGCTTTAGTGGTGATTAGGAGAAAAGGCAGGGGGAGAGAGAAAGGGATCAGGCAGAATAAAGCCTCTCCCAGGACGCTGGAAAAGTCCCTTTGTAGAAAAAAAAGAGAAGATGAAATAACAGGCGAATAAAAGTAATCATTTCCCCAACTTTTATTATTTTGGAATTGTGTGTTGGTGCAGTGCTGGACAGCGAGTTCAGTTGTACTACACACACACGCACACAGAGCTAACACAGTCAAAAGGTATTCAACACAGCCAACCACAGCTCATATGCCTATGCCCCCTCAGACATTTGGCCCTTTACCCTGCCTCTCTGTGGTTATCGGGGGAAACAAACTCTAAAATGCTCTGGGTGGTTGTGGTTCAGTGCGTTTACTGGATCGATGGCAAATTCAATGATGGATTTGATACGTACAGTATAAGTTACTGTTCCCTTGAGCCTTGGCCCAGATTTTGTATCACAACTGTTTGCACTGCGATACTAGACATGGACTAAAGCCCTGCAGCAAGAGATCTGATGCTTTCTGACCAATGGAACGTCACACAGTGCAGCAGACCCAGCGTGCATGTGTTTGTGTAATGCGGGCTGGTGTCCGCAGGGCTCTTATGGATGAAAGGCAATGATGGAGGTGTTGTGAATAAGTACAAAAGACAAGGCAGCCTCATCTTTAAGATTGAACTGCTTACTGTGTCAGCTGCTGTCAACCGTTTGAAATGGATTTTGTTTGCTCCTCATGCATTTTAATGTTGCTAACCTTATTTAACCCCTTGGGTCTATTTAGTGTACATTCAAGAACCACCAACATTCACGTGCCAGCAATCTCAAGGTCAGTGTTTTTGTGTATGTGTGCATTTGTGCACTTTCCTCCCTAAAGCCTATATCTATCAACTTCCCCCGGTGCAGCACCAACCAATCCCGGTCCACTATGCCAACCACTGAATCGCTTTTTATTTTCTGTCACAGTGGAAAACAGTAAGAAAAATGCAGATACACAAGTATAAAAAAGACAACTTAGTACAGGCCATAAAAAACAAAGGCTTCAACTTTGCCTTTATTCCAGTGTTTGCCTGCAAGCATCAAATATGCTTGTTGTAAAGAAAAAGAAATCATTTTCATATTGTTTTCTCAAGCTTCCCCAAGGAAGCAAACAGCACAAAATTGCTTTCCCCTACTGCTGGAGGAAATACAGGCTGCATTTTTCAAATCTAATCAACATCTCTCCATCAAAAACTTTAAGAAAAGGTTCTGTTTTTCCAATTATAGGGGTCAGAGCAAAGAAACCAGAAACCAGAGAAATCCCTCCAGCCTTTAAACCATGGAAAAACATACATGTAATTGCACAATCTGTATGGAGGATAGGGAACATGGGTTTTTCAGCAGTAAGAACTGATATCGCTTTTTTTCCTCCCTTGTACCATAGCCATCAGGCTGTGATCCCTAAAATCCTGGGGATGATGGTGGACTACTATGGCTGAACTATGCAATTAGTGGTTCTGAAGTTTCACTGAGATAGGAGCAGGGCTGGAAGTTCAGCAAACGGCCAAACCAGGGACAAGACTCTTTGAATGTGTAAAAAGATTTGAAATACAAACTGGTATGCATCAGTAGTGACAGCACGGCACTGATGTAAGTATGCATAGACTGTTTCACTCTGTTTTTAAATGTTCCATTTCTTTGTATTGATTTTTCAGTTCAATTTTTGTTTTTTTTAATATGACTGGATCTGTATGTTTTATTGATGTAAAACAAGACGACAGAACGGCTCCCTCAAAGTGAAGCCAAAGCATCTTGTTCGTCTCCTGTTGTCTTATTGCAATATAGGTCATCCCCCCTCCTCCATGTCAGCAGTAGGGACATTGACCAAACAAAACTGGTAAAATACACATTAAATGTTTGTTTTTTTCGTTTCAGGTAGTTCTTGTATTCTTTATATTTGTGCAAAGTTATAGTTATTTGATGCTATAATAATGATATGAACTGTCATGATTAGAAGCTAATACTGATTATTAATTGGTCAATGAGCGTGTATCGGCAGGGCCGTGATACCGCGGCTCCATCTTGGATGTGTGGACTCGAAATGACTTCATCTATGCAACAGTGTTTTTACAACCAGGTCATTCTGGCTTTATTTTTTTAATAGAGGGAGAAAGTAGAGCTGTGTCGCCAATCTTTATTTACAGTCTACGGTAAGAACCTCCAAATGTCAAGTTATTGAATAAAAAAAATGTAAAAAAAAATCTCAGCCTCTGCTGTCGTGCAAAAAAAGCTCTTATTGTCAGCTGAACACAAACTAGAATCCATATTGGACAACTTTGCATCTCACGATTTATGTCCAATGCCAACAGAGTCAATGCTGGATAAAGTGGCCTGTGTAGAGAGGATGAAAACAAGTCCAGGGTGATGAATTGTTGCGTAGTATGTCCAATTTTCATGTTGAAGAAAGAGTTTTGGTGCCCTAAGAGTCCTGCAATGAGAGTTTTATTAAGTGTATCCATGATCTTTCCCTGATCATAGTGTTTTTTTCTTGGCTGTCCATTTTTGCAGAATTGCCCAATATCACTGTTATACTGGTGGTGGCGGATGTTTGTAGCCCAAAGCAGAGATGAGGAGCAGGCTACAGAGGTCTCATAAAAATGATTTTTAACTCCACATCGCCAGAGTATTTTATTTTTAAAACGTTTGGTTTTCCACCCCAACCCACCCTGAATACATACACTGTTTCCACTATATACATTGTGCAGCTATGAGTCAACATTTTATGATTCAATAAAGGACAGAGGTTACCTGTGTGTGTGTGTGGGCACAAACAGGATTGCACAAAAACCTGTTAGCTAGAATATAGTGTCATGGAGCGACCTGGGGGAGAAACATTAGTCAGTGATGATTACTAACAACATCTTCCTAAGGGCATCTGTGTCATTATGTGTGTGAGAACATTACGTTTTTTTCTATAATGTTGCACTGAACCATCTTGTGGGCTGAATGAGCAGCTTTTACAGAGAAGTGACTGATGGGTCTTAAAAGTGTCACCTAAATGTGTCTTTGGGCTCGTAGACTATAACGGAGCCTGGCCGGGTGGGTTTAGTCGTGTTTTTTGTGTCAACGTGAATGTGTTTGTGTGCGTTTGTCTGCACACACAGGTTGAGGGGTCCAAATATCTCTCCTGTGAACTACGGGAACGCTTTACTGCAGCTGCTGATATGGAGCACACTGATATGACAAGCTGGATAACCACTTTTCATCTCTCTCACACACACACACACGCACACGCACACACACACACATATACACATATACACACACACACATATACACACATACACACACACACACACACACGGGGAGAGAGAGAATCACAGAAGCTGGAGGCTGAAGGAGGCTGGCAGAGGACGGATCCCAGAGGTACAAACAGACAGCACGTAACAGCCTGCCCTCTCCCACACCTCCAAAAAACACATTCTCAAGTACACACAAACACATATGTTTCGAAAACAAATGCACATATATCATTTGTCAGAGCATCAGCGATGGTGCACTAACCTTCATTGCAGCTAATTGTTGTGCAATCTAGCAGGAGAATGCCCCAGAGCTGTATTGGGCCATGTGCTCGCAGCATGTGGTTTGTGTCTATATGCGTAGGTTTTCATGAGAGCAGGGCAAGCGTGTGTCTCAGTTAGTTGTGTGAGGGATATACACATAAATAAGTGTGTGCATCAGTGTGATTATACTATGTGTGTGTGTGTGTGTGAGTGGTCTGCTTATGGTGGGGTTTGTTAGTACAGGGAAAATAAATTAGCAGTGCTAGCAGGTTGCTCTGACAAGTTCTGTTAATGAGAACATCCTCCAGAGCCTTCTGGGCCGGGGGGGGAAACCAGAGGCCATGATCATCTGTTCACTCTGGAAGATGGCGTAGAGAGAGGGAGGCTGCCAAACAGCAAAAAGTCTGCACGATTAGACCACACCATCTGCAGGAGAGTGTTAATGTGTGGTTGGAACTATAGGCAGTGGGAAAAATAACTGTATCATGAGCCCGGAGGACATATTAAGTTTTACATTGATGGTTGAATGTAAAGTTTGCATCTATCTATCTATCTTTCTATCTATCAATCAATCTATCTATCTATCTATCTTTCTATCTATCCATCTATGTATCTATCTATCTATCTATTTCTGTACATTTGCAGACCATGCAGTCATAACACTAAAAAAGCATATATGCCACAGTCAGACAGCCACTGGGCAAACAGACTTAAGTGATATACAGTATTGTGGTGAAGTATAAAATAGCCAAAGGTGGGTTGTACCCATAGGGATTGTGACAGCTCCGATTGGCTGAGTGAAGCCGAGTTAATGATGTTATGACAAAGGTGTAATGTTTTATTAAAAGTCTGTGATGTTAACAAATACAACACTTTGAAAACATTAGTCAATCAAAATGTCCTGCAATCTGATTTATGTGTTGCAAGTGTATTAGGTGCATGCAGTTTTATGTTTATGCATTTCTGCAAGTGTGTACTGTATATATGTGTGTGTGTGTGTGTGTGTGTGTGTGTGTGTGTGTGTGAGTGTGAGAGAGATCAAGCATGTTCCGACAGTATGTGCACACACATATGTATGTGTGATGATTTGCCAGTTTGTTTACATCTGAATCACCTGCACCTGGCACAGTAAGGCAAAGCCGACTGGCTCCTCTTGAGTTTTGGAAAATCACAAACCAAGTTGTGAGGTTTAAGAAATGCATGAGGCGCTTCGCTGTGTAGCATTACCATGATTCATCTTCACAAAACTGCAAAAGCTTGTGATAATCGCTTTAGCTAATCCTTGCACGCTTCGGGCAAACATGCATGGCAAGAGTGAAGGGTGGTTCTTAAACCCTCGAGGGGTTGAACTGAACTGGATGATGGAGCTGGTGTAGGTGCAAAATGGCCATGTTTGGAGGTGTGTTTGTGTGTGTGTGCCACTAAAAGTATTTTAAAATAAATTAAACTACAATTACATTTGAATATGTTACATTCAAAATCAACTGTCAAGTGGAAATGAAATGTGAACACCAGGTGTGGAGCTGTGGGTCCGTTTCACCCAGTTAATACATGTTTGCCTTTGATTATTGCACACCTACTGTGTAAGGGTGTTTGCATAACTCCTTGGTGCAATCTCTGCACGCTCGCAGCTCAATCCAGGCATATCCATCACTATATATCACTACGTTGACAGAAACGTCTTCTCTCAGTTTCAGCTCTGGCTGCCTGCAAAGCCTCACCTGTGCTGCTTCTATTTCTAGAATTTGGATTCTTCCAGTAGAACGAAAGCACAAAGGTTTACACCCAGACTGACACCTTCCTGGGATATGGCCTATAGACATGGCCACAGGATCACCTCATTAGCATCAGAGGGTGCTCTCATCCCTGACAAGCGAGACTTCACTGCACCCCTCTCACAAAATAATGAGCAAATATAACCTCTAATGGCTAAATATAGGTAACCGTGGTCTCGAAAGACTCGGAGCAGAAAACGTACACGGTGAAAGGTGTCTCGGGCCTTTCGAAGTTTCGTCGTGGTGTGGGCGTGAGGAGTGCGCAAAGTAAACAAAAGACTTTAAGAGGAGGAAGCGATAGTTGAACAGTGTTTGATGAGAGCTCTTAGCCTGTAGCTATAGCACATTAGGCACAGATGAGCCACAGCCAGCTCCCACACTGTTAATGTGGAACACATTACAACTGCACAATGAGTTATGATTGCCATTAAAGAGCAAATGATTCAGACTTCACAGCTGGATTTAAAGGGATCACACTGCTGTGCCCTGTCCTTCCTTGTTCCTGCCCACGCCCCCGATACACTCAGGTGACAGTCATTCCACTAGACTTGCCTCACAGAGCACATCTACTCACATCCAATGGGTTTTTGTGAACATGAACGCAATTTTCTTTGGATGTTTCCATCTATGAACCTATTTGCGTCACAGTAAGCAAACTGAGCTACCAAGTGCATGATTACATTAACTGTGCGCAACATGATAAATTGGTAGTTTGTGCATCTCACATATTTCAGCTGAGATGAGCTCAACCTTCCTTCTCTCTTGAGACACCCCCGATTCTTTTCACAATCTGCTTCTCTCAGTGCTAGCGGGAGGCCTAATAATGCCATCATGCATTTCTGTAAGCCATGAAGGAGCAGTACGTGGGGGCTAGTGGGGAGAGTGGAGGGGAAGAAGTAGGAAATGGTAGATTCACAGACGAAGATACCTCTTGTTCAATTGATCTGTCTTTCTCGCCCACATGATCTTCTCTCTTCGTTGGGCCAGGAGCCTTGCTGTGAAATGAATGAGAGGTAAAGCGTGGGCAGCCGCTAACGCTAAGATAATGACGCCGTTTTGTCAGCCCCAGCCTGAAGCTTAGTCTCTTTGGCACAAGAAAGAGGAGGGAGATGGCAGTACAAGTGTGACGGGAGAAAATCTACATGGTCATGAGCTAACAGTGCTGAGCGTCTGCCGTAGACAGGACAGAAAAGCATTTGATTTGGCCGTGTGATCCCTACAAACACAGCTAACAGGCCAAGTGAGCCCTCACACTGTGTCAAGAGTGTCAGTGGTCAGAAACCTCAACCGCTCCTCTCCATCCACACCGCAGTTAGGGAAAGCTGTGAGCAATTACTGCAAAGAGAAAAGTTTCTCTCCAAGAAGGAGTAATGAGAAGTATTTGAACTAGAAGAAGTTTTACAGTCGATTTAAAAAAAAAAAAAAGTGGACCCCAGTGAATTGGCCTCGACCGCTGCAAAGAAAATAAAGAGGGAACCTGCATTTTGTCGTTAGGCTGCGATTCGAACTGCGAAACGTTAACCAAACGAAACCATCAAAGCAACGACTGGTACAAATTACCACTGGTGTTTAACATCAGAGTAACAAAACAAATAAACAAACAAAAACACTGCAAATATTAAATGAGTTCTCCATGGGTTAAATTGAGCCTCATTTATTTTAAGTCCTGCTGAAACATGATTTGTGCCAACGCCCATGCCGTGCATTGGATACCCAGCAGATGCTTAGTTACGACTAAAACAGTAAAGACACTTAAACGTAATGGGGGTGGTGGTGGGAAGAAAAACAATAAGCTGTGAGAAAAATCATAAAGGGCAAAGCTTTGAAAACAGATAATTAGATCTGTGACAACAGAGAACAATAACAGTGTCAGCGGGGATGGTGATGCCTGCATTGCATGAGACAACAGCACAATGTGCCTGTCTGAACAACTCTAACATATATCATGTTCAGTGCCGAAGTCGGATACTGCATCACGCGAGCTGCTAATATGAATAACTATGCAAAGATGAAGAAGAGTAAAGTTTATCATTCAATAAATCACCCAGTGTTTTTCGTCAAGTTTTCGTCGAGTCAGTGAGTCCTCTCCCTCTGTCACAGCCGATCACTGACTAAACAACAGCACAGTGAGAGACCAAAGCCCTGTCAGTGCCTCATTAGGCTGCTCATTAGGGAGCTGGATGTACATTCAAATATTCTCCACGGCTGACCATTTGAGTCAAGGCTAAGTCATCTCTCTTGCCTTCGCTTGCAAGGCAGAGGGCTCGAGGTCAGTGGGATCCGTCATTATTAGTTCCGTTACATTTTCCCTGACTGGTTCGGATCTAACGACCTGATCCTGGGGTCAGACAGCCTCCGGCCCTGTCTGCACGTGTAACCTTCCCTCTTCTAGGATCCAACTTTGCATTAATCTTGGTGCTGTAAATCACATCCTCTCATTTTGTTACATGACCCTTGCCTACAGGCTCCTGCCACTGAAACTGGAACTGGAACAGGCTCTTCTACCATTCAACCGCCAGCACTTGTTTTCTGTTTCTGACACACAAGAGTACACAGCTCTGCCACTCACTGAGAGGAACTACAGTGTTCCTGCATTAGTGTGAAAGACATATTAGAAGACTTGTGTCAATCAAAAGTGCTTGTGTGAGACAACGTTAATGTTAATGATGGATTTGGCCGCAAATGCTGAATACTGCAGTTATACCATCGGCTGTGGTCAAAATGACATGAGGAGGAGGAGGTAGCTGCTCCTGCTTCTGCTAGAACAAGCTTCCTGCTCTAGCTTTTGGCACCAGAGCTCTACGGACTGTGCATACAAGCTTCCATCCTCATCTGACCCTGAATTATCCATGTTCCTCTGAAGATTTTTGTAGACATACAGTAACACTCATTACACATCTTAGGTGTTGCTCCAGGCATAAATTCTTTCACTTCTTCACTCCCCCTCTGTGTCGTCTTTCTGCAGACTTTTAAAAGGGTTCTTCCATAACACAGAGCTGCAACCTTGTCCCTTTGAAACGTTTTTGTCTTTGTTGTTTTTGGGGCCACAACCACACATCTGAACGGTGTCAGTTCTCCTTGTTATAGGTGCCTGCGTCTCTGAACTATAGAAGAGGCATGAGCATCTTTCTTGCAAAGGATTTTCCATCATTTAGTGCATGGTGGTGGTATTCCTACAGAATACCTATCATCCTGGTATTTGTACTGGCTATTATATCTGATTCACATCACTGTCATACTCGTCAAGCCACTCTATGACCCACTGGTGCCCTATATGGAGGAGTTTGTTATGTCTCTCCACTCAGATATACCCAAATCTATTTCCGTCAATTTGTCACCTGTTTACAGAGAGACACCGAGACAAATCCTCAGCAAATCATTATCAACTGGACGACGCAAAAGCTTTAAATTATAGGGTGAATAGAGTGAACTCACATATATAATACATATAGATGTATTATTTATTCTTTCAACAACCAATCAGAGCGGACAAGGGGTATACTACTGAAACATATATGTGGAGAAATAAATCTCGGGAGGAAACCTGCTGAACTGTGATGCTGTTTAGAAAAGAAGTGATAGAATGAAAAACAGGAAGATGAAGACCTAGAGAATCATCAACCTGGTCCATGGGTCTGCGGACAAATTGGTCCAGAATGGGAGGCATTCGAGGGGAAAGGAAGAAAAAAAGCAGTGGAACAGGAGGTGAAGATGAAATTAAAAGCCAGGGTCAGAGATAAGGGAAGATTGTGGATGATTAATGCCCCAAACAGTGCAGACAATCCCCTGACACGCTAACACACATACAGTCAGGTCATTACTTTAATGTTGTTATATTCTTCTCTTTTCTTTGGTTCAAATTTCCTGTCTTTCAAAAAAGTTCAAGAAAATGCCCCATCATTAAAAAATAATTTTCTTTTTGAATTGTAGACACTACTTAGGAAAGAGTTGTGATTTCCAATAGTGGTTTAGGTCTAATAGCTATTGTCCAATAACATTGGAAAATCAAGTCCCCCAATTACACTCAATTGTTTTTTTCACACTTAAATGGTAATATTAAATGACGGCATAGAACTGTAGAATCCTAATATGTGTTCTCATTTGTTTTTGTGTATTTTACTTGTTTAATCTGCTTTTTTCCTTCGCAGTGGGTTTGAGCAGTGGCGCACACTTACTGAGACATAATGAGTATATCTTTGTGCCATAATTAGTGGGTGCAGCACCAACTGTCGATACACTTGAAAGTCTGAGCATCGGCATACACGCAAGTGAAAAGACGAGGACAGAAATACACAAGCAGTGAGTCACGAGCACACGCAAAGAAATGCTCCAGGAGCAGAAAGTATAAATGGCTTTCATATGATCATTGATCTGTCCATTCAGCAGCCTCACAGCCGGACAGAAGATGAAAACAGCACTTTTGTTTATGCTGCTGTAAATGGTGAGCTTGTGTGAAAAGGGGAAGAGAGAAGGCCACATCGATATCGGCCAAATGGCTATTTCTTGTTCCAGTCTAGGATACTTGTTTGTGAGGCAGGAGACAATAGGCCTTGACCACTAAAGTGCTGGAGGGAAATGAGGTGAGAAAGAAAATCAAATTGATATGTCTCACAATGGGATTACCCATCGGCTAAATTACCAAATGAAGATTTAGGGATTTGTTGTTAGATAAAATGCAGGTGTGCCGCTATTTGGCTGCAGCAATGTGTTTTTATGATATCCCGAGGGGATACTTTACTTAGTATCCAGGCAGTCACCTCTCGAAAACCTTCATTCACTCTGCCTCACCAGGAGAGGGAGGATTACATGATTAGTATTGTAACTGGGAAAGAAAAATTGGCACAGAGGTTTCAATTGATCCTCTGACTGGGCTGCAGGAAAAATGTGGTGATTAAGATTTAGATATTGGATTGAGATATTACAATCTGTGGCACAGCATCACATCAAGTTAAATCTGGGTGTTAACTAGTCTTTTAAAATTGGCGTGCAAACACTGCAGGCTGTCTTTTGGCTTCTGTGCAACATTATCTTTCATGCAATGTCTGGCAATTTTGACTGTGGAAACAATAAAAGCATTAATGAACAGTGATAAATTAGCAAACTAAAAAGATAATAGCAAGATTCAATCTTCCTGAAAATGGTTTCCAAGCCTAAAAGTGCTACTCAAAAAAACCCCAATGTAGATCCAGGGGTTTTCCTGTCCTGTTTCCAGATCCACTCCAAAATCATGTTTTTCGTGAAAATCTGCCCACCAACCAACAAACACATGGACGGGGTGGAGACTTGGCCTTATTGATGGAGGTGATACGCAGTGACAAAACATATGTGATGCAACAAACCCTGCAACACTAGCACACCTAGCGCCTCTCAGAAAGCCCTCATCACTCATTAATTCAGAAGATTCACCATAGGTGTGAGCAATGACGGCAACAGTTAAAATAGAATATGCAACGTCAATATCAGTGCTGCCATCTGCAAAAAATGAAATGCTACGGCTGAGCTAACAGACACAGTTTCCCAATTAAAGTTGCTTAGCAGCATCACAATTTAAAGTTTCCTACTGGTAAAACTTGAAGTTGGTCCCCGGGGAGATCTTCTCTTCCGAGTGAAATCACACCTATTCCAGCAAACACACGGGACAATAAGTAGCTACAAGTAGAAGGTACCACCTATTAGTCAGTTGCTACTGCCCTCAAGAAAAAGGTATCTGACTTTGCTATGGCTGAGTGTCTGGTCCCTCTCCATTCCCTCCTGGCCTGGGGGCACTTGGTAATTCAGAAAAGAGCTGTCACTGAAAACCCTGCCGGACACTGCTGCACACCGGGAATAGAATCAAACTCCAACCTCTGCCTCATACAAATAGCGACCGATGAATTAAGAATGAGCCCAGAGAAAAGCCCAAAAAGCCACCTCTTGTAAAACTAGACTGCTGGAAGGGGGCAAAGGTGAGTCAGGGTTGGGACGGACTTGGTTGCACTGTGGGACAAAAGGGACAAAGTGCAATATCCTGCGCTGTCTCTGAGGACGGCCTACAATTAATCTCCCATGACAATACAGGTAAATAGTTCTTTCTGCAATGTTTTATCCCCAATTCTGTCCCTTTATGTTTCTTTTAATGTGATCAATTGTGTTCTATCTGAAATGGACACGTGGAAGAAAGAAAGCGATGGAGAGAAAAGAAAAGACAAAAACATGTAACAGAGGGCTGCAGCGGATGCTGGAGATGGACGGGAGTCGATGTGTGGTCTGTCAGTGGGTTACTGTGGGAGCGTAATCAGAGGGAGGGAAAAGTGCATCATTATTCAGAGTGAGGAGCTGGTGGAGAGACGCTGAGAGGTAAACCAGATGATGGAGGAGCCTATGATTCCCCTACTCCCCTCTAGCGCTGCCCCCGAGTCCACCCCTGTTAAACCCTGAATCCGGAGCTGAGAAACGAGGAGTGCGCAGCAGCAGGCGCAGTGCTACCCATCACTGTCACAATGGGGAACATGGAGCCACATTTACTCTTAAATCAGAACATGGCAGGGGGCGGAGAGAGAGCCCGCTGGCTTGTGTGTATGTGTTTGTGTATCATACATGCAGATGCAGATATATGACTGCTATCTATCTATGTTAGTCTCCTGTAGTTTATCTTTTTCTATTAACTGACAAATCATCTAGTCCACAGAAATTTAAATTTGCGATTAACCAATTCTGTTGAAACAAAACCCTTTACTTTCAAATGAAAACAGTGACAAGCAGCATATTTTTATATTTGAAGGTGATTCTCTAACTAATTGTGTCAGCACTAAATCTGGCTTCCATTTTTATTTCAATGAAGAGTTGCAACAGCCTTTGTTGTGACCTTTCTAACCTTTATCAGCTTTATATCTTTGATCATATAAAGCAGCACTATATCCTGAAGAAGATAAAGACAGTATATGATTTTTATCTTGAAAGATACAAAGCAAGCAGATGGAGTAAGCAAAGTAAGCAGATGGGTGCTAAGTGAATCACTGTGTGTCTTTTCTCTATCTATGTGATGTGAATAGAGATTAATTGAGGAGACGCGCTCTCACTCATTCCTGAATTGTCCTTGCGCCGGATCTCAGGATCCAAAATAATTACAGGCAACACTAGAACAATTAAGTCTGCCTCCTGTCCAGATGCTATCGGAGCTACACACAGTAAACAAGAGCAGATAGGAGCAGGCCCCAGGAACTGAAATGAATCATAGTCTGATACAGATGCTCTTCTCTCTTTTCCCTACACAGGTAAACAAATAAATAAAGACACACCGCTCCTGCCTCATGTTTAGATCCAGTCAAAGAGCATAGTCCGTCCATTTTATATATTTTTCCTAAATATGGAAGATCTCCAAAGACAATAAACTTTGATGATGTGTGTATCCGAGGGTCGACTGTGTACGTGCATTACTGCATGTGTGCCTGTGTTTGTGTGTAGGCACAAAGAACATGGAAATAAGAGATTGCGGGCAACTGGGCCTGAATATTTATTTCAGGTTCTCATGAGTGTGTGTATGTGTGTCCTCCTGTCAGTGTGCGCCTGTGTATCTCCATGGAAGCTTTTCCAAGGGAACATAAGCTATAGCGAGTACAAAAAGAGTAGATAGAGATGACACATGGGCAGACAGACAGAGCTGAGATAGGCTCCGTCAGCCCAGAGGTGGTTATCTGCCGCTTCACAAGTCCCCTCAGCTCATCCCACAAGATTAGCTGTCTGGAATCCTCAGATCACTTCCGAGACAGACAAGCGTCACTCCAGATACTATTTGTGGCATGCGATTGATTCGCGAGGGCTCATCTATGCCCTGTTAAAGACGCACGTAAAAACAAGAACATCCACAATTGTTTTGCTGTGAAAGCTTCTATCGTTGGGTTAGAACACACACTGAGTCATTCCAATGTAAAGCGATAAAAGCGTTAAAATAATGCAGGCACATGTGGAAGGGAGGACAAAGCTGAGACGGAGATCAAATAGCTTGGAGCAGTAATGATGTAGTGAGATGAATAAGGCCAGGACTCATTTGCAGTATGTACTTTTCCCCCTAATGTATTCATATATATATACAGTTGATAGTAAAACTCTAGAGATCGGTAGTGACCACAGGAGTGATCACTATAAATCATTTAACATCTTTTTTCTGTGTGGTTCTTACATGGGACTCCTGCCAACTTCCACTTTGAGAGTATACAACAGAATTGCCTCTGTACGTGCAGGGTTGGAGCTTCACTCTGCTTCTATTCTCTCCTCACACAGTCAGTACTGGTTTGTTTGGTTTGTCTCTCAAATCACTTTTCATCATCTGATCCTGTGGCTCAGGAGATAGAGCTCATCATCAACAAACCAGAATTGGTGGTTTGATTCCCGGCTCCACCTGTCCGCATGAAGAAGTGTCCTCGGGCAAGATAGATTGCCCCCGCTGGCAGTTTATGAGAGAAATAGCTGAGTGTGAAATTATGTGTAAATGGCTGAATGTAGCTTGCACTGTAAATCACTTTGGTGGTCGATAAGATTAGAAAATACATAAATATATGAAAATAAATATAAATACAGTCCACGTACACATACAAGTACAATGCAAAACTCCAATTACATGCAAATTTCATCAAACTGAAATGTGAGCGCACGCAGGCGAATCGTTTAAAGGGGCTGCTCATATTTCCCTCCACAGACATCTGGCAAAGTGAGCACAGTTTGCGCCACATCATAATATTGTCCCTGACATCAGCAGCATTCAAACCAGCACTTCATGAATAGAGTAATGTTTCATCGCTGTTGTGAAGAGGCACTCTGTGTGCTACATAATGCCGCTGCCTACAGTGGAGCAGGGAACAGCATGCAGTTGTAGACCTGTGAACTCTTGTCATCCTTTATTGAAGATGACATGTACTTTTAGCACACATCGCTCCCAGGCTTTCTCCCCTGCGCTGTCAGTTTTAAACATACAACTGGGAGCGCTCACTAAAAAACAGAGAGCGCTGCAGACACACATAAAACACATAGGAGCTCATAGTCTTTGATTCGGCAACATAAAACACTCTTAGATACAGACACTTACTGTACACACACACACACACAGAGACACACACACACACACACACACAGAGACACACACACACACACACACACACACACACACAGAGACACACACAGACACACACACACACACACACACACACTGATTTAAGTGTCTCCTGGGTCGTCCTTTTCTGTAAAATAATCCTTGTTAGAGATGCAGAGGCGTTGTAATGACAGCCATAACCATTCTGAAGCAGTTAGTCTTGGTAGCACCTCAACCCCCCAGTCTGCTGGGAAGCATACTTCACACACTCTTTTATTACCTTCAAGACCATTAGTAACTCCATTTTATCGCTGTCATCGTCACCATTTACCTGACAAACGCAGCCTCAGCAGGATTTCCCCACCCTCACTTTCCCTCCGCCTCTCTCTCTCTGTCTCGCTCTCTCTCTCATAACGAGTCACTCGCAAATTAAAACTTTTCTTATTTGGTACAATTACTGGCTATGTCGAAAAAACAAAAATGTACTGTGTTGTGGATGAGGCCACTGATTATTAACTAATGAAGCTGGTTGTGTTCGTGCACACAAGCGAAAACATTTGGATATTTTAAAACTAGTGGGTATAATTTGAATCAAGATTCATCATCTGATACCAGTGATGATAATTCACAGGATTCTTAAATAGACAATGTGTCATAACTATTTTCATTCCTCATTTGCACATTTATTTATGGACTACAGCTTTATTACAGGAAGTTTGCTTTCCTTCAAACCATGGTCAAATTTATAATATTTAATTTAGTGCAGATTAATTTAAAAAAATCACCTTAAACTGTGTTGATATAAGATCAGTGTTTAGCAACGTATATATATATTTGTGGCTGACTGGACAGTATAACCATGCCTCCTCCATGTTAACTGATGGGACATGGGCCAAACTTAAAAGTTAAAATAGAAATAATTTTTCTCTGTCATTTAAGGCAGTTCTTACTACATTGTTGTACATCAAAGTATTGGTTCTTTTGGTGCATTTGCTTTTAATTACATACAATTACAATTAATTACATTTGATGCTATGAAAACAGGGTGAAACATCATGATTGACAGCTGAGACAAGCATGTGAATCAGCATCTCAATACCCCGGCTCCACCACCCGATCCTCAGCCAGATAGCAGAGCTTATTTTGGCTTCGTGTCTGGATGGTGGGAGGAAGTGGAGATGCGTCGTCTGTCATTCTACATGTTTCAGACGGCAAACTTTGGAAAAGCTAATGAACAAACACACAGTTCATGCGGCATAAACATAAGCTAGAGGAGAGTCTTGCAAAAATCCGAAAAAAATCAGATTGCTAGGAATCATCTCGAGGTGTTTCTTTGGCGGTTGCTCTTCCAGGAGGCTGGTGACAGAAGATAGTGGTGCAGTTTGAATCATGTAGTGCTGAGATCAATACTGACTGATCTTACAGTGCTGACAGGCCACTGCACATTCCTCTATGGACTCTCATGTCTGGCCCCCTGGCCTGATAAATGCTGACATTCAGAAACATGACACCACTGTGATGGACGTGTGTGTGTGTGTGTGTGTCTTTGAAGGATAGATGTGCACATTTCTCCAGGGCTGCTCAGATCTATCCAGGGAGTTCGGTGTTGGTGTACTGTAAGTGGTGGCAGTGGTTAAGGCCTCCCTGTATGTCTCGGATGACAGGGATATACTTTCCTTCCCTATAACTTCATCCCTTCATCGGAGCTGAGAGACAGCGAGCACAACATAATCCACACAACATCTCTGTTCCTGCAGCTCCTGGGTCAGTGGGATTTCCTGTGATGCAGGTGTGTGTGTGTGTGTGTGTGTGTGTGTGTGTGTGTGTGTACCAAAATGCAATTACAGAGGGATTAGAGAAGATAATGCTTGTGTATATTTTTCGTGTGCGCCCATGTTTTGCCTTTTATTTCTACATCCCTTTATCTATCAATCACTCCTTGACCTTTCTCTGTCTCTCATTCTCTGTCACTCTTTCTGTTCCTGTTCCGCCTCATTTCTCTTGTCATCCCTCCATCTTCTCGTGTTTACAGTTTCTGTTACGACTCTTCAACTGACACAAAACGATTAAAGTTCACATCACAACCATCAGACATTAATGCAGAGATAGTGTGTGGTGATGTTTATTTTTTGAATGAGCGATGCACTGAAATATCTACATTTATTTTCATTTATTTAATGTGGGTCATTCTGTTTCAAATCATCAGACTGTGAAGGCCGCACCATCAAAGATCTTAATAACATTAAAAAGCACCGTCAATCTCCCTCAATGCAGAAAGAGATATTGCTCAACCACAATGTTTTTCACTATCTGCAAACGTGAGTTATGAGCAAACTAAAGATTTAAAATTGAATATAATTAATCTGAGGGTGAAGGTCACTGTATGTTCCTGTGTAGCAAGAAATACCCTTGAATGAGCAGAGTTACCATGATACAGACACAAAGAGTTCAGTGACGTTCAGATTTCAAAAGAGATAACGGCTACATGCTGTATGTAATTTTTCATATGCAAAATTAATTTGCGGTTCTTTTCAATTCTAGCAGTGAAAGAGAAAACTGATTCAAGGTGAACCGACAGGGATTGGATGTATGCATCAAATCATGGCAATTACTGATAACTTTGTTTAATTGTATGAATCATATTCTGAAGCATACACAAGCCACAGCTTTTCCCAGTTCAGTCCAGAAAACAGAATATCTCAAGAGCAACCGCTGCTGCCTAAGCAGAAGATGTATCGTAAGAGAAGAAGTAGATTATTTGGGTCAAAGGTGAACGTTCTTCCTCCAGCCATCCTCGGCTCTTCCTCAGCAGGAGGATCACTTCTGTTATAAAGCCTTGGAGGTTCAGTAATAAACAGTTTTCTGACTAGTTAGACTTTGCATCATTACTGTATTTCAGAAGCAACCTTTTGATCCTTTCTGTATTAAGGGCGTATGATTTCTCAAAAAATCTGTGGTGGTTTGTGGTGTCAACTTGGTATGCAAACATCACAAATGAGTGGTCTCAATAAAACATGACTCACAGACTTTTATTATTTCTGAATTTGATCAATACTCAAAGAATCGGCTGTAGCTTTCTCATTGTTCGCCAAATAAGTTATATTTTCGGCCATGATTGTCTGTTTTTTTGATTGTCAGCAAAATAACACAAGTAAAACACAATGGATTTCCACAAAACTTGATGGAAGGGTGACGGTCAGGGAGTGGAGCCAGGATTTTTTTTTCTATTGCGATAGGGAATAATTAATGGGACTTGATGAAAACAATCAGGCACATTTAAGTAACTGGTATTAATCAGTGTGTAAAATGTAATCAGCTTGATTGAATTGGACATGTTGGACTTGGTGAAGGTTTGCCCTCTGAGTCCCTTTCTACTTTCTACTATTGCAAGCACCTCGTAATTTCTTCCCACCATTGCCTATTTAACTTTTTGCTCTAATTTCTTCAGTTTAGTGTCAGCGCCAAACCGTGCTGGGGCTTTTATTCCATAAAAAATGTTTTGGTGTTCTCCACATTCATTAGTTATATAGGTTTTCACCAATCATTGACAGGAAAAGGTGGAAGAGCTGAATAATTCATATGAAACCACTTACAGAAGGAATAACAAGTCTCCTCTGCTCAGAACTTTAGAAAGTTTAATCTAAAATAAAATAAGTCAGGTCATTTTTTTCAGATTACATTTTGAAATACATTCCATGGAAAGATCTTCATTCATTGAATTGAGTGAATGCATGAGCATGCAATATTGTAATTTCCGCAAAACGAATAAAGCCTAGGAGTTTTACAGGGGTAAAAACACTCATTTGCTGTAGCACTGTGGCTCAGAAAATAGTTCGGCAAGGGGAGAAATGAGTACAGAACCTAAGAACATGAGCAATGTTGATATAAACTGTCAAGTCTGGAGAAAGTGCGAAAAAAAGAAGCCAACACAACTCTCTTCTCATCCTACTGCTGCTATGGCTTTGAAGAGAGTGCTTTGTTCAGCTGTGTTATTACATTATCAGCCGACAGACAATTTGTTTGACGGTGCTTCTGGAGAGAATTGTGAGAATTGTGATGGGCGGTACACATTGCTCCCCTCCTCCTTTCTGTGGTTTCAATTAACAGTTTACTGCTCTCCAAAGCAGTAAGACATTTTTTTTAAATATCTGTCTCTCTCGTAAGTCAAGGACAGGCTATTACGGATCTGCAGAGGCGTCAGGTACATTAATTGCTTGGAAGAGAAAAAAAAAAAAGTAAAGTAAAAGTAAAAATGTTTTAATAAAATAGGACGTAAATACTCACACATCTTATCAGGGTTAAAGACTTTGTTTCTCACTGTGTTGGAGTAGGTGGTGACTCACTGTATTTTGAAGACAATATTCATCTCACTTATATCATATTTTGTCACTTAGGTGACAATTTGAAGACAAACACTGTGTCACTGAGAGCAGGACGCTGTCTGGAGAGTTGCATAAACATGTTTCTTCAGGTCTAACTATGCAAGTGGGTTTGTGAAGAAGCACAACATGCTTAGTGAAACGTTGTGCGACCTTGTGACTCCTCATTAAGGCTGAGAGAATGTCAGACACTGCAGTTGACCTATTCCCTCTCATACTGTCAGTGTAGCATAAGACATCCAGTATAGATATTTCCAATGGCAGGTATGTCAGAGAAAGTCATGTCCAAGGCTACTTCCATCTCTCCTCCAGTGCTTTCCTCTCAAATAGAGTCATAATATGTCATTCTGAGGTTAAGACTTCTCAGAGTTGTAGCAATACAAGTGTTTTCTATTTATTACCTACACTGCGGTGACAGCTTAGTAATGAAAAGAAACAAATTTTACACTTTCATAATAACCCCCGTAAATTCAATGAAGCTGCACCTAATCGTACAGACTCAGATATCAGTTCACAAATTTTTTTTCCAGTAAAATATATGAATTATTCCTGAGGAAAATGGTGAAATTTCCCAAAAAATGCTTGATCTCAAACAACCTAAAAAAAAACAACATCTGCTGCTTTGTCTGGATCCCTGCAAAAAAATGTAATGTGTTTGTTCTTGGCCGAGGTCTCATCCTTCCACCAAAATTGGCTAAAATCTGTTATGTATTTTTTGCATAATCCTGCTGACACCCAAACTAGAATGTCACTCAGGAGAAGACATAAACAGTCCCATTACGAAAACACATTTTAATTCACTAGATCCAGATTTTTATTTGGATCGACACCAAATTGCACACACTCATGAATGTCAGCACATTAATCTGACCCCTGTTTCAGATTCACACCACAATCAGATGGGTTCTTCCCTGACCCACAAACAAAAGGACAGGGGTGAAACCTCCTCGGTGAAGGTAAGAAAAAAAATTTAAGACGTGTTGTTTTTTACGCCGCCCGGCAGAGCTCTGTGCAGCGCTCAGCTCCTCCTCGCCCTGCTGTCTCTCTCTGTCTCACTCACTCGCTCTCAAACACGACAGATCCATCTGTCAAAGTCGGACTGGCTGTCGGGAGCACAGGGAGAAATCCCGCCTCATCCTTCCCCAGCCAGCTACCACCACAGATAATATCTAATTCTGTGGGAAACACTGAATACTTCATTATGATTCCTCTCCTGGATAAAACCACTGTGTTAACACTTCATCGCTCTCACCAATCCCTTTTAGGTGTGCTAGTGAGGAAACAGACACGCACAGGGGAACACAAGCATATACATACAGTGGCTGTATGCTCTGAAGGACAGAGTTATACAGGCTTTGCATGAGAAATACAGATAATGCAGTCAGATGGCAAGGAAAAGCGATGTCAAACAGACAGGCCTTCAAATGAGGCACTGAGCCTCCCCTCTTCCTCTCAGTGAACTGACAGCCTCTGGCCAGAGATTCAAGCAGCGTCAGGATGTCAAACTCCACTGTGTTTTGACACCTATTGCTGTCCTCAGCAGAAAGAAGGAGGCAAAACAGCAGCGAGGCCTTTTGTAAACACAAAATTCACAGTCCATTTGTGTTTTAGTTCCTGTTGAATGCACAAACAGACCTCGCAGAGAAACAGACAAAAATACACACACACACCTACAAAGAAAGGGAATATATGTATGTTTTTCAGATGTTCACTGCAAACTGTCAACACAAACAATTTCATATGACGGCATTCAGTTTTCTGTAAAAGTTGAACACATTCATGTTAGATTTGGCTCAGCTATAAATAATAATTAAAACATTGCAGTTAAAGACATGACCAGCATTTGATGAATACTGTGTGAACTAGTGATGCACCAGAAACTAACGCTGGCGAGTGCTGCTCTTTGATGGAAGAGATTGTTTTTAAATGGCAGGTCAGACTCTGGGCCAAGACGGTGTCAGCTTCCAAATACTACTTCAATAATAATACCTGGAATTTTGTCTGATGGCAAAATTACAACGTTTCACCTCCATGTGAAGGTGTTGGGATTAAATGTTTGTGCTATCACACCTGCTATCAGGTCCCTGTTCTGGGTCCTCCCCGCTGCCTCTCTCCTCTTGTTCGTCCATCTTCTGTTTGTGTATGTGAGTGTAGACTGGCTGGACTCTGCTGATCAGCGTCCCTCCAAGGACCAGCAGCACAACTCTTCACTAATTCACTACATCGCATTACACCGAAGCTGCAAGTGCAACTTAAGCAGAAGATCGAGCAACAAAACTCCACCAGATCATCTTACAACCATAGTGGCTACATGCAACGGCCACTTCTCAGCCTCATTAATTTGAATTTCTTTGTCTGGCTGCTTCTATTTCAATATACATGCTGTGCTCAGCCTGCCCCCGGGACATCCTCACATCACCCACAGTCCCCCACCACCACCACCTCCTGCAACACACACCTCTTTGCATCACCCTCAAACCCACCACTGACATCCCCTACCCTCCATCCTGGACTGCACATCACAGCCAGCCAGGTGAGGAGAGAGCTGGAGAGGCTCAAACACAGGAAAGCTGCTGGACCGGACCGCATCAGCCCTCGTGTGCTGAAGGCATGTTCCAGCCAGCTCTGTGGAGTCCTCCAGCACCTCTTCAACCTGAGCCTACACCTTCAGAGAGTGCCAGTGCTCTGGAAAACATCCTGCCTGGTCCCAGTGCCCAAAAAAGGACGCCCTGCTGCACTGGAGGACTACAGGCCGGTGGCACTGACCTCTCACATCATGAAGGTCATGGAGAGACTGGTATTGGCACACCTCAGACCACTGGTGTGCCCATCACAAGACCCCCTGCAGTTTGCATATCAGCCCCATGTTGGGGTTGATGATGCAATCATCTACCTGCTGCAGAAGGCCTACTCCTCTCTGGACAGACCCAACACCTCAGTCCGGATCATGTTTTTTGATTTCTCCAGCGCCTTCAACACCATCCAGCCCAGACTGCTGAAGGCCAAACTGGAGGGCACGCGGGTGAGTGCTCCCCTCATCACTTGGGTCGATGACTATCTGACGGGCAGACCACAGTTTGTGAGATTACAGAACTGTGTGTCTGATCGTCTGATCAGTAACATCGGGGCCCCCCAGGGAACTGTACTGTCCCCCTTCCTCTTCACCACATACACTGCTGATTTTAAGCACTGCACTGAGTCGTGTCATCTGCAGAAGTTCTCTGATGACACGGCCATTGTGGGGTGTGTTGAGGGCGGGGGGGAGGCTGAGTACAGGGACCTGGTCGACCGCTTTGTGAAGTGGTGTGGGGAGAACCGCCTGCAGCTCAACGTGGAGAAGACGAAGGAGATGGTGGTGGATTTCAGGAGGAACAAGCCCGTGCCCTCTCCTGTCTGCATCGGTGGGACGGATGTGGAGGTGGTACCTGCATACAAGTACCTGGGTATCACACTGGATAATAAACTGGACTGGTCCACTCACACAGAGGCCGTCTACAAGAAGGGCCTGAGCCGGCTTTACTTCCTGAGGAGGCTCGGGTCCTTCAATGTCTGCAACAAGATGCTGCAGATGTTCTATCAGTCTGTTGTGGCGAGCACCATTTTCTTTGCTGTGGTGTCCTGGGGTGCGGGCATCAAGGCAAAGGACGCCAACAGACTGAACAAAATCATCAGGAAAGCCGAGTCTGTGGTTGGCTCTAAGCTTGTCACCCTGGAGGAGGTGGTGGAGAACAGGATGCTGGCAAAACTGCTGGCAATCATGGACAATCCCTCTCACCCCCTCCACAAAACACTGGACAAGCTAAAGAGCAGCTTCAGCCACAGGCTCATCCAACCCCGCTGCTCTAAGGAGCGATACAGGAAATCGTTCCTCCCAACCGCAATAAGACTCTATAACTCATCTACCTCTGTCAGAGCCACCATCACAGAACTGCACTAATATACCTGTCACCTTTGCACCATGTACCCTGCACTACACTACGTGTGTTAATTTAAACCACTTTAATATTACAGACCTTTTTATACAATAATATTGTCTTTTGCACATCCAGTCCACGTATTCTTACACTGCCAGTATATTGTATAGTCAAGTACTTATAATTATACCCTACTATATATTATATATCATATCATATTATATCATACTCTGCATACTCTGCATATTCTCTGTATATTCTTCGGATTTACAAGTCTATATACACATATTTATACATGTGTACATGCTATTATTATATTATTATTATCACTACTACTACTACTATTATTATTATTATATATACTATTGCTGCCATTATTACTATATACTGCTATTATATTGGTATAATTACTGTCTATATAAATATATATTATGTTATATTGTATACTATATATATATATATAAATATATACTGTACTAATATTCTTATATACTGTCTAACAATAACATTACCATCATATCATTATTACTATTATCATCATATTGCCACTGCACTACTTGTCTGCCTATTCATCTTGTGTTTCTGTTTCTGTTCTTTTTACCTAAATGTTTTGTTTTGTTTTGTTTTGTTCTATTGCATTGTGTTTTGTTGTGTTCCGATACACAAGCTGCTATGACACCTTAATTTCCCTCCGGGGATGAATAAAGTACTCTATCTATCTATCTATCTATCTATCTTCACTCAGTTCCTATACCTTTTTATTTTGGATCCTCATTCATTAATCATTAATCTTGAATGTGCTGCCTAAGCGTCTAGCTACATTTCGGATTTCACATTATCATTACCACCTTCATTATCGGAGACTTTAAAACAGCTGCTTGTGGTCACTGATACCTGATAGATGATAGAAGGTGTTTAGTTTCAAAAAGTCATAGAGGTTCTGATCTACTGCGCGGGCCACATGGCTTTCATAGTGCTATCATACAAGCTAGTAGCCGGATTTACTTTTAGCCTCAGCATTCCCTCAAGTTCGGCTTGTATCATTGATTTCAAGGCCAAAACACTTGATGACGCGAAGGCGCACAACTGAAGTTATGTCTCTAGCATCCACTGGATATTCACTATCTTGTCCTCCCTCTATCACATGAACACTTAGTTTTTACTACTTAGGTTTTCAGATTGATTTAACGCCACAGACCTGAGTGTGAAAGCCTGAAAGAGATTTCTAAAACAGATAAATAAACAGGGAAGTTATAAGACTCAAAGAGTAGAAGTGGTCGGAGAAGTAGCAGGGGGCAGGGAAACAGCGATAAAGAAGACAGACTGAGAGCAAATCTACTACTGATCGTGATTTGGTGCTTGCTGGAGAGGAAGGGGAACAGAGGGGTCCGTTCATGTGGCTCTTGTCCCAATAGGAGAGATAAGAGAGTAGTGGAGCTCAACTAACCCAGTAATTACACTGCACTAAGTCCTTGGAGAGGTTTTTTTCCTTGGTGCTGAGAACTCCATAAAACACACTCCAACAGACACGGTAAGGGTTAAAGGTGTTTGATTCTATACTAATCCTGAAAATGCTGCATCACATCTGCCATCTGTCAGGATGTACAGTAATTTGTGTGTCCAGGAGGATGGTATGTACGTTTCTGCCATATGGCACAGCCTAATTTTGGCCCCAGCGGTCCATTTGAATATTTGTCTTCAGTAGCTTGCTGGGATGGTCTCCACACAACCATCCTCCCCCTCGACTGACATGGGAGTACTGGTAGGAGGCAATTTTCTGATGTTATTTGGGGGATTTTATTATCTCGGTGGGGCAGCATACCCCCAACCATCGCTGACGTATCTCTAGTACTTCACAATCTGCCAATGCAAAGTACACCTGAGACATGGTCGAATCTGTGTAATGAAGTATGCAGCACACTGGCAACGGCATCAATCAGACGACAACAGGAGGACACACAACACAGAAGAGATGTGGACAAGCGGCATGGACAGAAAGCTGAGACTCAACCAAGGGGCAGCTATAAAATATTACACAGCCATATGAATGTGATAGAGAGAAAATTAAAGAAAAATTAAATGAATGTGAATGGGTGAGGAAGAATAACGAGGCCAATCATTTGAGGCCGGATATACCCTTTATGGACAGTGTCTGGTTGGTTCTCCTCTCTGACAGCTTATTAAAGTTTCATGCAGAAATGAGTCAATATTAGATATGACATTTCAGACCAGTCTGGGGCGGATATGGGAATAGGGTAAAGCTCTCGTTGCCATGGTGGCCAAATGACCAGGCTTGGCCAGAGGGGAGCCAGACAGGAAGGAAGACCACAAGGTGCTTCCATGTCAGCAAAATAATCTTGCCTCATTTTCCACTATAATAAGATTAAAAGACCATAATCCAAAAGTGAATAAAATTAAGCTTCTAGAAATGTGAAAATTTTTAAAAACAGTGGCTATCTATTTTTATTTTGGGCCATTTCTAGGTTTTTTTCACAGAAGGCATGTTACTCACATCTACACACAAAAAAACACATGTTCTCTCTGTTTGAAATACGAAGCTTTCTATTGTGAATCCTGGACAACTCTAATTCTTTATATTATTAACATCTGACTACGATATCTGTACCTCATTACTTTCCTTTTGTCTTTTTCTCAGGTTTTATAAGGACGACATCTCAATCATAGGCAGTAGAAAGAGTGAAAGGTGTTTTCAAAACTTGTAATAAAAGATCAATGGCTATTTCCTCTCCTTTGAGAAGAGTGAAATAAAGTAAAGCTTACATTTAAAGACATTTAAAGACAAAGCAACAATGAAGAAATATCACAATGTCTAACTTTTGTGAGGGACAAATGTCATCCTGTGCTCTTTCATCCATGTCTCCCGCTCTTCCTGTCGCACCTTAGAGAGGTTATTTGACAGGTCTAAAGCAGGCCAGGCTAGAATCAGGCAGCTAACAATCACAGCATCTAACCTTTCATTTCCTGGCTTCAAGTACAAAATCAAAGACATCGAACAAATGATCCGGGATGGGGGATGGAGACAAAGACAGAGATAAGGGAAGTTAAAAAGGGGGAAGAGAGAATAGTTCAAGAGAGAGGTGGGGGACATGATTGACAGTAAAAGACAAAGGTGACGGACTGAGCGAGGGTGCTCTTTATTTCAATGAGTGTTAAAGGAGTTATTGTGGAAAAGCACAGGAGCAGCAGGAGGTCAGAAGAATTGGCAGACCAATTAGCTGCAGTGGTTCAAAGTTTAAAATCCTCTTTCTATTCATACGCTCTCCTGTCATTCACTCATGAAAGAGCACGCACACACACACACACACACACACATATACCTTTATAAAAGCATCACACACCAGTGCACATGATGCTTGTATGATGCTTGATTAGACTCTCAGCTCATGTATAGAAGTGACTTTCAGTAAGATAGAGTTGATAAGAGATGCTGTAAAAAGAGGATGGACTTTACAAGCCATTGCTTTCATGCAGCTTTAGGACTGAACACAAATTAAACAAGCCACATGCAAATGAAATCTAATTGTGACTGAAGGTGTGAGCTGTTATGGGTATATAGAGTATGTGTGCACTGAGCAAGTACTTATTCCTCTCTTTGCACACTATCCACTCAGCGTGCTTTGATCTGCCAATATCAATCTACACGAGTGCCCACGAGGGCAGGACCATAGACTAACTCAGACATGCACACTTTTTTTCCCTCTCTCCTTTTTCAATCAGTATAAATTCAAGGAAGTTTCCTAAAATAGCTAATGATAATAAGGTGAGTCAGTACTCTACGGTATTAGCTTGTGCCCTGGTTTTAAGTTGAATAGGAGGAGAGTGTGTAGGTTGTAATTTCACACTTTAACTGGAATTCCGTTGTTTACTCTCGCTGAGTGAGAGAGAAATGCTTCAGGGGTTTCTTGCCAAAAGAAAAAAAATAACAAAAAGTCAAATTAGAATCAAATTAAATTGTGATAATCAAAGACTGATGCAGTGCTCGTTGTGAACCTGCTCATTTGAGATGGGCCTCTTGCTTTGCCTGTGGTGAAGCTGGTTGCAGCTTTCTTTCTGACACTGTCAAAGTGACCTGCAGTAATTGGGCCAGGGCAAGTAAAGCAGGTGCAGGACTGAGTGCACAGAGCCCAGAAGCTGCACCACCGCTGCTGCGCAAAGAACTGTTCACCCGTTGGTCCAAAGTTCATTCGAAGCCCGATTCAGAACTGGAGAATCCGCTGTCGTAAATTAATCCTTTGTTGTGAATTTGCTTTTGATGTGATCGACATCGTCAAACACGTCAAAATATAGACAGACAGAGATTAGAATTAGGAGATGGATACTGTTTGTGCGTTCGAGTGTGTGTGCTTGTTTTGGTTGCATGTAACTACACTGTGTAAAGGTTCCGCTGTGGATACGCAAGAGGATCTGATATGTTGGGCCTTGGCATCTCTCCTCTTTAATGAGTATCTCTAGAGATGGCAGGTGCGTGTTCAGCCATTCTTTTACAAGCTCAGCAACAAACAGGTCGGTCCTCTTTCTCCCACTGCAATTACCACTGTCATTAGCAGAATCACATTATCAACAACACCAAACAAGTCATATTGCTATTGAACACACATGCAAAAACACTTCTAAAGCCCTGGCATCAGCATACACACTCTATGACAGCAATTCTAACATGAACATCTGTACGAAATACATCTATAAATAAGATAAGGTAAAATAGATTTTACATGACTTGTTCTTGTATTTGGAATGGCCTTCCCAATGGGATCGGTCAGTATACTTTTTTAAAACCCTTTTTTTCATCTTTACTTAATAGTCCTTGAAGTGTCTTTTCGTGTTTTACTCTAATGGTACCTTGCCCAAGTTGCCATCTCATTTTTATTTTATTTTTTTTCCTGTTAGTAAAATCTCTTCTATTTTTGTGTAGGTCTGTGAAAGTCACTTAATATGCATTGAAAGCTGTTGTGATAATAATAATGATGCTGATGAGGATTCCTGGTAGTTGTTGTATTAGTGCTAATAGGAGTGGTGTGACGTTTCCCCTTCCAAACACTGAAGACAGTAACAAAGCAGGGATTTGAAGATGTGCGTCCTGTAGTCAGCGCGACTGGGGTCCTCCACAAAGCCCCCTCCCCACACCAACAGGTGAGCACTATTATTATGTTTACTCTTTAAAGCCAGAGTGATAGCTGGGGAAATCATCTACTCTTCTCTTTCATTGCTAATTTCTCTCTCCCTGTGTTCTCTCCCTCCGTGGCTCCACTTTGTCCCTCAGACTATAGATAACAAATGCCTCCTCTGAGGTGCAGGGAAGCGTTTCAAAACCAAATAATGAACACATTTGGAATTTAAAACTCCAAAGGGGCACAAATCATTGGTGGCACGCAGAGAACTTTCATCAGTTATTTTAAGTTTCAAGGTTGGGGCGAGTTTGTGGCCCTCCAGGAAAACCACAGGGCGGGATAATTACTTGCTGTGCTGTGCGTGTGTGTGTGTGTGTGTATGTGTGTGTGTGTGTGTGTGTGTGTGTGTGTGTGTGTGTGTGTGTGTGTGGCTGGCAGGCAGGTCTGTCTGGTAAGATAAATAGTAATCACCCAGGGGCAGCACATGAGAGATGGGGAAAAAGTCATCTGTCGTTATTGGTGGATTGATCTCTGATTGGGTTTGGGTCTCGTTATGTTGACGTCCACTCCGGCAGCAAAATTGGATGTGAAAACAAAGGTCCAGTGATTCACTTAAGCCTAACTGAGTGAAGAAATATAAAAGCTATGAGAATAAAGATGGTGAAGCAAAGGTTTGTTGTGCCATAGATGTTGTGTATACTGGCTTTTCTAACCTCCTCACACAGCTGGAGGCGCAAAAAGCAATGGAACCATTAGCTTCACTGGGTGGTCACTTTGGGATGGAAGATCACAAACTTGAGACAAACACACACAGCCAATACCCATGTCTCCGCTGGGTGATTCAGCTGAGCAGGAGTGGAAGGGAGGAGAAGGTTACTGGCAGTTCAACCCTTTGAATTGCAGGAGAGGCTGGAGTTGAAGTCTGCTCTGTGTTTTCTCCCGTCATAGCTCGCCTGGGGCAGCGGGGAGCTTTATTTACTGGAGCTGACACGGCAGGGGCAGCAAAGAGCCCTAATTGCTTTACGGCCTCCTTGAGCTGCGTGATGTGTTTTGCTCCGAACATGGATATCTCTCACAGGGAAATTAAGGGACAGTGGCGTGAACGTTGCCCATGTCCACTTTTAAAAGACAAGCCTGATGCATGCATGCACAGAGCAAGGCACTGACACACTCGCAGAGACAGACTCCACTCTAAGAGGTGTGACCACAGAGGTCTCTAATAGCCCGACTCGATCAGAGTACCAGAGGGAGCTCAAGCGCACACTACGCAACACTAACGCTCAAACAGCAAGCACGACACTGCCTCTGGTTCACCATTTCTTTCAACGCTTCACGGTATGATGAGGGGCCCATGACTGAAATCTCATCCTTGTTGCACATAATGATGCTCAGTGAAATCAGAGACCACAGCACATTATGCCAATGCACTCGTGCTGCTCAGATACTGCATAAACCCTGGTTTAATCAAGTCTAATTGTTGAGATTATGAAGACTTGCGTATGTTAATGCCTCAACAAACACCAGAACTGGAACAAGTATCGTCCCTTAGGAGGGTTTACACATTTTCCTCTGCTATTAGTTCATGTTAAGCTGTGAGTCAGCTGAAGACAAATACGATAATGACGAGGGGATCCAGCGTTATTTATGACTGCCAACATCAAACACTGTGTTCTGGGTGAAAGTTTGGACTCCACGTTTTTTATGAGCATGTTATAAAGGATTAATAATGCAGATATGTGTGTGTGATGAGCACAAAAACGTCTCATGAGCTATCTGATTCACTTCGGAATCAAATAATATATTCAGCTCTGTCTAATCTGCTCTGTGGAGAGACTGGCGTGTTGACAATTATCCATTCAATTTCTATTTGCACTATAGCTAAAACTTTACGCTGAAGACACTCTGATTCAAACAGAAAATAACAGCATCTAACAGGAAAATGAATAATGAAAGCTTCCCTCAAGCCTGGAACTCCATTTCCCCAATAGGATCTCTATTAATGTTGATTGACCCTGGCTCACACACTGCCACTCTGACACAGCTCACCGCTCACCCTGTGCCTGCCTGGGTGCCAGTGCAGGTTAGCTGGTATGTGAATAATTCCCAGTGGACATTAACAGTAAGAAGTAGGGCAGAGGACTCGGTGGTGAGCTCCTCTTCCCACCCTCGCTCTCAATCCCCTCATCAGCAAGCTGTTAATATTTAATTATACAAGCTTCATTTCACACACTCCAGCTGAAACCATGAGGTGGAGATGGAGGTATACGGGGACCACTATGAGGGGAAGTAATGAAATGGAATACCGAGGGTTGGTCGTGGAGACGAGAGAAAAAGAGGGGAGGAAGTAGAGCGTGGAGGAGGGAGATGCAAGTGCCACTGTGCCTGCAAGTTTAACCAGGCAAGTCAGTTAAATACATTATACAGTAAGAGTAGTGTTAGACCCATTAAAGGTGAATGACTGTGAATGGGGACGCAAATACAGATTAAACATAGTGTGTATATAAAGATGGAAAACATGACTGCTCCCTGAAAGTGAAGCCAAAGTGCCTCAATTGGCTGCAAAACAGGTCATTTATCCTACTCTCTCCATGTTAGTGGTTGGGACATGAACTGAATTGGTTTCTGTAATTTTAGGTCAGTCTTATCCCACTGATGTACGTCCAACTGCTCATTTTACCAATAAGTTTGGTTTTAATCATTGGATCATAATTATTAGTAATGTGATGCTACAAAAGCTGAGCTGAAACTTCATCGTTGACATCTGAGACTGACTCGATATTGGTTGAAAGTGCACGCTACTGCAGCTCCGTCAGTCGAACGCTACTGCACAGACACAGGGTCCAAACTAACGATCGCAGTGTTTGTATACAGGATATTTTAGCTTCATTTGTAGATGACGTGAACATGATTAAATTCTGGTATAAATGTTAGACTTTGACTTTTCTTTTTCATAAAAGACATATATGGTCCATACAGGCACCGTTATATCTGCAGGTGGACGGCAGCACAACGATCCATCTTCCCTCGTCATGCTAATGCAACACATCCCACTGTGTTGTTGACAAACGGCCTCACTGATATTTGCTCTGCTGTGTATCTTCCTCCTTGAACCTCCCCTTCTCCAGTGAAGGTAGTGCTTCTCTTTGCCACAGAATATATTTCAAAAACTTTCTGTGCAGTTCAAAGTATAAACAACTCAGTGTCAGAGCAGAAAGTTTCTAATCTTAGAGAGCCATAATTAATTCTAATAACAGGGGATGACTGGATGTGCTTCTTCCTAAAATGTTTATCTGTTCATTTCTTCCATTTTTTAGCAGATAAGTGCGACGGCCTTTCACAGATTATCTGACAGAGGAAAGACTTTAATGATACAAACAGACAAATTAGGCTGCCGTGTATGTAAAGATTCCTCTCTCTCTCTCCCTCTCTCTTTCTCTCTGTCGGCCTCCACTCTGTTTACATTTTACACATGACCAATTTAGAAAAGAAATCTCCTGCCAAGTTACTCAAGCTAATGATGAGTAGGTTCAAAGCGCTTCAAAAACTTTTTTAGCAAGGCGTAGGTCACATGTTTTAAGAAAATTATTCAAGGAACTTGTATGCAAAGTATTTTAATGTTGAAAATGTGTCCTAATATTAGACCTATGGGCTATTTCCTTTTTAACAAATCCTGTAGGAGTGAGATCTTGCAGATGAAGTGGTCGAGCATTAATAATTTATGTCTTGGGCTTTTTATAGAGTACAGCCGTTGAGATTCATAATTCTATTCACATTAGGCCACAGAAATAAGCTAAAGTTTTAATAAATAGGTATTAAAACTTTAACTGATATTAATAGCACCAATTAAAGGGCATACTGTGGAGCTATGCATCATTTCTGTACTGGTAGAGTGGAAAACCCACTACGCAGAACCACCCTCGGCTCTCCGTGTCTTTCACTCACTTTAATCTTTCTCTCCATCTCACTCTTTCTAATTCTCTCGCGCTCAGTCTTTGCACTCCATCACTGTCTGCTTTCCAAAATAAGAGATAATAAAGAGTAATAAAGATAAAGAGTTGACACTCTGTGGTAGAGGCTGTGTAGAAACATTAACATCTGTGCAAACCTTTTATGGCCATCATAAATTTAAAAAAAATGTTCAGTGTGCTATAAATGCGAGAGACGCAGCATTTTACTCCACCTCATCATTCCACAATCAATTCACTGAACATTACCACGACAAGACGAGAGCGTCTGACCATCCGTGGTCGTGATTGATGAGCAATTTTCCTTGTCTCCCACATCATCGTTTCCTCCAGTGTGCCAGGTCAAATGGTGTGTGTTAGTCCGCCAGTGCTCATTCATTTCAGTTTATGAAGTGGAACCTGCGCTGGATGGTCATGCCATTAAAAGACATTAGCATGCACGTCTTTGCTGCAGATAACAAGCGCATGCATGTTGGGCTGTTTTAACCAAAGCTTTATTTCACAGGTGACTGAAAGAGCCAGCATGGATGTCAGTGCTGTTTGTCTCAATGCACGACTGAGCAGGCCTTTCAATCGCTGGGGATTTTCTCTCTCTCTCTCTGTGTGTCTAGCTCTCTCTACCACACTGCACTGCTGGACCCAGAGAGGAATGGTGGTATAAGGAGAAAGGTAGTGAGTCTCCTTTGTTCTGCAGCTCTGAACTCAGGACTATAATTTTTTACTGGAGCCAAGAGAAGCGATTGACTTAAATAACAGCTTCAGTGTTCTAATTTGTGTTGGGATTTATCCTGCTGCTCGGCTACTGTAATGCTAGAGTGTCATGTGAGCTGATCAGTGAGAGCAGTCAAAGAGAAATGAGATAGCAGAGTGGGGAAATGAAGACAGAGAGACAGAGAAAGGCTCAAAGAGAGAGCGAGGTTCTACTTCTTTGCTCCAATGATTCCCGATGAAATTGATTCTCATACCTCCTGAGATCTCCTGCTGTCCCCTCTCTCCCCTCCGTCCTGCCTCCATTACATACCTGTCCAGAGAATGAATGATCTACACATTACCCATGAGTACCGCTGACCGGTGCACGCATCAGCGACTCCCAGCGCTCTGGGACCTCACAGACACGCTGAAAAGGCAGAGTGAGAGACCGAGCCGGGAAATGGTTGATAAAGAAAAATAGAAACGATCAAAGCTGGTGATGGAGATGAGCATGGGGAAGAGAAAGTCAAAGCGAGTGAGGGAGAAACCACCAATGTGACGTGGGGGAAAAAGTGTGGAGATGTGATTAGGTCAGCAGACGGCGATGTGCAGTCGAACGGGACAATGGAGGCAATGAGTTAGTGTATTATAACGTAGGCAGGGGAGCGGAGGATGAAGTTAAAAAAAGATTAGGGATTCCCTGTTAAAGAAATGAAGAACAGATGGAGAATGAGGCTCAGGGAGCCTGTGCAGGGTGTTATAGGCTTTGCCACCAAATAGCTCAGAGGGAGGCAATCAGCGCTGCGCCTGTGGTTTCAACCCTGTAGTTCACCGCTGCTCTCCCGGGGGATAGGTGTCACTCGTGTGGAGAAAGAGAGCAGCCACTTTAATGAATGGAGCTCTTTATCTGAGCCTGAACAGCAAGTTATTACCTCCTGAGTAGGCACTACGGAACGAGCTCCATTTCCATGGCAGTGATCCCGAGGGCAGGGGAGGGGGTAAGGAGGGGTGGAGAGGGAAAGAGGAAGATCACATTTGGTGCCTTATTTTGTAACAGGGTACGACATCTCCGGCCTCCGTGCTATAATAAAGTCCCGAAGCATGGTCGAGCATCACTGACGAGAGGAGCATTAGTGTAGAAGGCTGCAGGAAAACCAAACAATAATAACACCCGCTGGGAAGGCCTCAAACTGAGTCCGATCTCTCCAGCTCCTGTCTGCATTTCAACTAGTGAAATGGGAATTTAAAAAAAGTATTCATAGCATTGAATGATGACTTTTCTTAAATGATTTAGTTTTCTTCTCTCTCAAAAATGGGGGTTTGTCCATAGAACGATTTAAGTTTAGTTTCACTTTAATTATTAAGACTCTGAATTATTTATTGATCTAACTGTAACTCATGATTTACGCTTAAACAAATATTTTCAGCTTTGGTAGAACTGAAAATATATTTTTTTACACACTAGTCTGTACAACACACATTATCATGTGGGAGCTAATGTCCTAAAGGCCAAAGAGTGGGATTCTATAGTGCCATTAAAAATAACTATGAATACTTTCACTCTGTAGTAGACTGACCTGGCCTTCCACCCACTGTATACTCCGATCGAGCTGCTTGTGATTGTAAATTCTAATATTTATTAGTACAATGATATGAAACAAAGAAAAAGGCAGATGCAACAACTGTAAGCAGAGTACCCGTAATTACTACACTGTGTCTGCAGGCAGGAGAGAGCTGGAGGAGGATGGAGCCAGTCTAAACTCTCTGTTCTCCAGCTCTGCGGGCCCTCAGAGCTGCCTGGCTCCACCGACGCTGCCCGATAGCTTTAATTGGTCTCCTCTGGCTAGCAGTGGAGCGCAGGAACACTTACCCACTAATGGAGTGAGCTGCAACAGGAGTAATGACTTTCATTCACACACATGTACGTGTGCACATACAGTTCACGTACATCCACACAGACGTACACAGATTAGTATGCACCAGCTCGGCTATATGCATGTACAAAGTAAGTATTTAATCCACCTGGGAATCCATGCAACTCTTTCCATCACACTTCTTTCTGCACTGAGACATAAATCCATATGCCTGAAGACGTGTCATGAAAGTCCCATGTGAATATATTTTCCCCACGTATGATGTTGGAAAGACAAGTTACTTCTTCAATGGGAGAAGTTAACACATTCAGGCAGGGGTGGAAGGAGAAGTATCAGAACCCAAAATATTTTAATCTTCGTAAAAACGACGATTTTTCTCTGTTTTGTGCAACTCCACATGAAATCCCATCTGGTAAACTGGATGCTTCAAAAGATATTTAAAAAACATCATACTAGGGCTAATCTGCCATTTTAGTTAGTTATAGTGTGACAGAAAATCCAGAGTGCTGTGACTTAAAATCATGCATCTGAAACATCAACTTGCAAAGTTTAAAAAAAAAAAGGGAAAAAAGAATCTGTTTTCCTCTTTTGACTCTCTGGGGAATGATTATAGATGTTATTATTCTCACGGACAGATGCTGTTTGTACCGAGTAAACCATCTCCAGAGCTTTGCAACTTGCAAGATGAGAGAAAGAGGAGCAAGAAAGAGAGGAGAATAAAGACAGACGTGATGCCACTGGTGGAAGTGCAGTACATGAACCTCCTCTTTTATCTAATGTGCATCCAAGACAGACAGAGGAACAGACCACTCCCTATCTTGCATTGCTTGCCAGGAATTACAGCGTTGAGGACGGGGGAATTGCTAAAAGCTACATAAACACGACGCACACCCGGCAAATCCCCATCACCTCCGTATGAAAAAAAAAACAAGAGCTTGGAATAAATACATGAAATGCGAGCAAAGGAAAAATTGGCGGAGTGTAAACGGGAGGGAAAGTCAACTGAAATAGGGAAGAGAAAACGAGCAAAAATGAACCATACAGAGGGAGTGTGATCCTTTTTAGCATTTGAGCTGCGTGCATTTACTGACTGAATGAGAGCACAAGTCTCCAGGATGTCTGAAGTGCACAGAAACAAAGCTGACGGAGGAGATCAATCCACAAAACTCAACACATCCCAGCAGCAGCTGTCACTCTAATTGCCTCCTTCACTGTCATCTTTAGCATCAATGCCATGCTAATGTTGCACCAGGTAGTACCGGTTATGGTCTGGGGATAATTCCACTTGCTCTAATGAGTTTTTGATTTCCATACAGAGCTTTTTTTCTGTGGTGACTACAGACCCTCTGCATGTGGACTTAAGTTGTGTACTGTACTTTTGCCATAATGGCAGAGTGCCAGTCTGGTTTGTTAATGGGCTAAGCAGTGTTTACTGTTCAAAGACTTCCACATGAATTATTGATGGCTGCGAGCTCGAGTTGTGCTTGGAATTAGCCGAGAATAATCCATCCGGGCCTACCTCACTTCTGAGGTGCCATATCCTCTCCAGGGTAAACGGACTGACTACAAACTTGTGTAAATTGGCCAGTATTTTGTTATCCTGATTTCTGCTGAGGATATAAAGTTGTTCTTTAAAGTAGCACAAGACTAGGGGTTGAGGGGGTGTGAGCACAATGGGACGGTGACCGAAGGGCTTTAGTTTTCTCAGTGGAGCCGCAAAGGCTAAGTAAGGTATGCATGCATAACGTCAAATGAATAAATTAAGAAATATTTTTAATCAATCTGTGATCTGAGTTTATGCACTTGACTGATTATTTAGCAAATTTTTTATCATATCATTTCCTAACATGTAATCCATGATCCCATCAGGGCATCGAGGCAGCAGAGGAAAATCCTCAAAACCGACCTGGTTATTGCCCTAATCATCCTCTCCTCTCACTCGTATCCACATATTTGTAACCTATTATAATGTAATTTCATTTTAGATTCTTCTGTCTCCTCTTGTTAAAACTTTCACCCTTTGCTGTAATCTTCCTTCAAGCTCCTCTGTGTTGTTATGATGCAGTGTGTTGTTGCCCTCTCTTAAATCCTCAATGGAGACTCTGGAGACATTATTTGTTTGGTTTTTAAGCAGAGAGAAAGATGAACCCTGGAGATTGAAGGATGTTTGGAACAGGTGAAAATATGAAAGTAGCTGTCTCTCATCCAATCTACCAGAAATGAATTGTATTTCATGAGCCCAAAGGACAGATGGCACTAACATAATGAGTTGCTAGTGAATATGCATTTGATTGCACTGTAAAATATATATGACTGTATGAATGGTAAAAAGAAAATAGAATAGTTGTGGAGAAAGTCTGGAAAAACAAAAACATTGGCAATGAGCTGAAGGAAAGACACGACTTCTGTATTTGAAAACTTCTTCCCACTGCGCTCATGTGAGTGGTGCCAGTTTGTCCAGACCCCTGATTCATTTTCTTGGCGCCTTTTGGTGTGAGAAAAGGAAAAGACTTTGCATGTAAAGTTTGGTAATACACTCTTGGATTAGATCCATTGCTCAGACAGAAATGAACTAGCCTAAGCAAAGAATGCAGCAGTCTGTCAAAGAAACTGGCTCCACTTTCTTTCCTGTTTGACTGTTTCTTTAACCATCTCAACTTACTTGTTTATTTTTGCCTTCAGAATACCCATCTGCCATAACTGTGGTGACATGCCTTTGAGCAGCTGATGAGGTTTGAGAGCGCAGCACTGCAGAGGGGAAAAGCCTGCTTAATTAGTGTGACTGTGGAGTCGGGAGATGTGTTTATCTCGTTATGGGCGTTTGAATGAATATTCACATGTCCTCGTTCAGAATAATACAGCGATTATTAAACAGAGAAATGAAAAAAATCCAAAAGTGTGAAAAAGAGCAAAACTATCTCAAAAGAAAAATGTGAAATCCAATGACAAAGAGGTTTTGGTAGATGTTTCATGTTTTAATGGTTCACATTGTGCACCGGAGCACAAACGAGACACAGCACGGTTCTCAGCGGCTCTTTCTCAGGTTTCTCAGGTGAGTGTGTACTGAGCAGAGATTGATGTGCTCTATCTTCCACTCCCCATCTGTATCCCTCTGTTTCACCTTGCTGAGCTAATCAAATCTGGCCAAATCCCTCTGCTAAGGAGGCCTACACAGGAGCGCTCCTACTGGGAGCAATATGCCACCCGCTTCATTGGCAATGGGAGCCCTGTAGGTCTTCAAGCCCAACTGCGACGTATTGTCAGTAAACAGACAAAGACGTATGAATCATCTCAGTGACACGGAGCACATGGTCTTGTGACAATAACATGTTGTTGAACCGGGTATTCGCTCCGTGGGATTACTGCAGCCCTGTTCCTCGGTGACACCACACACACAGCAACAAAAGCATCTCCAGGGAACCGCAGTATAATCTTCCAGATACCTGCCACACACCATCAGGTACGAAGATGATTCACCTTTTCAATGGAGCTGCTCTACCAAAGAGAGGACAGTTATGATAAGCTGCCGTCTATCTCTACATAGTCAATTACACCACAGCGCCTGCATGGATGGCCTGAAATCTCAATCCACCAGTGCAATCAGTGTTGCACCCTACTGAGCAGAGCAGGCAATATTAAATTAAGTTCATCCATCAAGGGAACAGTCTGTTCTTCTATCTAATTGGCAGTGGTGGCTAAAGAACAGGATTCTGTAAGAGAGAGTGATCATTGGTTTACCTCCATCTCCATTCTTTTGGCTTGACTTGTCTCCGCTGTTATCTGCTCGGTCTTTCCCTGAGAAATGTTTCAATGCCCTAATGAGTCTAAGATGTGGGTCTGCAGAGGCGCTCTTTGTGTGGTTTTGTCTTTATCTTTATCTCTGGCTAACACTCATTTGGACATGTTGCAAGGTTTAGCCTGGCAAACAAAACACATTATCAGCCTCCTGTGGGCAAATAACAAACAGCCTTTCACACAGGCACACACACACACAGACACACACACACACACAAACCTTGTTTCATGTGCAGGTACTACGGTTCACAACCTGTGTCTCTTTTCACTGGTCCTGTCACAGAGACTTCAGTTGTGCTCATTGGGGAGTTCGCACTGAAACCTACAGAGTCTTCTGTTGGCATTTAAATTCGATACATGCTGGACCTTATTAGCTGGCCTGAGGGAGACGATATAGACAAGATGATGTCTATAATGACCCTGCAAAGCACACCCAGCTGATTTTAACAAAAAGAAAGGTCAAAGTAATCATGCTTCTCATTGCAGGGATTCTGAGACTCAGCAGAACACAAACAATGGCATGTTCCCACTACTTATTCAGTCTTCACTGCTGCATATAGGAATCAAAAGGAATTTCCTCCTACTGCAGCACACACAGGCCTTTGAGCAGTTTCTGAGCATGTAATTCAAATGCATTCAATTAAAGACATGATTTTTACGCCGATCCTAAAACTATAGTGACGGAAGAAGGAAACTAGAAATTGATGGTGGCAGATAAAATAACATGTTTGACTATCTACAGAAAAATGAGCAGCTCAGTGACGTTGTATTGAGGCAGAGCTGTGATGATGCTTTGAGCTTAATGTTAACACGTGTCAACCATGTTCAACATGCTACTTTATTATGGTAAAATGCTGAAATTTGCTAATTAGAACTAAACCTAACCTATACTCGGGAATGATGGAGTGTAAAACAAATTAATCAAATCAACTAGAAAGTACCCGTTCAGTAGTTTGTGTAGAGTCACAAACAAACACAGATGAAACATGACCTCACTGGTGGAGGTAATCATATTTCTGATTCGACCTGGTAATAAGATGAAAAGTCAAAGATCACCAAACCAATATTTATGCCAATTAATCTAATCAACATTGATGTTTCACTCAAAAAAAATCAAGGGAAAACAAAAGCTGTTATAAACTGTTCATCTTGGAAACAAGCTTGTTGAACTAATCCATCCAGTAGATCATTCAACTGTTTTACTGACTGAGTGAAAACATTGTCCTTGTCCAGGGACTGTGGGTACTGAGATAAATTTCATGGCAGTTTGACCAGAAGTTGTTGTGATAATTCAGTGTCGAACATTGACACTAACTGACCCTCATCCAATGGCATCCACTGGACAGGGGACTGAATATCGTGAGATGCTACTCCTACATTGTAAAGAAGATGTCTCATTGTTAACACTTGTGCCAATAAAGAGAAAAAAACTGTTTTATTTTCTAAAATCACATGAATTAAACATAATGTAACACTGACATAAAACACATATGATCCACCTGTATCATACTGTCTACAGTCATTAAAAACTTACATAGTGCTATGAATGCAGTTGGCACATTATTACAATATTAGAATTATTCACCATGTCATTATTATGATTTGAAGAAAGTAAGGTGACATTCCTCTGCATTTATAACTTCTATTTTTAGTATACATTTCCTTTGTTTATTTATTGTTTGATTAAATGAAAATTAATTTCCACCATATATTTACAGTCACCCAGTTAAGTCAACATCTTTGATTGATAAAAATACATGTATTACACGTCTAATTTATCAAAGGCTCAGACAAATCTTAAACAAATCTGTAGTACAAACAATAAATTACTCTAACCCTGTCATAAAGTGTAGTTGAAGTTGTGAAAGTTACAGCAATAATCTTTGAGTCGCCCATTTGGAACAAATGATGATGAACTAATAATGAAAAATGTATGCGTATCGTTCTGCTTCTCTAAGCCGAGGAAATGCCATTAAAAGAAGATTTTACAAGTTACAAAAGGATAAAGTTGGCGTACACAAGGTGCTCACATCCTGGTTTATTCCTTTAATGTGAAATTGAAACACAGGATAACTTAATATCACACCAATATTTTATGTATTGCTTCTGAAGCAATTATTTTTTATAAGTACAGTAGTGAAAAAGCTCATGCTGCTGCCACAAATTGAGGGCAATGATGCACTTGTAAAAGCCACTCGGAGGGTTTTAAATTTGCACTCAAAGTCACGTAATCATAAAAAATGCATCTTCTGTAGAAAGGTAGAAAAGAGCCATAGCTTCTACTGCTGCTGCTCATACGTTACAATGGTTGTAAAATCATTGACAGAATCAAGGAAGCAGGATGGGGTTTAATTTCATTACGTTTTTCATGAGGCAGACCAGACAGGGTCCCTCACACATCATTATTTACACCCTGGCTAGTGCTCAACTTAATGTTTATTATTGTATCTCCGAACGCCACTGCAGACTAATCACACTCTGATGTGGCCGTACCGTCAGAGAGGATTTTTGGAGCAGGATTTACGAGGCCGTTAATAGCTGAGGATCTCACATGAGGATTACAGTATTGTGATTATCAGTTACCAGTTGTGATAGTTAAACTATGCATGTCTGAATGCAACATGGCTTAAACTCTTATTTTCTTTACTTAGTCTTTAGGTCAAAGATATGTTTAATTCTTTTTTTTTGTATGCATCCTTTGCAAGTCTGTGTTGCACTGGGACAGATCACTAGTCATTAAGAGGAGGTTTAGTGAGGCAACTTTAAACACATGACAATAATCCATAGTATTTATCAATTGCAGCTGATCTATCAAGCACTGGATCACAGGATCTTTATGCCCAATGACTACATTTACAAACACATGAACCCTAACCAGACAATTCACAGAATAAGACATTACTCTAAATGACTTAATAATAGAATAGAATATTCCTTTTTTATTCTTGTTTACATGTTACAGAGTCTAAATATGTCTCATCATTATGTCCACTATGTTGTATTTGTCTGATGTCCCTACCAGAATTGAAATACTTTATCGCACAATGCTACTTTATACCCTTTGAATCTTTTCTTTCTAATATTTCAATGAGCAGTTGATAGGCGAACTTCTAAATGTCAACAACACACACAATCTAATATAGGGCATGTGTATAAATATAATATGTACAAATTTCACATCACGCAACTAAGGTCGAATTACTCCACCTTCTATTAATTGGGTCAATATCAGAATATTGTTGTCCAGGTAGTCGACAGAAACTTTGTTATATAAAACTCAACACATATTATATATGTGACATAAAGTCTCCAACACTCAGAGGTAATTTTATGTAACACAAGAAGAAATGTGAACAACTAACTTCCTAACAGTCGATTTCTCTTCATGGTGGCTTTGGTTTCTTCGATATGAAGAAAGTGCTTCCCTATAAAACTATACTTTCAATTAGTTTCCCTGTACTTTTAGGGAGGCTTTGCAGATCAAAAGTTAGAAGAGAAACTGGGACCATCAGCTGCACATTGGCAGAAATGCACATACATTTAATTCAAATCCTGTGTCTCCTCAACTGGAGCTAAACAGCCTCTTTTCACAGGACACAGAGAAAGTGCTGGTGTGAGGACAGAACGTTTCCAATTAAGCAGTTGGAAGGACAATGCTGAGGAAAATGTAATGAGGGAGAGATTTGGACATGAAGAACTTTAGAGAGGAAATGGCTAGAGAGAGAAAGACAGAAAGACAAGACGAGAGGAGTAACGGTGCATCAATGTAGGTTGACAGGTAAATTAGCATGTGTGGCTAATGGGGCAAAATGCGGCCAAGGCCTTGTATGCTCACCCTTCACTCTGAAAAGCAGGCAGCTTGTTGACACAACCATTGCCTCCGTCACTCCACTTCTTAGTTTTAGCATCTGAACACGTGAACCCCCTCGACTCCCACTGACAACACGCGTGACATGCTAACAACACGCACTCCAGCACAAGTAGGCACTGAGCTGCCATGCGTGGGAACACAAGAGGGAGAACTTAATCTAATAGGATTTAGAATGAATTGGAGATGAATCTTGAAATGTTCAAAAAGGTTTCGAGATGTTGGCCTTTTGATTGATCTCCTGTCAAGCTTTTTAGCAGAAGTGAGAAGCACTGAAAGAAATCCTGCATCAGAGCATGCATTTGGAATAGTGTGTGTGTGGAGTTGTTTACAATCCGCTCATCAACACGAGGGGTAAATCTCTCCCGTACTTTTTTCTCCACCTTCCAGCGGGAATCAATAGAGAGAGCTTGTTCTCTGCATCTCTCTGCCATTCATTTTCATTCCAATCACTTTGCTGTGTATACCCTTGATGCCACAGTGGAGTCATAGATCAACACCCTTGCAAAGTGTGTGTGTCGAAGGGGAGGGGTGGAAGCATGTGCATGTACTGTATGTGTCTGTGTAACCAAAGCGTGCACATGCATAAGTGTTTGTGGATCAGCGCCACAGCGACCACAGTTGGGTATTACCACATATCAATGTGCTTTTCTTCCCGTAGCGGGTGTCTGAATATTTCATCTAATCATTAAAACGCTGACAGGCTTCACAGAGTAGCGCCACTGATCCCCATCAGAGGAATACAGGGCCTGACTTCATTAGTCCTGTTAGTACTAAGCTGCTTTACCCTCATTCACGCCTGGCTTAACCTGCACAGTGATAAATGCGGAGCGGAGGAGGAAAGATAGGCAAAGGGGCAGAGAGGTGAAACAAGAGCAAAGCAGCGACAAAGGCATTTAAAGAGCGAAGCAAAGGTGCCAAAGTCGGGCATGGAGGATGGGGAAGGAGGATATGGGAGGGGAGTGGGTGGGCACAGAGCGTGTGAACCTTGGGTTTCAGACGCAGGGGAGAGGATAAAGCTCAAAGTGGTGTTTGAACTGGGAGGGATTTACAGATGCAAAAAACGAGCAAAACAATCAATTGACTTGTGTTGCAATCAATCGATTATTACGCCAGCACATCGACAGCCAAAGTGCTTTACTGAGATTCCAGCGTGAGGCTCCTATGAGCTGAAGAATTACCACCGACCTCTGTGCACACATATGCATCTTCATTTATGCATAAGCTACTTTATGCTTTCACATATGCATCTAAGCACATAAAGATATGCACACACATCTTTGGTCTCAGCAGATTTCCCCGGTAAATTCATCTGGTTTCCCTCCCACCAGGGCCCCACGCCCCTCTCACTCAGTCTTCTGCTCCTGGCAGCAGAGGTTTTTGGCTGGCGTAAGTACGCCCACAGGCCCCTGAGGGACAGCCCGTGACGGATGGCACTGCGTGTGACTCCAATTCGATTCAGCCCATTTGATAAATTTATTGCTGGCATTTTGAAAATGAAATTAGAGGGACGTCTCCTAGTGACTGTTTTTCCAGCGCAGGTGCCATAAATATACTTCGTTTGGCAGAGGAGAGGGGGAGGGAGTGTGAGAGGGTGGAAAGGTGTTGGATAAAGGATGTATTGGTAGGGGGGGCAGATAGTGGGGATGTTCCACAGAAGTAGAGGAATAAAGAATAAGGTCACGTTATAATGAGCTTCTGTATTAATCATGATATTGGAGAGAAACAGCAGTAAAGGTTAGTCAGCCATAGTTGGAGTACTACCTGGGCCTTAAATACTACGCGCTGTCCTTCAGTCTAATATGTGTACGGTCCTAATGTTCTCTTTAAGCAGGTGTAACATCCACCTCCCCCGTGTTGCATATTGACAGATTGTGTGTTGACATTGGCAGTGTGCACAAATGTCCTGCTTTCTCTATTTTTCATGCTCATGCACACACAAACACACTCATGCACAGATGCACACAAACATTTGCGCGTCGGTCTTTTAAAAGATGTGAAGACACTCACACACATAGTTTATGTACATTATCTTTGTCTCAAGGCCCCATGGCTCTTCAGTAGCAATGACACTGTCAGAACTGCATAGCCATCTATAACTCATAGTGTATGAATGAATGCGGCTGGTTATTTTTCTCCCTGACAGCCTCAATGTGTGGGAGCGAGCAACAGTGAATGTGTTTCGTGCCTAAACAAGATTCGAATTGGACGGAACAAGTCGTACAGGCGAACAAAGGAGCAGCTTCATGTCGGGTCACGTGACCTTCTTTATCTCGTTCTCATTCAGAAACATATACGAGTGTAGCTATGGAGGGATGATGTACACCAAGCCAGCCTCTGCTCATGTTGAGCATTCATCAGAGAGCGAGGCCAGGGCAGCTCACATCACTTACCTTTATAGGTCCATCTGACAAACAGTCATCTCCTCACAACAGTGTGTACGTGTCTGAGTATATACTGTCGCACAGATGCACACTGTCGATGTCTCTTTCACTGTATCTATAAGCAGCTTCAACTGATTTTAAGCCTTGTGAGGGGAAAACTGTCAAAGACACACTCCTACTGTTTAGGGTTTTACAGAAATATAAATGTTGTGCATATTATAACACATCTACATGACGATGAAAATATTTTTACCTGCTGTCTGTTCTGCTCTGGTAGGAGCTCGTGCAAAACAAAACCCAAGTTCTTACGAGCACAGCGGGGAATCAAAGAAAGTTTCAACAAAATCAGCGGGGGAGTTCTCCTGAGTGATCGTCTGCTTCTTCTTCTTTGCAATCACAGAGCGTGACACACCCCTTTGCCATTACTGTATCTCCACCGCAGCGAGTGGAGATGCTCTGTCACACACCTGCAGGCTGTCGCTCAGAACAACGCCCCTGGTGCTGCTTAAACTCTCTGGCCCCATCAACTTACAAAACAGCCCACAGGTACTACTTTCCTAAAATCTCCACCCCAAAACACAAACATGCACGCACACGTACACACACGCACACACCTCTCTTCTCTCCCTGAAGATTCACTTTGCAAAACAATCACCTCCCCCTAACCTCACATTTACATACACATGCAAGTGTGGAGGAGTCTAAACAGAGCTGTGATTACTCTGAACGTAAGACTTACAGAAATCAACGCATAAGCACAGACTGCAGGCTGTCTATCATTGTGGGTTAGCAGGATAATTTAATCTAGTGTGTCAGTGGGTGTGAGTGATTGACTCCGTAATCAAACAGATTGTTCTGCAACGGAAACACTAAGAAATCAACATCAACAACGCCATGATATGTTATTCATCTCATTAGCAGAAACTGAGAACGCACGCCGACACGCGGAGCCACACACCTACACTGCACCCATCTGAAAACCAAGGGGAACCACAGGTGACTGATTGAGTGCTGTCTTACCTTTTTGTGATGATACTGTGGCATCTGTAGATAAAAGAGAAAGGGAAACACAGAGGGACGTGTTAGGAGTTGACAGCAGACACATAAAACGCAGGAGATGACAGCCGTGGTAGTGATTTGCTGGGAGGGAAACAAGCCATCCAAGGAGGATAAACAGACAGGGTGGGGGTTGTACACAACCTGGGGGGTCTCTCATCTCAGACCTGCGGAGAATTTTTCACTTTACCACGCTCACACTTAGTCATACCTCAGTAATCATGCAGTAGGTGTACTAAGCAAAACCCACAAATGAACACAGCAGCTTTTCTCCAATCCACTGAGAGAGATGGAACAAAAAAAGGGATCTGAGCAAACACATGGGAGAGCGACGTCAAGTAGGAAGATGAGAGTCTCCAGACCTTTGGAAACCTCTTTCACAATTTACCTGGAGTGAGCTTTCTAATAAGTAAAAGTAATGCCACTGAGGAGCAGCAAGACAAAGCAAATCAAATCCTTTTAGTAAGCATTTTAGGTTCTTACTCAGAGCCCACTAGAGACTCTACGGACCCAGAAGGCGTAAATCAAAACACCGCCTGCTCAGAGGGGAAGAATGTACTGCAATGCAATTCTTATACAACAGAGCATTTATTTTAAAAAAAAAAAGAAAAACCTAAACCGAAGAATGTGTTATACTGTAATCTTGCTATATTGTTCCCACAAAATATTTACGAAGACAATATTCGTAAGCTCCCAAGGTTTCTTTTTTATTTAATAGACGTGTCAAACTTGCCAAGATACAATAATACATAAAATAAAAACAAAGGGAGAAAAAAGTCCTTTTGACTGTTTTTTATTACTTTGTACTTTCAGCAAATCCTTTTAGAAAATGTCACTGCTGGCCATGCGCCCAAAAAGCCCAAATGGCCACAGACATGGGAAGGGAATAATTGAATCCAGATGGATTTGTGGTGTACTGGGCTGAGGAAGTGATAATCCAAAGCTCTGCCTAATTGCCAGAGTAAAGATGGCGTCCATTGTGGGGGTGGCATCGGTGTTTATCAAGGCAGTGTGGCGTGGGATTGGACTGAGCATTAGGGCTTTACACACTTTTGTTTTGTGAGGTGTTACAGTGGATTTGAGCAAACATTGGCCCCTCTGGTTATTACATGGTCTGATTGTCTGCTATGCAACTGTCCATAAGCTCTGCATGTCTAGTCTAATCTGAGAGGAGGCTTCAAATAATTAGTTAGTGAAGCACTCTCACGGCCCAGCGCAGTCAACCTTATCAGTAAAAGAAAAACCTTGGTCCATTTCCTTTTCCCCCCAAAGGCTTAAAGACTCTCACCACTGTTAAAGCCCTCAGGGTGGCTGCATAGCCGATAAAATATTATCCAACATGTCCCAACCACTGCCCCGACACTTCTTCTTTTTGTCATTTGTTATATTAAAAAAGACTACGGTGTGTCAAATGGAAATGTTCTGCCAAGTGCTCTTGGTACAAGCAGACTCCAAGCACTTGTCTTAAACTTGTGAAGGCTAACTCTACAAAGAACAGGATGATTTCCAAAAGCTTATGAAACATTTTTAGCAAAGACAAAGAGAGAGTTTTGTCTGTGGTGACGAACAAACCGGATTCTTTATACCGACAAATTTTTACACTTCAAAATGTCTTTGATTTCTAACAACTTTGGAAGATTATGACACACACAGTGACGAGTAACCGACCAAGTATTAAAGGGATAGCTCGCCCCAAAAATGAAAATTCACTCATTATCTACTCACCACTATGCCGATGGTGGGGTGAGTGAATTGTTTGAGTAAACAATGAGTGAATTTTCATTTTTGGGTGAACTATTTTCTAAATTATCATTATAACTTGAGTAAATGAGAAGAAGAATCTTTCTGGCACAAACCATGCGATGCCAAAAGAAAAAGCTTGAGACAGCACAATTTAATTGTGATTTAATTCTTATATAATAAGGCATAATTAGAATTATGAATTAATTAATTGGGCCTATGCACAGCTACCTGCAGTAAACAGCAGGGTACTACATTGTGTGACACTTCCTGCTCTCTGATATAATACATTGGGGTTGGGGAGAAATTTGAAAGAAAAAAAAAGTAATAACATGCTGTCTATTGACACTTTTTTAAATGCGATAAATAATGAACACGCACCAGCTTGGTGATAATGAATAATCAGATGAAAGCACTTCTTCCCTCTATAGAACTTGCAGGGTCAGAGCAGAGTCATTAAGCTGATTGGTGTCAGCACACAAAAATAACTTTAGGGAGGTAAAGAAAAGCACCATTATTGATTATTGCATTTCTTGTTGGCTCTTGATTATCGTTGGCTCTCTTGGATTTGAATGTGCAGTGAATGTGTGAGTGGTGTTTTGATCTGAAACAGCCCATATGTCAATACAGGTTTCCCACTGCAGAGCAAGCCTCCTAAAGTTAAGCCGGCCCAGAAGCACGGCCAAGAACATTAAACACTACCTCTGTAGTAAGTATTTACAAAATGAGGAAATGAATGTAACCACTGATCTCGACTGAGATTGACAAAAAGAAGTAGAGGAGAAGAGCAATGGAAATGAAGAGTGGCAGTTCATGGGTAATTTAGGTAAACATCCATCCTATATAAGACTCTAGTTTAAAAGCAAAACAGCCAAGAAGCAAGCATAGACCAAAACACATGAATAAGACATGTGTACTGGGTATTACAAAACCTAACAATTATATATTTTATCAGTCATTACTTCTAACTGCATCTATTTGATTACTTTTTTAAATTCAAACACAGTCATTAACCAGAGAAGAAGTAAAAGCTTTCAACTTGAATGACAGAATGACAACCTGCAATTACTGTAGTCAGACTAAGACAGAGGTTTCACTGCTTGAGCTGGTGAATGTTCCAAGTTAAGATCGACACAAACGGAAAATGAGTTTTTACTCAAAACTCTGGATCTAAGAGGGATCATACATAAAAAGAAGGATCAATAAAGACGCTTGCACACAATGGGACATTACTACAAACTCTCTCATCCTGTGATGTGGGATGTTTGACTGAGAGAAAATAGGGTTCAACACTACCCATGTGGCACACATCAATGTGAGATCAGCACCACCAAGACAGGTAACAGATCAAATAAGCATAGTTTCTTGTTCCCAGCCCAGCTTTAGTTGCTTCAGAGTATGTTTTTAACACCTTTGCTAAGTTGTGAGTATGTGTCATGTAATTTGGTGTTCAGACGTCAGTAAAGTTTGCTCCTCCACCATTTTCCTGTTGCGATCCTGTGGTTGCCATGGACACATTAAGTGGCGAGCTGGAAAGTTTGAACAACCGCAGAAGCAGCAACCATTCTCTTTCTGCTTTGCCACATCAGTCTGCCTCAGTGGAACCACGTTCATTTATGTTGTTGAAGGAGGAATTAAAGCTGTTACATAACCATCTAATTTCACTCTAATTGTTCTACACTAGGCGATTGTCTTCTGTACTGATCTCTGTATGCAGAGGATAGAGAGGCCCTGTGGATTATGGGGGCGACACAGGAGTCCTGGTTCGCAACAAGAAAGTTACTAGTTCGGCTCCCAGCTTAGAATAGGCTTTTATGTTTGGTGTTTTTGCATGTGCATGGATTCACACTGTATTAGTTTGTCACTATACATCGGACCTACATCGGGCTATTGGCTCCAGCCCCTCATAAACCTCAAGTGATAAGCGGTAAACATGATGGATGGATTTTAAGCAGATTCTCTCACTCAACAAGAATAAAAGAAAATGATTCTCTATCAAGCTGATGCGGCAGTTTTAAAAGTTTGATACTGTCACATGAAAAATAACACAAGGGTTGCTAAACATGTTGTGCTGCAGAAGTTGTCAAACATTATGTAGCACGGACGACTGTCAGCGTCCATTTGTCAGCAGCTTTTTGTTACTTTGTCACATGTGAGCATCAAGTGATTGAGAAAGCTTGTTTCTCTCTGTGAGCAATGAGCTAGTTCTTTTCACCCTCACTGTCGGAATGAAAAATTGGCACACCTGCACCGGACTAGAATGCAGCCATAAGCGTTGTGTGATGGATTTAACTTTAATGATGATATTGAGAACTATCAGCAGGGATAAGAGCCGCATCAAAAATAGAATCTCAGCTGAAGGTGCACATTTCTTACTCTTTTCTCTGCTTTGCTCTACTTCCTCAAATCTTACACATCCTTGTTTACTGTCACACTTCCCCTATGTGACACTATATGCAAGGCATACATTTGACACATGAATGCTGTAGAGCAGTAGTTTCTAAGAGGCTGATCGTGGACTATGATTACAAGACTGCTTGATATACAATATGTCTACTCAGATACCCGACCATTACTGACAATAATTCCTCAATTCATTTACCTTCCATCATGCTACAAACTCTTTACTCTAACCACTGCTGTAAATACTGACCTTCTCCATTACACGTGGCATCTATTGCACTTCTTTCCGTCCCGGGAGAGGGATCCCTCACATGTGGCTCTCTCTCTCTCTGAGTTGTCTACGTTCTTTTTCCCCTGTTAAAAGTTTTTTTTGTTGTTGTAGTTTTTCCTCACTCTTGTCGAGTGTTAAGGGCAGAGGATGTCACACCTTGTTAAAGCCCTATGAGACAGATTGTGATTTGTGAATATGGGCTATACAAATACAATTTGATTGATTGATTGATTAATATTGTTAAAACAGCACTTCCATTTTCTGACTGTTGCTCATTTCTTAAATTGTAATTTTACTGTTACAAATCGCATGCATGCTGTGTGTATGTCAAAGATAAATCCCCCCAATCCTTTACATACAGTAAACATCCCGGCCTTATTGAATTAGACTGCTATTGGAAACATGTCGTCTATTGACCCCTTAAAGTTAAGGCCTTACTGCAGCCCGCTCTGGGAATAGTTTTAATTACAGCCAGGAATTGGGTTCGATTTTATCCCCATTGTGAAAAGTGAGGAATCCCTCCATCGCTAATCCTCACTTGAAGAAAAAGGAAAACAATATCATCACTGGAAAGTGTGCAAGCATGAATATGTGTTGTTCTTACATGAGTGCATGTATCTGCATGTGAGCCTTGTGCTGTACTGTACGCAGTTAAGTGTGCAGTACTATCCACAGATGATTTACCACTATTGATATATATCATCACTGCAGTGTAATTAGGATAAATTTCAACTCTGTAGCTGTTCGTCTCTTAATCACACTCAGTGCTGGACAGTGACAGGCCAACAGTTAAAGTTCAGAATTAAAGATGCTACTAAGTGATGGATGGTGACACCATTCAGTTGTGACCACTGACACAGATGTTAATGATTCTCCCAAGACTGTGTAATGGAACAGCTCATCCATGAATCAAACGATGAATACTGTATTCACATCTCCTGGTTAAAGTGGCTATATATAACTTGCTTTTGCTACATTTGCAGCATTAGCATAAAGAGCTGTTGTCCGACCGATCTAGTGGCGAGTTGTTAATTTTAACTAGTAGGGATGGTCACCAAGCCGATATAGTAAAAACTGCAAAAGCAGTTAGATACTGAAAGTAATATCTACCCATAATATGCTGAATCCTGCCTGTCAGGGATGATCAAATATTGATGCATGACCACCAACCACCGGCCAACAACATGGGTTAGTGCTGCTTGCTATACGCATTGAGCAGCACTAACTTAAGGATGTTCACCTGCACACACAAATGCTCAATCTGCTCATGCAGAATTGGCAGAATTGACAGGTTATTAAATGAATGCTTCTGCATCAATGCTACGCCGCCGTCTGTGTTAGTTCCTTCACCTCAATTAACAAATGGTGGCGAGTCTGCTGGAACTGCGATGCTACCAAGTGGACTGTTAACGGCTCCGGCGGTCTACGCTGCCTCAACACGTAGTTTAATTTTTGTGGGGTCGCACATCAGGGTGCGGCGTAGCTTTGACGAAGAAGCAAGAATTGGGCTTTAGGGGTATTGTGTTTTAGTCATCAAACTTTACCTTGTTACTCATCATGAACCGTCTCCAGTGATGAAAAGCAAAACCAATGTTAACTCTTGTTGTGTTTCTACTTCTATCAGTTCTAGCTAGCTGCTAGCTTGGTAACAAACAGCTGTTTATGTCTAGTCTGTCCGTCTTGGCACTTTCCCATGTGAGTCACAGCATCATCCAGTCTGCCGTGAAGAAGTAGTGCTGCTCAGAGGAGGTATTATAAACACTTATCTTGTAAACAGAAAGATAACTTAAGCTGTTTGGAAACAACCATCAGCGTCTCCCGTAGGAAAACCATGTTTGGTAGCAGAGAACTCGCAGTGCCTTTTAAAACACAAACATATTTCACCCACAACAACAAACATGGGATTTTCTGCATCTCTGCACAATCACGTTACTGTGAAACCTACGATACACCCATCCATACATTCAGTTTACATGACGCAAACATACCATGATTCATATTAAAGTTCCATAAGCACATTAGGTGAAGAAAACAAGATGGACCGCAATCCAAGGTTTTAATTAGCCGAGTATAGAGTATAGTGCAGGCTCATCTGCTATGTACTGTGCAGGGAGAGCGGAGTGCTGCCTTCTTGCTCATTATGTACTAATGAGTTGTCTATTAATGAAAATGGAAAGCATTTATTTTGTGAGCACAAAGGGTTCAGCTGGATTAATTACTGCACTACAGCAACAAAATGAAAACAGAAAGTGCAGCATCACTCTTGTGTGGCACAGTACCCATTAACCAACTGTTATCACGGCCTGGCCAACGGTGCTGCACGGTACACACTAGGAGCAGAAACTGTTTGCATAGACCATTTAAGTGTCATGTGAACCGCACTTTCAACATCCTCTACATACTCTCTGTGATGCATGAATTATTAATCGCATATGAATCAATGCACGTCAATATAAAATGTGAAAACACTGGAGGAGAAAGACAGCATTTCTCCAGTAGGCTTTAATTGCACATGTCTTTTTTACCCGCTGTTAAGCAAAATGTTCATAGTGTGCAAAAGTTTCTGATTTCTGTAAAAACTGCAGCTCATGTGCTCAACATGGAGGCAAGAAATTATAGCACAGGACCAGAGTGAAGGCACTGGTGTGGCTGAGAAGAGCTGTGAATTAATATAGCAGCAACTGTGGGATCCCTGCGATGATAATATAATTTTGTCATGCAGCATTTCTTTTCAAATGGTGATCAGAATCGTTCTAATAGGCCACTAACAGCTTGATTTCCCATTGGGCTCTCCTTGGAGAGGTCAGGGGTATGGGGAGCGTGTGGGCTCTGGCAGCCTCAGCAGATGGTTCTTGATCAGATATTAGAGGCTGGGCAGCGAGGTCATCTGGCCATGAGCGTTCTGTCCTGCCGGGGGGAAACAACCCCCGTCAGAACCTCCGGCCCTAGCTCTGCTTCCAGCGCCAGACGAATAGCTCTGCGTCCCAGCCAGACAGCAGGGACATTGGAGCAGTGACAGACTGCTGTCCTTAAGCCTTGTGACAATCTGGGCAAAGGAAACTAGGAAACATGCCGTCTGCTGTCATTTATTTTCCTCCAGGAATTTTTTTCACTATATTTGGGCTGCACATGATTTGATGACAAATGGTTACGCAACTCCTGCTGTAGTCTGTTGCCTTTTATAAAAATAATGACAGCGATAACCAAAAACTCTTTCTGAACTGGATTTGAAAAACTGTCCCTCTACTCCCATCGCTCACTATCCCTATTGTAGCAATGTGTGGAGGAAAGACAAATAATGAAATAACAGGAATCAGAGATTTAAAACATCAATAGTGTTTTGGGAGGATGACGTATTTGTTATTAAAACTGAAAATGAATCTGGGAGTGTCAGTGTGAAAACAGCCCTTGGAAAAAACAACAAGTATGTTAAGATAAATCCTACTTAGATAATTCTAAATCATCTATTGACATTCCTCGCTTCTTTGTCTTCACCCCGCCTCATTTGTCAGTCTCTCCCTCCTCCATCGACAAAGTGAGGTGGATAAACACGCCGACCTGAGCTTTATTTATCCTTTCCCCTGCGACAGTGGCAGTCTAAAATGGCAGGGCTTTGGATATGACCTTCAGTTAAAGTGGCTCTCCATCAGTCATCGCTGCCACCCACAGATCAGACAGTGGATGAGAAGTCGCAGCACCCACCGTCCTCCTCCCCATCTCGTCTCCTTTTTCTAAACTCCCCCACAGCTGAGATTTCTCATCCCCAATTTTTATTTTATTTTATGCCCTTTTCCTACGCATGACCTTTCTTTATTTGGTGTCTATTTAACTCAATATGTAACTTAACATCCAGGGTAAGTGCTGAATGCCTTAGAGGAAATATAAAGGGTGCATGATTTTGCATATATTACAACTAATGTAAAATATATAGTGGGTGATCTTACCTTGTGTACTGTTGAGACATCAGAGTGTACATTTTAAGTGAGCATCAGCTTCTAAAATCTCTCATTGTCCACAGCTTCATGCCCTTAACTAGACTGTGACACCCTCTGTCACCTCTTTAAATCATTTACAACTATTGTTTCAGGACCTTGTGAGATACAGACGAGAGGTTGTGCCGTTCTGAGTGAAACACTCTCAGCATGTGCTTCCCTTTAACATGGTATTCCCCCCGGAAGAGCTGCCTGTTGCATGACAAAGTTTGTTCTCTGTTTCTTTGTTCGTCTCTTCTCTTAACATCAACGTTCCTGGGACTGCATATTAAAATGAGTCTGAAGACTAACTCTGGTTACATTTATATGAACCATTGCGCTCATATTAATTAATGCACGCTGTCCCTTTTAAATAAATAAAAGTAAAAAGAAAGTTACTTAAATTGTTTTTCAAATGTGCCACTTGTGAAAAGACCTTATGATAGAAACATGATATTATTTGGCCACAGACAGAGAGAATGAAAGAGGAGGCAGGGGGGATGGAGAATGAGAAATACAAGAGACGGTTACAAGAAGAAAAAGAAACACTTCATCTGAGTAACCTGTGGGACATCCTCACTTGTCCCTTTTTCCTTTCTACAAAGACCACTAGTCTAATGTCTGATTATGTTGCTCTACATAATACTAAGTTATTTTAGTTTTTGAATCCCCTTTATCTTTTTGAATCAGCCATGATGAGTGGCTAAGCCTTGGCTAGTCTGATTATAGTATTCACAAAGACACAATAGTTAAAAGTGCTCACTTTACATAATGTAGGTACAAAGCCCCTCATGCTAATACTCCTGACTCATCTCTGCTGCCTAAACCCTCATCCAGTTCACATTTCATAAATCTAACAGATCCCCATCAGAGATATTGTTAGTGTGAAAAACAACGATGAAGAGTATCCACTCTACTTAATAACACATACTTTGCAGGTGACAGTCTATTAAAACACTGCTCAGTATCCTGAGAGAAATGCAATATTGATGCGTTTCGCGATTAGCAGCAACACACGAACAAAAACTTTATATTTAATCATGCGCACACACACACACACACACACACACACACACACACACACACACACACACACAGAGAGAGAGAGGAGCTCAAGTCGTGGGTTTGGATAAATCAAAGGGAAAAATGCTCATTAAATATATTTTAAGAAAGAATCAAATCTACAGGAATAGATTGTGTTACCTACACTCACTAACTGTGTGCATGTCTGGTCTGGCAGAATGAAAAAAGAGACAGAGGTGAGGTACATTCTCAAACTAACCTTTAGATTTAACAGCTGTGATGAATTATTGTGTCAGTATCTGGTAATGTACATTTAAGGAGCTTATGTTGCAATAAATTATATCACAAAACAATATCCTATATGCATTCAAGACAAGGCAAGTTTATTTGTTCAGTAACAAGGCAATTCAAAGCACTTTAAATGAATAACAAAAGGCCTTATGTCAAATCATAAAAGCAACATAAGACAATACAACAAAGCCTCAAATATAAATAAAATAGTCAAACACAAAATAAAAGAAGTGATAAGAACAGGAAATAAAAGAGTTAAAATAGCATTGCAGTGTAAGAAATGAGTAATTATTTATCCCGTGGCAAATAGGAACGTCTTCAGCATTGATTTAAAAGAACTAAGATTTGCAGCTGACCTGCAGTTCTCCGAGAGCTTGTTTCACAAATGTGGAGCATAGAAACTGAACGCTGCTTCTCCATGTGTAGTTTTGACTCTGGGGACAGAAAGCAGACCTGTTCCAGACGACCTGAGGGTCTGGATGGTTCGTAATGAAGCATAACTTAAAAGATTTTGTTATTTTCCATTATCAGAGCGAGTGGGAGCATGTGGATGTTCAGCATAGAAGAAAAATGGAATTGTTTCATTCCTTACAATCTATTTTTAAATACACACTAACATAAATATTCATATCAATCACACAGGCCTCAGGCTACACTGTGCATCTTTATTCATTTAGTTAGAGTACACTTTAGGATTTAAGTATAATGATAAATATTACTAAATTCCTGTTCTTGTTCATGTTAATAAATGAAAAAAAAGGTTAGTGAGGGTGTATAGGTCAATGCTTTTAGTCGGACTTTCAATATATTGGACATATTTTAACATTTCCAGGAAAGGTCTTTGTGGATGGAATTAAAAAGAGTAAATACACTGTTGAGTAAAACAGACAAGTAAAAGATATAAACAGCAGAATGTGTCATGGCCAATTTTGTTGTAATCCTTGGTTTCTTTCAAGCAAGAAGACAAATCCAAATCTAAAACTACTCTTCAAAACTTTGTTCCTTTTATTTAATTGACTATAACACTAAGTGCTAGTACATCACATTGTACGCATTCGCTTTAATCCAAGTCTTGTAATTCAACTATGCCCCTTTGAATAAGATGTATATGAAATACCAGAAACATAAATAATACTAAACTATTCACAACCTTGCAAATAATTATTTAGAGCGTTAAATATTTAAAAACTTCAAAGAAATCCTATGAATGAAAATGTATTTCAATCCTGTTAAAGATGGTGTGTTAAACACTGTTTGTCTTCACACTCAAGGTCTAGTGTAAAAAAATATATAAACAACTGTATTTTTTTGTAAAGTGATGTTGGTGAATAGAGCTGGTGAAGCCAATTGTGTGAAACTGCCTGAATAAACCTACCAGGCACATGTGTGATAAGACTGAGTCGTGCTTCTTGGAGCAGCAGATAATTCCCACGCAACTAATAGCACTAATGGCAAAGCCCGACAGTCCCCCTAACTTCAATCTAGCTGCACCAAATTGCTCTCACTCATAGATAGCAGTGCCATAAATGTGCCTTCATGCCTTATTTCCTGTGAAATAGCTGAAAATGTGATAAAGTGATATAACGCTCTTGTATCCGTCCCTTTGTCCTCTACCCCAATTTCGTTCTTGGTTCCATCGCTCCACCGGATTTTGCAGATGAACAAACTAAGTAAAAACCAAGGGACAGGGGTGAAAACATAACCTCCAACTTGAAAGATTTGCTTTCAGTGTGTTTGGTACATCACACAAAACAAACTGAGATCTAACTTTCGAAGGTTTCAAAATTCAAAATCAAGTCAAAAGTCCCTGTATTGTTACAAAAGTGTAACCATGGAGACTTATCAATTGGCTTCTCATGAGTACAGTACATCACCCGTCACCCTAATAGGGATAACTACCCAATAAATATTTAGCCTGTGGTGTGCAAGATTTATTTTTATGCAAAGTATTTTTGATACATTTCTACCCGAGGAGTCAACAGAGTATGACGCTCAGAGGAATTGTCTAGACCCGCTTCCTTCAAATCCAAAAATATCAGATAATAACACACCAACTGTGCAAAGACCAGCAAGAAATGTCCACTCTTTGCCGAATCTGCAAACACACCAACTTAGTATTGAGACAGACTTTCTATGAAGCACTTGTGGATGCAGATAGCACAACATGAAAAACAGCCACACACAGCAGCCTGGGGCCGGCAAAAAGAGCTACAGCGGCTGCTATAGCTGAATGTGTAATTCAGACCTGAGGACAGCTTCTAAAGCTTGAGGAGGGTTAGATGGCAGCAGGGAGACACTACACATTGTGAGTGCTGCAGCCTGGACTGTTAAAGCCAGATTTAGTCTTATCTGCCAAGTTATGCCAGTGGTGCTGTCGTAGAAGCTTCAACTGTAGGAATTTATTCATAGAGTATTCACAGCATAGGATTTAACATGATGATGGCCACAACACCACTGCAACACTAGATGGGAGTAACATGTATCGTGAAGTCCTACAGTGCGTTTATATTTACTTTTTTTTTATTTACAGTGTGAGATGTTGAGCGACTGAGGGTATATGGAGTATGCAGTGGAAATGTAAATGGTACCACTCAAAGCGCTTTGCAGTACAGTTTTGCCTTTCCCCCAATTACACACTAAGAGTCCTCTTTAATCTACCCAGATGTATTTGTATCTGTTATAGGTTGGCGGTTTAATACTGGGCTCCTCCATTCCGGGTGACTTGGTGTCCTTGGGCAAGACACTGAAACCCAAATTTCCCTTGACAGCTCTGCCAACAGTGCGTGAGTGGTGTGTGATAGAGAAAGTGTTGCTTATAGATGCATTGTGTAAAATTGGTGTGTACTGGTTTAAAGCCAAAGAAACATGATAGTATTCCATTCCTCATTTTCTTGGCATGTAACTTCACCACTAGGTGTCACTGAATTCTACACACTGAACCTTTACACAAAAAAAAAGACTTCCTTCAACTTACTGTGTCTCGACTTTCTTATCACAGACAACAGTTTTTTTAATCAGCAGACAACAGATGTAGGACACATGCAGGTAAAACTGCATGATCACAGTATGTGCTGTATCTCTTGTGGCATAATTGTTGACAGTACCTCCAGCAGCCTTTGCACCACCCTGATGCAGAAGAACAAATACAGCTTGAGACCTGGACACACCAGAGGCCCATCATCTTATCAGGGAAGCCTTAAATCACCCAGTGAGCGGAAAAGGGTGGTTAGTCAGTTGGAAAGAGAAACAGCTCAAGAATAAAAGACCAAGTGAATGAATCTTGGTGAAGCTCAACTACTGCAATTTGTGATCTTAGAAAACTGGTGGACCTCCTGGTGGGTTGCCTTGGCTCTGTTATTCTCTCTATACATCCTCACTCCAGTGCCAAGCTACTGTGCACATGCTGGAGAGGGAAAAACTATCCTACCACCTCCGTAATAACTGATCTGTCCTCTGAAGGGAGAACCGCAGCTCTCCCATGGTGACAAAGTAATGAGTGAGAAGGATTAGCCTGAGATGGTGGGATGCTGAACAGCTATAAAGAATTTAGAGGAAAATAAAAAGCCAAGAAGTTCAGAAAACGAACATATTTTCACCTGCTGGAATGAGGAGTAAGATGAATACAGATTTGTAGAGTAAGTGGGAGAAAGGAGAGGCTCAGTCAGCCAAGGGATCCGCACCCTTTGTCTCGCTGTCACACCCAACATGCACCACTACCAATCAAACTCATATGCAGCTGTTCCCAGCAATCCTCATTCCAAGATGCTTATAGCCTTAAACAGGACCTCAGAAATTTAATTTTACCACATCAGGACTGGGCTCTGGTCCCCATGAGGATCGGACAAGGTCAATGTTTATGCTAGAAAAGGTCAAACAGGAGTAACAAAAAGAAGTATACACACACACACACACACACACACACACACACACACTTTTGGAATTATCCAAAACACTAACGCATCAGTACAGTGAGAGACCTTAAAGTGAGCATTAAAGGTACAGTGTGTAGAATTTTGTGATATCTAGTGTTGAAATTGCATGTTCCAGCTGAACACCCCTCACCTCACCCTCTTCTTCCAAACAAGACAAAGAAACTGTGGTAGGCTTTAATTGTCATAAAAACTCAAAAGGTGTTTAGTTTGTCCAGTCTGGACTAATGTAAAAAACATGGCGGCCTCCGTAGAGAGGGTCCCCTCGATGTAAATATAAAGTATTTGAATATAAATGTTCTTTTCTGGGGTAAAAAAAACTACAATTCCTACAATTTAGATGAAACGAACTAGAGAAAACACTGGACCTTTAAGTAGTAAATCTGTTCTAAAAGATGAAGTGTAAGAGATGATGTGACCTGAACATGCACAGTAAGTGCTAGTTGTGCATGTGATGGTGACCTTAAGAGGGGCTTTGCAGTAGACAGAGAAAGAGTTACTATGGTGTGTACCAAGAGTTGAGTGGTAAACTGAGCCAAGTAAGGCCTGAAATTCCTTATGTTGTATAGAGAGCTCGTCATCAAACACGATCACCTCCAACTCAAGACCTTGGTCAGGTTGAGGAGGAAATATTTACTGTTAATATTATGACGGACCAATTCATTGGCCGGGATGACTAAGAGGCGAATAGCTATTCATCAATAACTCAGGTAAACAGAGGACAACCTTTGCAAACTAAAAGCAGCGATAGTAAGTATCCATCATGTTTCCCACAGCCAAGCTGAGTGTTCTGCATCAATTGTGACCACAAAACTACAAAAGGGAAACAGTACAAACTATGAAGGCCGCCAAAGCACTTTTCTTAAAGGACAAATTAAAGCATGATGGAGATAGCATTAAATGTGCATTACCATGATTAACACATACATACATGCTTTTAAGACCTGGTAGATGATTTTTCAATGCATTTAAGGATTTTAAAGTTCTGATATTTTTATTATTACATTTTGTACTTTATCAGACTTCTGAAGGCCAAACAGAAACCCTGTTTTTGTATCTTAGTGTTTAGTTTAGTGCGAGTTAGATTAAATTCGTGATGGTGGTCATTCAAAATCAAAATAAGACATTGTTGGATCATTCTAATTTGTTTTACTGTGAATTACTGCACATAAACTGCAAAATCCTTCAGCACCAGAATTTTAAATTGCATCAACTATAACTATGTTGCAGTTCATGGTTGAATTAAAAGCATATCTCATAGAATGTGAGGAGATAAGCACAAACACTTTCTAATGGATGTTTGGTACTTTCTTTTAAATTTTCACATCCCCTTAGGAACAACTTCTAATGACAAACAACAATGACACCTGAACACATCATAAAATAAAATGCACCGCAGTCGAAACACGTGGAAAACCTGCCTCCGTGGAGTCTTCTGGGAACAAATTTTATTCACAGCGTTAAACCTGTTATCAAACCCACATATTAAACCATGCCAGCTTGTCCAGAAGTACACAGGCAAAGCTTTTAAGCAAATGGCAGTTGTGTAAATTAAAAATGGCAATGTTGAAAGTCAATTCAATAATAGCTCAAAGCCATTACAACATTGTCATTAACAAGGTTGCTGAAAATACAATTAGCCCCCTCACATTGCTCACGGCAGCAAGCAGGGAGACGTTCCAATAAAAAACAAAAAAGACAGGAAAATGACAGAGGGGCCTGAATGAATGATGCACTCCCTGAAATTACAAAAAGATGTGTTAATAGAAAGAATTAACACATTTTAGAGGAGTTCCACAGACTAAATGATGATCGAAGGCACATTCACACCTTTAGGCTTTTCAAATTAGTCCAAACCAAAATAATAGGAGTGAAATGTGCCTGTGGTCTTGGTGAATATCAAACTAAACCAAGGTTAGGTTCATTTGGATAGTTTGGATTTTTGTAACATCGATAAAACAAGGGAAGAAAAAGAAGAGGAAGTGGATTACTTGTAGTCTTAGCATCCGACTATATAAAAATTCAAATGACAGACTTTTATTTTGCTCTTAAGAATAACATGATGATATTACAGTGTTAATAAAATCAACCGGTTCATTAAATTTGTCAGTTTAAATGAAAAGACTACTTTTTTTCAATGCACTCATTAAGAAAGTTAGCAAAGATAACAGCAGAACTGACAACACACCAACATCCGATGCACACCCCTCCACCAACCAATCAGTATAGACACAGTAGATAAGGAAAACAGGACATATGATGTCATACAAAAGTCTAATATTCTGCTTGTTAAATCACAATGTGACACCAAAAATAAAAACATCAAATGTTAACAATTAAATAAAGACATGAATCTTAGTTTTGCAGAAAAAAGCAACTTACTACAGCTGCTAATTTTCTCAGTATTGAACTTTTCATTTTACTTTGACTCAAGTACTGCTGCTATGTCCAAATCCCCTCCCCCCCAAAATGTGAACACAGACGCTGAACAAACTCTTCGATTAGTCCGAACAACAAGACGCCATTCAGGGTCTGACCTGAAGGAATACATTTAAAAACACACTGGACCTGGGAATGAAAAACAAAAGAGAAAAAATAAATCATGTTCAAGCTATGAAGCTTTACCGGTTTGTAAATGAAACACAGTTCAAGGATTCCATATCGACAAGTCTTTTCTTTCCCTTCTTGGATGTTTGGACTCAGTGAGCCAGCATTTGTTGAGATGGCATGTGAAGGAGGATGAGGTCATGGCTAAATGAATGATAAGCATCACTGTCACACAGCAGACTTCCAGCAGGTCTCCTTGGAGATAAGAACCAGCTGTCTATCCCCAGCACACTGTCGTCAAGGTCACTACTCTGCTTATTATGGACAAGCCACTGCTCCTCAAAGCTAACTCTGAATCACACGACTCTTATTCCTCTAATGCTGTGAGACATAACAGCTTTTAACTGTGCTGGGGATACAGCTGATCTTACATTTTGGATTCTGTGTTAATGTCATAAACTATAGGCTGGCATCAGATCACAGTCTTCACATCTTAATCGCAAAAGTTACATTAGCAATACTAAGAGAAGTATCATGGTTGTGGCAATTAACACTTTTACATAATTCAGCACCATTTACACTGAACGTCAAATTAAAATTAATCAAGGGAATTCAGTATTGCACACAGATTATGTTTGTATGGCTGCTTTAAAACGAGATGGCATGTGTTCACGAAGAGCGTTCCTCGTGTAGAGTATTTGGCGATGTGTTGTTCTTGCATTGGGAAGGTGGGAACCACTGAGATCCCAGTGCAGCACTGAGGCAGCAGACGGGAGGGTAATGAGGAGGCAAATATGATTAAGACCGTCTCCTCAGGCTGCCTTGGACCTGCCATTAAACCAGCGGACACTCCTCATGCCTAATCCATCACAGTGCTTAGCTCCCACTGAGAGCAAGGAGGGAGACGAGTGTTTGTTACAACACCCTCAAACCTCTCCTCACTAAAACATAAGACTCCAGGAGGCTCAGTCTTTATTAAAGATCTGCCACTGGAGCCCCTTGACATAGGCCTGGTAGTACAGGTTCGATAAATCTTGTGCGACTTGATGTGTTCAAGTCATTAAGGGCTTAAACATCGTGGATATGAAGTCCATAACTCGAAACAGAATTTTGTTAAAAGACCAACGCAAGACAAAAATAAATAGCTTAAATTTTGTTTGGGAAATACAGCAAGCCAAATTTGAGATTTGTTGCCAAGCCATGCAAAACAGTGAGTGCCAAAAACAATAAATTACAATAAATTACATGAGATAACATCTTATCAGCCCCCGCAAAGACTGAAACTACTTCCAGATTAAAACTCTGCGATATGAGCAAACTGTATGATTGAAAATGGTTGACCTAAATCTCTACAGTAAACTAAACCTAGTGTATGGCTGCATGGCGGCTGTTGTTGAAAACTGTTTTAGAATCACCAGCATATTCTCAATGTCACTGCTTTGTGTTTGTGTTCTGCCAAGTGTCAGCTGGTTTTAGCCCTTCGTCTGTTTACACATCTGCTCAAATGGACATTACACAGGCTTTGTATCAAGCAACTGGCAGAAGAAAGTCTGTTTTTCAGATTCACACATTTTTCACACCTCCTCCAGCTAATGTCCGGAAAAATAAGTTCAGGGTTGCTGTGAATGTTTGTCTGTCACACAGCCTTGTGTTAGCAGACTGCAGCTCTGCCTCTCACTGAACAGATTGGAGGTAGAGAGAGGTGTGGCTTGCTGTAACTTCATCACTCACTAGCAGACATTTGGGGACGCAGCGTTGGACCATGGCCAGTCCAGCCAACAAAGCTGATAAGGCCAAAGCGCGCACTGCACCGTGTTTGTGTCTAATGAGAGTCTATTTTTCTCTCAGCTACTGACGATAATGCTGATGTAGATGTGACTAATCTCATCTGCTCTTCTCCGCAGCAACTCCTGCAGTCAGATACTGAAAGACCCCCATATAATCCCCTAAAGACACAAGAATCATGGATTACAGCTGGAGAGAATCCACAGGCGGCTCACTGTTGAGCAGAACATGTTGGATTGTGGTGCAAAGCCTGTAGGATAATTATCAGCAGGAAGGGTAGCCTGTGGAGAAATAAGGCATCTTGTGCCCTAGGCCCTTTAAATGAGCCCTGCAGACCAGCTGAAAGATGCTGATGCCTCTCTTTATTGAGGAAATGAGAGGTAGTTCCATTAAATGAATGAGGACTCCAGGGGTGCACAATTTGAGTGGAACACTAGATGCTGGAGTGCTGCAGAAATATGAATGTAAAGAGAAGGCTTGTGTGAATAACCACCATTTACAGAAATAACCTATATTGTATGTGATGCAGTGCTCAATAGATCAAACATTTTACACCGACAATAAGATGTATATTCATCATTTCTAATTAGAATGCTAATTATTTATAGTTAGGGTCCATACACATGTGAACTGCAGCTGCATCTCTGTATGAACAGACTAATGGTTAGTTCATTTATTGTACAAATGATAATTAATTGCACTAACAATAATTAAAGGTCAGACATAAACATCTCAGTACAGTCATGCCTGTATCTGCAAAGAATACAAATATAGTGTTTGCCTTTACAGAACAATTACACAGTCCACACGTGGACTCTTTCTGATGAAGCCAATACGTACGCCCAGTGGAATGATGAACGAATGAATGAATGTAGACTTGTCTTATTTTGCTCTGGAACCTGATTTGTTGTCCGTCATCTTAACTTTGTGCCTAAATTAAAATGTTAAGTGACTTCAGCTTCTTAACTGACGCTACTGATTTGCTCTCCTCTCCCCTGATTACAGAGCTCCATTGAAAACCTTTATGGGGAATTAGGGATATTTTAAAGTGGAAGAACCAGCTGTCTATTCCCAACACGACACAAAACCCCAGTCTGATTGAAAACAGATCTCTAATTACTTTAATGGAAATAGTGGCTTGGTTGGATTGTTAATAAGCAGAATGATATTTTGGATGATTTCAGTGCGAGTTTTTTGCTTTTGCATTAAGTTATTGTTGTACCTTTCTCACAAAGATTTGCTTGATTATCCCGCAGGAATTGACCTTCTCTGGTGCAAGATAAAAAGCCAACAAGCCTGAGTGCATGAGGCATTTTCTATCTTTGTCATTGCTTATGAAAAATACTGTAATTATGGTGCAGCAGAGTACAGTCTGTCACATGGTGGGGCTGCTGGAGAAGATTGACCGCTCTGTTTACATAGCTACGGGAAATAGGGATTTAAATGGGGAAGTTCTCCGCTCCAAGTTTGGATTTGGATGTGTCTTGTTCTGTGTTTAATGGGGTAGTTGAGCGCTCGGAGAAGATGGAGAGGGTTTGTTTTACAGCGTTTACTGGAACCAGAGCCATATGTTTGATTTGGATCCGACATCCTCCCTTCATGTAAGAGCTACATAATTCAACTTTTACTGCCGAATGATGACAGTCCAAGTATGTCACCTTTGTCAGAGTGGATCTTGTACCGTCAACGTTTTTCCACGTGAAATATTTCGAAGGGAGAGCGTGTGTGTTGCATTAGGACGATCCCAGGGCAAGTCAGTTCAGCTGCTGGGACACGGAAAAAAAAAGTACAAAACCTTAATGTTTTATGATACCATAGGAGGCTTTCATCCAATCATACACACACACACACACACACACACACACATTTCATCCACCAGTTACAATTTAATCATTTCAGTCAAGCATTGCACTGCTTGTTCAACCAAGCATATCTCTCCATCTCTTTTTCTATTTCTTTTTCTTCACTCGGAGGAAACTTCAATTTTATGTGAGCGCTCACCACCACTGTGTCTACTTTGGGGCAGCGCTGTCTGCAGTTCCTGATTTTGTTTCCATAGTGACTGCGACAGAACACTTCCCCTGCAGTGATGGATTCTAAACTAACGCAGCAGCCATGATGACACGCAGATCAACTCTGCTGACAGCGGTGATGACTTCCTCCTACTGAGACTCCAACTCCTGTCTCCGTGCTCTCTCACTCCACACAAGTTCATGTACATGTAAACATTTCTAGCACTGATGGATAAGGATCTCACTACACTGAGCTGCAGTGCATGCCAGGCTGTGGTAAAATATCTAGTTCCAGGCATGAGTGTAATCATCAAGCTTTCTGGTGTGCCATCAAAAGTGCAGTGACAGGAAAACAGAGTCTACTCATGAATCAAGAAATGCCAAATGCGCAGAAGTGAATAATTCTAATCTGTAGCTTTAGCAGGGGAAGCAATAAATTCCAAGAGGGATTTTTCTTATACTCTAGAGGAAGAGATTTACAGCTTAACACAGTGAGTATCACAGGACACATTAACATTTACATTCAGCACCTCTCTGCACCTACAGCCTACCAGCGGACCCCTCTATGACCTATCTGCTGTTTGTTGTCACCCTAATGAATCTGCCATCATTAATTAATTCTTGAGAGTGGGAACAGATACAGTAACAACTGCATGCTGCAGGGAACTAATGAGACGACTCCACTTCCCTGTGCCTTTTCCTTTTGAAGTGGTAATGGGTTTAAGGTGCGTGTAATTTCCTGCCGATAGCGGATGTGGGAGAGGGCCACACCTGGGCACGCAGGATAAGGAAGTGGGACTCGGGGCTCTCCCAGCGGCACAGCTCACCGTCCTTGCTAGAGCGTGGCTGATAAAGAAGCAGGTGCGGCACTGAAGTAGGATACTGATAATACTTGAAGAAGAGGCGTATGTCAAACCGTGACTGCAAGATGAACTACCCAAATACTGAAGTTGAGATATGTTGACTTAACAGTTGCTTGGGTTGATTAGAGCAACCAGTAACTGAAGGTGAATGGGGGGAATAAACTGGAATGTTGTAAGGTTGAAAGTAGCTACACATGATTCTGGAGACATGTTTTATAAAGCAAACTCATGAATATTTTTCAATGCACACTACATGGAAATGATATAGAAAGCATGCGCTGTCGAGTAAACCCGTGTCTTTTAATGTTTTCTGTCGACATATCACATTTAACCCAGACGCAGCGATGCATTCCCCTGACAGTTTGACACACCATGTATATATATAGATTACTCAGAAACTCACCCCACGTTACATTTTCAAGAAGAATCACTGGCAACATATTCGGAGATACACCAGGATGCAACACTATATTGGTTGAGCACCTGAGCACTCTATAAAAGTACAGTGCCTTGTCGAAATCCCATTTTGCACCACAGTGTGTGCAGTGAAAGTTTTAGGGGTAAGTAGGTGGCTGGGAGGATGGATGGCAGCCTCTGTGTCCTCTAAAGTGTCCTGTTGTAGGCCAGAGCCGAGTTCACCTTCATCTATCAGCAGCATCGCTGTGGCCACTATAACTCATCTTCACCTACACAACAAGATATGGAGGGTGAGCAAGGAGGTGGAGAGAGGACGGAAAGTGGAAGAAATAAAGCGAGAAGAGGATCGCTGGTGTCCTTCCTTGAATACAGTGGACGCTGGTTTGCACATATACTCTCCGTCTTGCACATAACCTTAACATTCACTGACGTACATAAAGACAGAGTGTGTCAGAGGCTTGTTCTATTGGATTACCTGAGGACACAATGTCTGTCTTTAGTGCAGAGGTCCTTGTCGATTAAAGCCGTTGATAAATTGATTACGCCTCGAGGCCACCTGCTGGGCGCCGTCTGGCAACAATCAGACTCAATAGCAAATCAATGTTGCATAAACCAGGTTATCATAGCCCATATTGATCACATCAAGGTATATGGGGATAAACATCAGAGCGCAAAATATGGTTGAGAACAAAGGACAGGGTTAATCACATTTGACCTGTCTCTTTGAATGAACGCCAAAATGAACAACAAAACAGGCCTCACCCACAATCACCATTCTTCTGTTTGGTCAGTGAGTTTGGGTGTATTTTCATTTCTGGGTGAACTATCCCTTCAAAGAGGGAGGACATTTTGGCCGGTCGTCACTTTTTCAAAGGGATGTTTAGAAATAGGTGTAAGCTAGGGTTAGGGTGAGGAATAGGCATTTAGTAGTGATGGTTAAGGTTAGGGTAAGGGGTTTGGGAATGCATTGTCCCAACAAATGTCCTCACCGAGTTAGCACAAGCATGTGTCTGTGTGTGTGTGTGTGTGTGTGTCTTCCTGTCCGAGCAGGTGTTCCCCATCTCCTGAGGAGTGTTCTACATACAGTCACCTTGGGCTGTGTCTGTCCTGCCACTGAGAACAGAGCAGTGGGACGACCTGACTGGCTAACTGGGGATTCCTGTTTATTCTCAGCAACAAGGATGCAGAGAGAAGAAGTGACAGCAAAAACACAGTCACAGGGAGAGCGAGAGAAGGAGACAGAGAAGAGAGAGAGAGAGAGAGTGAGCTAAAGAACAGTGTAATGGAGAGGGTGTCAGAGAGTAAGAGAGGGGTTATGCACTGCAGAGAGACGGCTTTAAATAAAACAGAATACCTATATATTTTTTTACGCAGTATGGCGTGTTTGTGTTTCTCTATAATAATGAGCATGGTCGCAGAGCTATATTATCCAACTGCATGGGGAATAAGAGAACGAATAAGGACGGTTGCCTGGTCAGACAGCGGGATTGAAATGTCTCTGTCCCTGAGTCAAACCTTTAGCCTTCTCAGCAGATACTGTCAGATGAGCGCAGGGAGTCGGGCTGTGGTTAGTGGAGCAGAAATATGAACAATGGAAGTGAGGGCGAGGGGTACGCACTGCAAAGCATGTCCACCTTAAACGACTCATTTAGTCGCATCACATACATTTTAAAATCCATCGTAAATCCTTTTTTAATTAAGAGGAGCGAACCATTCCTGCCAAATGGCCTGAGAAAATTCCACCTGTTTTCAATGCAGTTTCACTGGATTTAAGTGTAAATATCCTGAGGCAAAAATTAAAAAATGACATCTAATTAAAAAAACAAAGAAATATGATCCAAGCATACGACTATATTTCAATTTTCTATTACTTTCAAAGAAAAAACTTAATTTTGAAAGACATAGCATCATTTTTTGCAGTGTAGATCAAGAACATTGGGCTATGAAATCAAAATGAAAGTTGGGCAAAGAGGAAGAGAGTGATTGATTGGGACAAGTGGGGCTAAAAGAGCAAAACACAGCAGAGGGGAATCAGTGGGGAGGAAAAAGGGGGTTCCGTTTTCATGCGATGTGGGGATTAGGGGCATGACACCAATCCAAACAAAGCTAACGACTAGAAAACGGAGTTGCTGAAATACACACACACACACACATAAACACACCACACAAACACACATCTGCCACTTGGAGTGACACACAATAGTAGTTTTGGGTCACGAGCGTGAGGAAAGAAAAGGCGAGGAGGGGAAGAGTAAAGCTGACGGGTCAGAAAGGGAAGGAAATAGAAAAATCAGTCTCAGGAGGCAGTATTCTCTGGCTAAGAGTAACTATTGGCCAACATGAGTCTTTTACACACATATCAGTCTCTGCGTTAATGTTTGTCATGACGCACGATTATAGAAGCTTTTAGTTTACGGGATAAAAGAAGTTGTGTATTCATATATTTTATGAAAATACACTAAAGGGACAGTTCTCTAAATATGCCCGTTTGTTTTTCATCGAGATGGTGAAAACATCATAGTTCATACAATTAACAAAGATATTTAACCAAGTGAAAGAAAGCTCCTGGATCCGCCCCCTGATCCACACCAAACTTTAATGGGTCTTTCGCTGACCCATATATCGTCACAGGAAGATCTTGTAGTTTTTGTGTAATTCTGTTAATATACGTTGTATATATTTGGTCGTATGTGTGTTTTTTTTTTTTGTTCATAGTTATCTATTTAAAAAATGATGGTTAAACTGTAAAATATTAAAACCTAAATTTGATATATTGCTATCAGAATTGTTTCTCTAATACAGTTACTGGTATCTGCCCCTAAAACTCCATATCAGTCTGGCTCCATCTTATACAGAGCAGCGTCTCCTACATGGGATCTGGTCTTTGAAGCCGAGATGAAGAGTGACAGAACAATAATGTTGGATCCATCCTCAAGGAGCAAGGTGTTTCTGAAGATGCACAGATAGAGCGAAGATGTGTGCGTGGAGATAACGGGTGCACAAAGAGAGATCGCCCCCTTATCATGTTTCCACGGAGTGAAGGATGAGAGCCTGCGTCTGTGTGACGAGACCCATCTTTTCAATAGTATCTATAAAGACTGACACACCTGTCCACTGACATCTTTCACTTCCAAGAGTCTCTGTTGTGTTCTTTGCCATCTGTGTAAGAAAAGATACAGAGCCACTACAACATTTTATCTCCAGGCACCGTATGGTGCTTTAAAAAGGCTTAAAACGGGAGAAAGGACGACCTGTACAGTCAAATTGCTCTGCCAAAGCCAACTCTTTTCTTTTACTGCCACACTTTAACCTCTCACCACATCCACTACATGATTTAGTGCACCTCAGAAAAAACAGTCCAGCTCTCAGTCCCTAAAATGACAGCTATAAAAGCCATGTCATTTGCCTTGGGGGGGGGTGTAATACCACACGAGCCAGTGTATATGCCCGAGTTGTGCCATCTAGCAGAAACACCTTCTCCCTCTCCCTGAGAATGCAATATAAGAAAACGTGCTTTTTGTTATTCCATTCCCATTTCCATTAAAACTGACATTTCATCTAAAATGAAACCTCCAGGGGAAACTTAAGAGCTGGAGAGGAGATGGAGTAATAAAGATCTGTGTGTGAGTGTATGTGTGGGACTGAGTGTGTCCATGTAGATTTGTGTCTGTGTTTCACATGCATGCCAGTGTGTTTCTGGGGGTAGATGGGAGAATATGATGACCTGAATGTGTGTTTACTTTGTGTGCGTGCGTGTTAGTGTGTGAATGCCTGTGATATAATGTTTTTAAAAGGCATCACGAGCTGGGGTCTAAGAGCCTGTGTGTGCGCCCCCAGGCCCTGCAATCCATCCTGTTCTTCCCCTGGATCAAGAGAAATGTCATTATTTGTAGCCATCAGTAAGAAATCAATGCAATTATGTTTCGAGTCTCCACTCTGTTCTTGCCTATAATGCATAATTTGCAAAGTCATAAACGCCATTAACACATTCTCCCTCCAGAGCTCTCCTCTCTTAACCCTTGATGGTGTGATCTGCTTTGATGGAAAATTAATTATTCTGTTTGCAGTAGAGGCTTATGACTTCACTCTGCTCCTCTCCACTGTGATGGAGACGCAGGATCGGTCCAGGAAAGACACTTTTGTGCTTCCTATTCTAACACGGGAGGATGAGTGACAGAAATGGAAATGCAACAAATATACACTGGACCTCGTCCTCAGACATGCACATACATGCAGACACACAAACTGCTGCAGAATGAGGAACTAGATGGGGCAGAGCTCAGTGGCACTGTAACGCAACAAGACATGCTTCTGTTAGCTCGGAGCAAGCAGAGCACAATCTGTGGTTAATTCTCAGAAACACCCCGGAGTTTGTTGGGGGGTCAGTGTGTAACAGCACAACTCTGTGGACAGGATCAGGTGAAGCTGATTTTAAACGACTGGAGAGTTTTGAATAAAGCTTGTGTGACAGTGACCAAGATCTGACCCTTATTACGTCTGCAGGAGAAGTAGTAGAATAAGGGATTAGGGGGAATAGGAACTTTTAAAATAGGAAGACAAAATACAAAGAGGCATGTATTGATGTGGACACGCTAAGAACGATAAGTCATTTAATAACATCTGTTAATCCACACTAAGAAGTAAGAAACATTGGATTCATAAATTAGTAAAAATATCTCAAGAATTTCCAAAATGTTCTAGATTTTGTCTTTGGCTGAATCAAACATAGAAGTCCAGATGTGGTCCACTGGATGCATTGTCATCTATCAACATACCTCTTGACATGAGGCCAGTCTCTGTCCCGTAAATTCTTGGAGGAGAGAAGACGAACAAACCTCAAATTCAAGTTCCACAACGGGTCTCTTCATGAGAACCCCCGTACTGCCGCTCTCCACTCTCGATGGACTAACAGGATCAAGACCCTGACTGCTGAGCTGACTTCACGGGTAAACACAACCTGCACGGTCTTATGTCATTGTCAGGAATATCAACCGATGTTACAGCTTCTACCAATAAAACAATCTATGGACTGAATTCTTCTACAATCTACTGAGAATTATGATGCGACCACAATCCTCTTCTTGATGGTTATTTAAAGAATATGACATATTTCATTCGTCTAAACTCAGACGATCCAGCTTCTGAATGACTTATCACAGGTAGCTGCAGTCAGGTCCAACTGTTCTACTACTGTGGAGCAGAGTGATAGTTGAAATGTGCGTGAACATTTGTTGAACTAACCACGGCAGGGCGCTTCAATCTCGTTCATGTAAACAAATGTGTGCAAAGTGTATTTGGGGACGTGTGCAAATAAAAAGATTCACAGAACTCTTCCCAAACAGAATCTGTTAGTTTCCCAAGAAAAGGGTTGACAACTCATCAAAACCGGCTCGATCACTGGTCCGGGACACCACCTTTTCTGTTTAAATGTAATGAGCAGACGCTGGTGTTAAGAATTTAGAATTAATTGGGATCTAAAATGCAAGTTTGTGCCATGTGAGGACATTTGGGTTTATATAATATAATGTAATACAAAGCATATACTTTGGAATCGGGTGGCATCAAGCATCAATAAACTATCTCTCTTTAAAACATCTGGGTCTCCCAAACCTTTTTCCAGCAGCTCAATATAGATTTTTTAAATATACTCTGAGATAAAGTAAACACGTCTCCTTCCATGGCAACTGCACACAACAAAGATGTGAGCAGCTGTAGCTTCAAAAATGCTAAGAGGACATTCAAATAAAAAATGCACAACAAAACTGGAACTGAAATATCATTGAAGAAAACTCTTCAATGATACAAACATCTCTTGATAAAACCGACAAGCTTTCTGCATTTGAAACAGACACTCAGTGAGTGCACTTTGGCCAACGCCCAGCAGTCCTCTTATGAAACCACATTTCAATTTCACATCATTTTTATTTTTTTGATCAAATTGCACAGACTCGGAAATATCAGTCCCCTCAACATGACATGAATTACTCTCGGAGAAATTCACAAAAACCTTGTAAAACTATCTTGTTAAAGAAAGAGAAAAATAACATCCTGGATCCACATCTAAATTGAATGGGTTCTTACATATAACACATCCTTCCACTGAGTTCCATTGGAATCCGTCCAGTAGTTTTTGATTAATGCTGAAACTAACAGACAAATAAATAAGTTCTTGGCGGAGGTTACAAGCCTCAGGTAGGTGGACAGCATGGCTGGCAATTGTCTGTCCGCTATGTGAAGTCACCACAAAGTGTTGTTATTAAATGTAATACTCCTTAGACCACAGATATTAGATGGAGGAGGTGACTGGCCCCTTCTGCAAAGAGTCTCTCCTGTGAAGCAGCCGTTGAGATGATGAACAGTTGGACAACAGCAGTAGGTGATGACTAATCCAGCCTCTTTCTTCCTGCAGCCACTGGAACATTTGAGTTCAAAATGAGATGAAGCCTCAAAGCACAGCGGTGCACCGAGTAGCCGTTGTGTGAGTTTAAGGACAATCATATCAAGTCACTCTGTATTGACTGTGATAGTGGACAGACCTATGAATCACACCTCGTAGCAGCAGCAGCAGCCCTGGTGGGAATGTTTGTCTCTCCTCCACCAAATCAACACTAAACTGAAATATATGGTGCGCCTGTCACTAGCTTTTACACACACACCTAACAACGTGCAGGTCGGTGGTCAGTGTTGCTGACTAATGCTTCATGTTCGAATAGGAGGCTGCTGCCGTCTGTACGGTCAATTGCCTCGGGGCCTTGCCTTGATTAGGCTCAGTTTGAGGTGATGGAAAAGGGGCAGAGCATGAACTTGTTTCCTGACTCAAATCTGTCAACTGCAATGCAGTGATATGTGTTACACCTTCGTTTGACATCTGGTACCAGGACATGATGACGTTTTGCAACCGATACAACAGAAATGCTTGAAGACAAAGGAGCGCACAAATCAATACCTCTGTACGTCCTACCTCCACTGACTGAGACTCACAATAATACAACCCTCAGTTAAAACAACCGCTACACAAACAAGGCACACACACACACAAATATCTATTTTATTGTATCTATTATTTATCTTATCGCTTAAAATATGAAATCAAAATTCTATTATTCAGAACATATTGTCAAACTGTGACAGAAAATAATCTCGTATTCCAGCCATTCTCTGCCTTCTCATCTCATTCAGACGATGTTGTTGCGCTACATTTAGTCTCTGGGTGGAAGCTCTCATCCACAAATGGCACACTATGAAAGCTTTCTTCAAAAGCAGCCGGGGGAAGAGACTGGGAAAAGGTACATTAAATTCCTGAGGCAGGAAGTGATAAAAGTAGACACGCGGAGACACTGAGAATATAATCCACCACAGGGTGTGCAGGAGTTCACGATGAAAATGGAATGGTCCAATTACTTAGTAGAGATATTCAATATTTGATTATTACCGGTTCTGCCTCTTTTATCGGATGGGTAAACTGAACACTTTTGAGTATTAAAACAGTTGTTTAAAAGCTAAACTTAAAAACTGGTTTATGGACGAGCATCTGTCATTACTTTATTTTAGCAAGTTCATTGTAAGTTGTCTGAAGTCAGTAGTAGATTCACTAAAGCAGAGGGACAGCTGTCTAATTTATTCATGTGTACACAAATGCTCCATAATTCATGACCACATGTTCCCTTATAAAAACAAAATGAGAGAATGATGTTCGGCTTTCGGTTTACTACAGAGTACTTACAGGAGTTATCACACATAGAGATGTCAATTCAGATTCAAGCAAATCCAACAGTGACGCCAAAAAAAGGTCATGGCACCCAGGTGGGCTCAGGTACATTTGCTATTTGCTATTTTTTCCTGGATGGAAAATTGACAAAATGAAACAGTCTGACACGAGCAAAGACTCTTGTGCCACACATTGCATCGTGTGTAAGAGTGGGCCCATGGTGTTGATGCATTATTGTTGCTACATACTAGTTTTAACACAGAGAAATAAAAAAACAGGAGAAGAGGGGGGTGGAATGAAATGATGGAGACAAAAATTGCAGAGTGACAGAGTATGAAGCGTAAAAGAGGAAGAGAAGAGCTGTGCAGAGTGTTGGCGGATGACAGGGATCAGGGTCGTTAAGTGAACCCTTAATGGAGGATAAATTAGTGGACTGAGAGGTCAGCTTATTAAGGGTGACTCACACTAGCATAATTCTAACTTTATAATTCATCATCTTTTTGTTAATTATTCATTAGAAAACTGCTCACAGCCAACCCCCTTTAGTGAAACACACACACACACACACGCACTGCACCTCCTATATGAACAGGCACATACATATAAAGGAAAAAATGAATAGACCTACACAGAGTATTCATCTTTAGAGGAAGAATATTTCTTTAGAGTAAATCCTGAAGGTAATTAAGATGAAAATAATTGATTTCTGTGTGCACAGCAGCATAAAGCATTTACTTCCTCTTCTTAATAATAAAGTCGATATAAGAAATCTTTGAGAAATATTTAAATCAACAGTCACAGACAATTCCTACTATCATGATGCTCAGCTGTTATTACTTGTGGAATAATACATCTGTAAAGTGTCACTATTGATGGTTGTGTTCAGTGCCTATCAAAAATCATAGTGTGATGCAGTTCCAGCTCCAGTTTATAAACTTTAACTTCTCTCATGTATAATTATGTGTTCCTGAGCTGCCTGACACATTCAGTGGGAGACAGTTCTCCTTTCTCTGTTGAGTTTCTACTCCCACATCAACGTTTAGGTGCGTTCCATCACATTTCCACTCCCGACGCCAACACAAACACACACGAGGTGCGACGAATTTAAAACTTCTCTATTATCGGAAACAACCCGAGTGCAGCATCTGATAGATGCTTCAAAAAGTTTTGAGGAGGATCGTGAACCAGTGCAAACTGCTTAGAATTCAGGCATCACTTCGCATAAAATATTATATTAACAGTATCAGATTCTGAGGCTTCACCTTTATTTGACTGCACTGGCAAAGCGAAGCCCCCACATCTCTGCTCACATCCACTCCCTCCGTCTCATTTTCCTCCACACGTTGTCTCGGATAAGTAATGTAATCTCGGAAAAGGTTACGTCTCTAAAACAGGGCAATCATATTAAACGCTAATGGATACATAAAATCAAGAGCTCATAGGTGATGATTAATCAACTTCTGAAATGCACTGGGTTTAAATCAGTTTAGACTGAATTAATCCCCAACCAGCCACTGTTCTTCTCCTCTGGGCAATTTAGTGAGAAAATACAATTATGGCCTCAGAGTTACACCTCGCTGGTTCATCTCACCTCTGTTTTCCTCCAGTGTGCCAAACCCTGCCTGCGTGACTCAGTATGCAGCTCCCGCAGCCAGAGCGCAGTAGTGACATGATTAAAACGAAAAATATATAAACTCCCGCGATGGAAGATTTGAAGCAATACATGTACGGTCAAGTGTTGTGTATCTATACTCAATTCAGTAGATTAAACTCAGAAAATTGTATATTTTTTAAGGCTTTTTCATGCCCACACCTCAGGTTAAGACAGCTGCTGCAGAGTAAGATGATTGAAATGATGCTTCTGGAGCCAAGAGAGAAAATGCTGTGTCCTCGTCTGGCATGTACTATGTAGTTTGAAGGCTGGGGGTTATTCTCAGGGTTCCGTCTTCTTTATGCTACCTGAACTAACTCTGGCAATGTAAAGCCACACATTTCCATTACCCGCTCAGCCATTATACCAGAGATGTGCTCCTCTCAGCCTCACTGCAGAGTGGGTCAGGATCCAGAGCTCTGGCCCAGGAAGAGCTCACAATATCTTTGATCCCACCCGTGTGACCATATGCATACGTGTGCTTGTACAAGTTCTCAACAAAGTTACACGGCTAAAAAATACATGTGGTAGTGCACTGGGTGATCCCAGGGAGAAATCCTTTGACTATAAATCCTCACAGCAGCTTTAAACTGGCCGACCATCCCAACATCAGTACAGTGGTCAATAAAGATGAATGCGTCTCGAGTGATGTAAATCAAAAATGTAATTCATAATGAATTTGAAACTTGTCTCTGTCTTTTTATGACCAGCAGTTTATGTGCTGTCCTTCAATGAGCTACATACATTAAAAATAGCAGATGAATGTGTTAATAGATTTTTTTCACAAGTCATTCCTGGATTAGAGTTGGACAATAAAACTAAAACAATAATCATTACCAGTGTTTCCCTGAGGATCTTTATCAGCAGCACGAGTCCGGCTAAGCTGTTTAAATACTTCATAAAACTCTTGAGCAAATCAAACAGACACAGAGTAAACTTCAAGGACTGTACATGTCCTCCTAACTTCTGTGATGGTGTTTATTATTGTTAACGTGTCAAGTGAGCGCAGGAAACAATGGTTGCAATATAACTTTCATCGATAGCAACATAGGATAGATCCAACTACTGATATGTTGTTTATGCATTGTTCAAACACAGTGAGGAAGTAAAACACATATTTGTTCAATACATCCGCTTTTTAAGACGTTGATTATTAAGTGCTTATCTTTCTTTCTCTGTCAATAAAAACAAGTTTCAAACCACAACCCTCACTCAGATGCAAAATGTTTCTTTAAACCTAAAACAATTAGAAATGTTTATCTTAATATAATTTTGGGCCACATTGTGTAAGCATATATAAACTCTAATCGACAGTGTGAAGTTGGAATGTTTATAAAGAGAATGCGTAAAATGAGCACAATGTATAAGCATCACTGTGATATTTATATTTGAAGTATTATATATATATTTCGTACATTTTCTAGTAAAATGTTCATCCAGATATGTAACCAAAAGCGATAACATTCGAATTAAAATACATGCTCATGAATTCACAGATGATGAGACTGCGTGTTTGATTTATTTGTTTATATCTGAGCAAAATGAGTATTTGGAAATAAAATAATGTGTATCAGCTTTTTCTTCTCGACATCAAGAATGGTTTTAAGGTTTTCTGGGAACGGGGAGCTGACATGGTTTGTTAAATAAGAATGGCAGCCAGACAGACTCACACACACACACACACACACACACACACACACACACACACACACACACACACACACACACATACACACACACACACTCACAGCATCACAATCCTTACATTTCTAAGATTTATATGAATGTCCTCACTTCTCTCTCTATAAATATATTTCTATTCCACCTCTATCGCGAGTGCAGTCCTTCCATCAGACTTAAAACCACAGGATGTTCAGGGCTTGTTCTCATCACCACGAGAATTTTGAGGATGAACAGGGCAGCACCGGACTCCTTTTGTACGATCACATGCAAAATAGTGTGCAAATGTTTGTGATTGTGTTTGTAAATTGTTGTAAAACACACTTGCTCTTTATTGGTTGCTATTCTGTCAATGTGTTACTGGGATGGGAGAGTGTGTGCTCAAGTGTGTGCTCATTCTGTCAGTCTGGTTCCCGTTCTCTCAGATGCCCACTGAGAGAAACAAATCCACTCAGGGAAACAAATAGTGCCCCTGTTGTGAGTGTGAAGTGGCCATAAAGAGAAAGGGCCTTGTGAGAAACAAAGGATGGAAAGAGAGACAGAGAGAGAGAGCGAGCAGGTGCCTACAAGTGTGAGTATTTGTGAGGCCAGGTACAATGTGCGCTCTCACTCTCCTCCATCATCCATCTATCCTTACAACTCCACTCCACACCTGAACAGTCTCTTCTCTGCCTTTACCTCCGGCCCTCATCTGCATGGCTTTTCATGGGAAAACATCCCCCGCATGGAAATTAATATCAGTATCAATGAATATACGTAGAACTGTGAAGGAAGGAAGGATCTCGCTGTGGATTCCATTTACCCTGAAGAAAACTCTATAACTCAGCTCCAGCTTGCTTTGAAACACAAAGATAAAAGCACGTACAGTTGAGTTACGAGGTTTCCGCTCGGGCTTACAGTTTAGTCCTGCTGTTATACCGGCTGTGTCCGTCCCTTTGTACTTGAATCCATATTCAAATATTGGGGATTTATGGGTATTGATGTTTTTAACCTCATTCTGCTGACATGTTAATATTAAAAATAACTTTCCTGGGTAATGGCATCGCAGTGATGCAGAGGAATATTTTATCGATACTGCTTGAATGTCAAAAAAAAAAAAACACCAGCACAGCATAAGAGATAGAGAAGTAAAACATGAGGCAATGAGAGAGAAAGGGAGAGAGAAAGAAAGAAAGACACAGCAGATGAAGGGTGCGTTGCTGTGCCTGAGCTTCATAGGCACATAAGCTTGATTCATGCAAATCAATGTGGTTGTCAGCGTCCTGGACGTGACCACAATGGCCCCTTTATGCCGGGTGAAGCTCAGCACTCTTCTTGATGGCTACAGGGCAATAATTATTGAACACATCCAGCCAATACGCTACGTCTCTGGTTAACTGTCAACCCCCCCGTTCAAATGACAGCGGCTCGATAAAACTGGAATATCATATAAAAATTTAGCTAAACTTCATCTTGCAAACTCTGTGCGCACACACACACACACACACACACACACGTACACACACTCCCTTGCCTCTCATTGACTCCTGTTTTAAATTCCATTCTGTCAGCTCTCTGAGCTTGGCTAAACAGCAGCAAATGAATTCAGTAGGTGGTGATGTGTGTCGGGTTCTGCATGTAATAATGCATATTAAATTCAATAATTGGAGTCTAATTAGAGAAGGTAATAAAGTTGACTCAGAACTCTCACGTCTCTGAGCAAACTAGGCAGAAGTTCTCCCTCGTACGATGCCTGAAGATGGAGGAGAAGGTGCCGTCGTGACAAAAGTTCACCTTAGATCAAACTGTACTTTGAATCCCTGCTGGAGGTGAGTGCTCAGTTTTTACTCTCAGCTTTGGGGTGTTTCATGAAGAGAGACTGTAGCCATCAAGAGAACTGGCAATGTGTGATGTGGAATGACCCCAGGTAACAGCGACGTGTCGATCCGCTGTCACTCCAGCGTCTCACGACCGCTGAAACTACACGTGATAAAGTGAACATCCATGACAGACCTCATCTACTCAAAACGTGTCAGAATCAGCCATAGAAGCTCCAATGAGCTCACTCCACCAAGGTATTAATGAGAAAGTGTTTTCTTTTCCTTTTTAAATGCATCATTAGCACCAGGCGTCGGAGTATAACACCATGCACGCAGGAGCGCCATCCTTGTGAGAAGACATATTACAGCCCAAACGAATGTGAAACTAATGGAGTGGTGCTGGCAGTGTTTGGGCCGTTGTATGGACTGTGCACCTCATATACTACTCAGCTCAGTTTCTTTCTGTCAGCAGTAAAATTCTAACACCTTCTGCACCATGTCCCAGATTTGGTCCATTTGCATAAACTGCCATCCTAAATTATTCACAGCTGCTGTCTTGGCTTTTCTGACTAATTATATTTTCGGCTCCTTTGCTTTCGCACTAACATTTAGACAAAGAAGAGAGTCCCGACACAAGCACCTGCACACGTCACCAAGAAATCTGCAAACACGCGCATGTGACTCAGTTTTCTGAGTTGTGTTGAAGGTTATTTTCCGACTTTGCTACAATTTCTCGACTGCTCTCCACTTGAATTTTACTCTTCCTAGATTTTAGTGAATTGGGAACATGGAGATTTGATCAGCTCATTATCTACAGAACGTTTTTTGTTTCTGTTTACCGAGATCATTTTATGGAAGGGCAACAACAAACATGAGGTTTGCTTCAACAAATGTACAAAACTATAGAGAACAACCAGAAACATTCCCCTAAATGAACTTTCATAAATCTGCCAGGACTCAACCTCTGTCTGGCCTTTGGCATGAATTTCAAAACAGAGAGGGCATCTTTTAACACACCACTTTGTTGGGCTAGAATAAAACAAAGGAGACTGAAAATACAACAAGTCGTCAAGTTCATGGTTTCAAACCAAACTCAGTGGATTTTATTACAATAAAAGTACTAATTAACCAATATTTTCTCTCACACAGCCTTTGGAATAAAAAGAACATCAATGTTGTTCAAAATATGTTTGTTCCGTCTACCAATAATCAAAGCATTAAAACATGAGGTAATGCAAAAGTTTGTAACTCGAAGTAATTTGGAGTCAGCTTTGGAAGTCAACCCCGGAGTCTGAGTGAACTTATCCCTATAATTCCCTACAAACACACAAGCCTTTGCCACTTAGCATTTATTCAACATTTATTCAACTCCTAAGCAGCATGCAAATGCCGTCATCACTTAAAGCAGGCCCGTGCTATTGTTGCTAACAGTCTGCCACACTTATAATCTCTTTAAAACCTCAGCGTCTTCTCCCCCAGCTCACTGATATATCTCATTATCAACTAATCAAAATGCAACAGTTGAATTCAACAGAACTTGAAAATTACCTCATTACTATCATGTCCTCCTCATCCCTCCGGGCAAATACTAATACTTTCATCAAAACGCATTAGGTATCTCATCCTTCCTTCTTGCTCGTATTCATACCTCTTTCCTCTCTCTCTCTTTGGTGTTTGTGTGTGTATTTGTGTGTATGTTTGAGAGTACATATGTACGCATGTGTTGTATATTTTCATATTATATTCCTACACTGATGTCTGAGCTAAAATGTACCACTGACGGGCATTAGTGATAATTTCCTGGAAGCCACAGACGAACAATGTCAAGAAGATTCCCACAGTTGTTTCAGAGGTCACACACACACACAAACAAACAAACAAACAAACAAACAAACAAACAAACAGTTAATCTCACATACACAACCAGAGACAGCAGCTCTCAATATATTTCCACTTTGTCTCTTATTTCACTCGTGAGAATGAAGAGAAAACTATCCTGTGATCTCTCCTGTGATCTCATACAACTCTCAGTTTTGACTCCGGCAGATCACACACCAAAGATTCCCTTTCTGTCATTTTAAACGCGGTCTGATTATAGAAAGGGGCCATGAAAAAGTTTTGAAGAACCACAACTTATAGAAATGTAGGAATGAAAATATTTCCAGGTATTAATCGTGTCACGTGGAGCGAACCCTGGCTCTGCTCTGCCCCTGTTCCTTTCTCTCACTCCGTCTCATTTTAACCTCAGGAGCTGTTTTGCTGAATAACTGTTCCCACATTAACATATTGTATTGCCTGCTCACCTGCTTTGTTATGCAGGAACCAAGTAACAATATTAAATATTAATTTAAATTCTAACTGTTGATGTGGCGAAAGAAAAACCTTTACTTTATTTTAGGCATCTCAAATCTGTATAAATGTTAGAGCGGCACAGAGGGCAGTTAGAAGAGAGGTGAGTGAGAGCAGAGCGTGAAATCACCTCAATAAATCCTACTGTTTACCGCTGATGACACCCATGTATCTCATTCATCAGGCTGAATCCATCACTTGGTGTAAAATATGTCTGGGCCTGATGATGAAGCTGCTGATGTTTGGAGCAACAATAACCTTGTGTGACTGAGTGATCGAGTGCGAGCTGTGTTCCCTCATGGTTGCAGGTCGGTGGGCTATTTCTCTCGCATTTTGTTTTTGACCAAACATTCTCTCCAGATACTTAAACTGACACAGATCTGATCCTGAATTAGCGGCTCTTTTTTCCTTATGAGACCTCGCTCGAGCTGACAAACATATTGATTTTGCAGGGTTGCCCAGTTTTGCCTCAAAGGATGTTTTACAAAGGCTTGTGAAATTGAGGTGTGACCGGCAGGATTTTTCTATCAGAGCCGGAATCCGCGGACACGCAGTCACTGTTTTAGCTGTGACACTGTAAACATCCTTTCACACTACAGCCTGTGTGGGAGTTGCTCTGCCAGATCCTCCAGCGCCTCTCTTGTCCTTGTGTCACAGCACTCATTAGAAATATGCTGGATTTGTGTCTCCGCGTGTTTTGTCGCAGAAATCTAGTGTGACTGTTAGTAACCCTCGCAGACAGATGAGTGGCTGAGTGTGTAATGTCAACTGTAACGTCATTCGATTACAAATCTTTATCCTAACACTAAATGCACAGGATGTGACAGAAGATCATGCGGCACCAACTGTGACCCTTAAGGGATCAGAGAAACTAAATGATGTTCTTCATTTACTCATCGTGTTCGTGTCTCATTGTTTAGTTTGAGTTTTGTTGTTGAGCCAGACCTTTAGATTGCCAGATATAATTCGACACGCACACACAAGTTAATGACTGATGGAGAGAGGGGGGGAGACAGAAGAGCTAAAGAATATGAAAGTAAAGAGGTAAAAAGAACCACAATAGTTTCATAGTCTATAGAAGTAAGAATATTTACAGCAAACAAATGGGACCCTGTACAGTGCAATCTTCACTGTTGCAGAATAAGCGACAGTCTGCTTATCTATAAAAATAAATATGAATTCAGCATGTTTTCAATAAAGATCAGTTCCTGGATCTGCCCCCGATGCAGATCTGCCACAAAACGTAGGTCTTCATTTAACTTGGATACACAAGTTAAGAGGTTCTTTCTTAATCTATTGTTTCACCCAGTGGTTTATTCATGATCCTGCTGACAAATAAACAACTCAACAAACAAAAATCCTGTTGGCGCAGGTAATAAATCCAAGCAGAACCTAGAAGGGAACAAGGCTGCCTAACAATAAGTCACACGCTTGTAAATATGAACCGTTTCTAACACACAGCAAATCAAAGTATGACAGCTGCGTTCATTAACTTGATCATGTATAATTTGTACATTTTACCAAAATAATGGTCGCAGTTTTGTTTCTGAACCAAAATATCATAAAGTGCTGCTGAGAAAAAAGCCCACGACTGACTCTTTAACAGTCTGTTCCACAATGATCACACACTGCCGTGTTCCTTCATACGAAAGATGGAGAGAATCTAAAAGAGTGAGGTGCAGGAAAATGAAAGTGTGGCATACACTGTAATGCCCCCCCCCCCGTTCCCCAGCTAATAACTATGCTGAACGTGCTTTCTCCAGGGAGTCTTTCTAACCTTTACCCCTCCCTAAATAATAGCTCTATTGCCGGCTAGTTCCAACTCTGTAATCTAAATATAATTGGAGGGGGAGCACCACTTCCTTAGCAGGGAATACTGTAAGAGTCTTTATAGCTAGTATCTTCAAATTAAACCCTCCCTGCTGCACACTGCATCTGATCAGCACTAGCTCAAAAGAAACCCTGCGCTCCTGTAGCTGTGATATCATCTGTGAGATCTTGTCACATTTCTCTTATTGTGAACGGCTGTCGGCATTTTACTCACACCTCCATTAATAATATGCATCGTGGAGTTTGTGCAAGTATATGATATCTGCAGGGTTACAGTTAGAGCTGATATTTAATTGCATCAGGAGACATGGAATTCAGAGTTCTCACTCAGAAATTGATGCATACATAAATATAATAATTCAAGGTTCCTGCCACCATTTTCTGATAGTTAATTCTGTTCTTAGATCGGATCCTGATGTACCTGCAGAGTCCTACTCATTTCACAAGGACCGTGATAATAAAACACACCAAAACCATTATGAAATTCTTTTTTGTAAGACCCAGGAAGCTTTTTAGGTATTGTAGGATTGTATTTTGCTCTGGCCAGAACACAATAGCCTGACATTTCATCATCGAAATAGTCATCATAGCACCACAGCTGTAACCATGTGAATGCACTGGCTGCGTGAATCGCCCCGTGATTCTCTTGAGCCGGTGCTGAGCCTGTGACAGGTGGATTGTTGCTGGAGGAGCTCGAAAAAACATCGATGGGAATGTGAATAGTTAGAGGACCGAATAGTTAATGCAACTTCATGTCTCCCACTGATGAAAGACCTTTAAATCATAACAGTGTGGCTGCTGATATTTCATTAGCAGCCTGTCTGCCATTTGCACAGATGCACATGTAAGGAAAGCCACGGAGAGGTGTTACTTTTAATACATTATCATCTAGAATTGCAATCAGTGGAGAGCATAGCTCCACCAAGGCCCCTTAAATTCAATCAAGCTACACCAAATTGCACACACTTATAGAAATCAAACCCCTTGATATGCCCTTTAAAAGGGTTCATGAACTACTCCCTGAGAAACACGAGTGGGATCTCCCCTGACTCGTACAGCATCATTCCACCAAGTTTCCTGGAAATCAGTCCAGTTACTGTTGTGTAATCTTGCTTACAAATAAACAAACTAACAAATGGAAAGGGGTGAAAACAGAAAGCTCCTCGGTGGTCGAGATAAGGAAGGTGTAAAGGGGGTAATGGGGTTTTCCGTCATTGTGCAGGTGTGAATTACTGTTTATTGCGTGTGTGTGTGTATTTCCTGAAACTCTCGAGTCCTCCCTTCTGTGGCAGGTAACGCTGCACATGCATGTGTGGCTCCATTAAGCCACAACAAGGCCGTCCTACCTGCTTGACTCTTTCCATCATGTACCTAAACACAGAAGCTACAGTTCCCCCACAACCAGCTCTCTTCTCAGTCCAGAATCAATGGCTGTCGGGAGTTAATTCTGCTGTTAACATTGATATTTGTTGGCCCTTTGGTTCCTTTGTCATTTCCTCTGGGGATTTACCGATGTAGGAGACAGAGAGAGCGAGGGAAGAAGAAAAGACTGATAACCGAGGAGGATGGGAAATGAGCCTTTTTCTTAAGAAATACATATTTTTTTTCTTACCTGGTTTAGAAGAAGCCAGCGAGGTGGGGGGGGGAGACATGTAAAAGAAAAAAGTTTCTGGTAAGAATACATTTATAAATACATAAAAAACACACATGGTCAAAATGCATTCAGTTTTGTTACATTTGTTTTCGCTCTTGAAAGTTGCATGGGCAGCTGAACACTGGCAACATCAATACTGTAAGAGATCAAGCCCCGTGTTTCCAGCTCTCTCTCTCTGCTTGTTGCTCCCTCTCTCTCTCTCACACGAATACTTTCAAACCCACAGATAAGTAACTGGGAATGGTCTCATACCTCTCTCATATTCTTGAACAGATAACACTCTGCAGAGGCTCTCCTCCAACAAAATATCTCCATGTCCTCTGGCACAAACAAGCAGGCACCAAAACAGCAGAAAGCCCCAGTGTGAATAATGTATAATTGGTGATTTTAAAATTCCAGCGCAGTGTACATACTGTATTGTTACTTTCTATCATGACAAATTTTTCGGGTTGCCCCATTAGCTGGCACCGGACAGATTGTGATTTACATTGTGCAGCCATGCAGCACTACTCTCAAGCCTGGACAGAGGGCTAATGGAGGCACACACGGCTTTTATTAGCTGTGAAATCCAATGGCATCAAATATTAAACACTTCATTATGGAGGACTGCTCGTCTTGTTCCACAGAACAGCCACTTAAACCTACAACAGCCACGAGAAAATAAAGAGAAAAGGAATATGCGATGACAGCCATAATTACTAGAAATCTATTTCATAAGATGTGTTTGTGATGGGAAATTGCAGTGTGTGTGTGTGTGTACTGTACACGTGCGTGTGTGTGCATGCTAAAGATGTGTTTGCACTCAGCAGCATGTCAGCAAACATAATGTGTGTTAATAATTAATCCTTCCATATCAAAACAACAATAGTTTCCTCAGTGGACAGAGAAGAGAGTGTGTTTAATAAAATGAAATGTTCCCATTACATCTGACATCAAAGCCTGTTGAACTCTGACTCAGGAGCTTATGCCAACAGTGGGCAGTGGTGAGGAGACAGAGCCAGACAGGAGAAAGAGAGGGGGTGGCTAACAGAGAGAGAGAAAGAGAGAGAGAGAGAGAGAGAGAGAGAGAGAGAGAGAGAGAGAGAGAGAGAGAGAGAGAAAAGAATGGACAAGACAGCAAGAGAATGACACAGGGAATTGGAGAAGAACCAGACAGGCGGTCGTCAGAGCGCATGAGTGACAGCTTCAGCGACGACCTCTGAATGATTTATCCCTGGACATGCTTCTGTCTATCAGAGCATCAGAGGCCATTAACATCAGAGGAAGCAGCAAGTGGAGCCTCGTCTCATCTGTCATTACTTAAAAGTTGACCCGCAGGATGGAGGGACAGAAACGTTGCCTCACTACCAAAGCCGTCCTGTCCTCTATTTGCTGTATGCACACATTTTCTCGGAGGAGCACTTAATGGTCTCAGCATTTCTGTTACATTTTTTTTTCCTCATAGAAAGGATAAAACCTTCACAAGCGTCCAACTTTAATCAATTGTAATCTGGTCCACCTTGACCATTGTATCATACAGTCTTAGGAACCGTATTTTACTTTAGAAAGCACCAGGGCCGAGCGCTGACTCCCAAGTGTGATTGTTATTCATAGAGGTTTGTTTCCAGCACCTCTTATTTGTCTGCTCCAGCAGGGGTTAAAGCTCACTCAGAAAAACAGCCTGCAAAGAAGCACAAAGAGTTTCGCTTTGCTTTCTCGCACCAAGGAGAAGCTGGCATGCAATTACTGCAGTTGTTTTATTCATTAATGCACTTTATTTTATTGAAAAATAATTTTGGCTTTCTAGTCTAAAACCAAAGTGCAGCAAACTGTGCCAAGATTGAGATCGCAACCCCAGCAGCTGTGGAGTAGACCATCAAAAGCCCACTTTTCTGTACATGTACGGATGAATCTCAGTCTCGGATTTTAGAGAGAACACAATCACAGTTCACAAATTGTGTTCATCAACCTGCCATTGAAAGAAGAGGCACAGATTTATCAGCCTAACGTCAGGATTGGCCAATGTTTCCCTTGTTTACCGTCTTCGGCCGATATCCACAAATAAGATAAGATTCACTGATGGCAGAGGCCGGTGTTTATCTGGTGTGTTCGCAGAGTGATATCACGATATTGACCGGCACATACTGATTTTATATTTTATCATTTAGGGTCAGCGCTGCTTCTCTCTCCTCTGCTCTGCCTCTGTCAACACAAACACACACACACACACACACACACACACACACACACAGGACAGTTTGTCCCCAAAGAAACACACAGAGAGCAAAGAGGCTGCTGTGGACACAGTGAGGCAGGTAGAGCGAAGATAACCTGAACTGACGACAGCGACCTTCGTTACTGTCATTGTCGTTGAGTACATTTCACACAAAACACCCTGGATACACAGGGTAATAGCAAATCCTGAGAAAAAGCTACACGGAATTAAATTTAAACTTCATTTTCCATGAATCCTAAATTCAGGCAAACCTCTTGTGAAAAAGCTGAGACGCAGCTGCCGCCCTCTCTGTACCAGTGTTACCTGCAGGCATTGAACCACATCAGCAGCAGAGGGAGGAGGACAGAGGACAGGAAGAAGGACTGAGTGATGTCTGTGTTTCTCAGTCTCTTCAAGCTTCACTCAAACGTGTGAAGCTTGATGACCTTTTAGTTTCATTGAAATCGACCTCACTGTATTATTTTTGCTGTAAACCATATTAGGGCAATTTTTTAAAATAAAAATTATTTTTAATCCTTCTGGATGTATTCTTTGAAAATACTTAAATAACTAAAAGGCTTTTGAAATTATTTTTCCTCCAAAATAATCTTTGTCATGTGAAAGAGTTGTATTGAAGGTTGTTTCGTAATTTATGATCAAATGTGCGCTCTTTCAAAGTTAGTTGGCTTTTAGTGAAGTTAGGGTTCATTTAATGTTTTTAAAATAAAGATGTCTCTGTTTCAATGGCAAAAGGGGAAATAAATAAAAATAAACAAACAACGGCAGTATCAGCTCAGAATTTTACAATCAGTGCAACCCTAATTAAAACAGTAATAGGATAACAGCCATCACGCCCCAGGGCATGGGAGATAGGAAGTGATGAGAGGAAGAGAGGTACAGATGGAGGCAAAAAGGAGAGAGACTATTAAAAATAAACCGCAAACTCCAAGACATAACGTCGATCGTCTGAGTTTTAACCCGTCCCTGCAGTGAAAGTGCCAGCGATTCACTGGCGGTGCAAATGAATGAAGGGGTTAAGCAGAAGGAGAAAGTATTTAGGAATGAATTAGCCCTGCCTCTCCTTGTTAGAGTGGGCCAGGGCTGACAGGTGCAGGGGAAGGCAGGGAGGCTGGCGGGCACATACATCCTCTCTCTCTGCTGTGGCAGGTGACGTCCCAGCCATGTGCAACAATATCAGGTGGGAGAGCGAAGACGGTATCTTCAGAGGCTTGTTTACAACCATCAGCGTCTCTGATTGAATTACTCCCTGTCGTAATGAATGTACCTCTCGGAATCTGAATAGAAGTGCTGATGACATATCAACCAGAGCAGTCACACTCAAGATATCTCACGGCACCACATCAAATTAACTGTGTTTAACTTCTCTCAGGTTAAACAATCCCCGGACCCTCGAAACCAAAAATAAAAGGAAGCTAAATGTCAGAGTTCTACTTCAGGGAGGTCAAACTTTCCTCACTTGAGCTGAGCCATGATTTCCACATGTAAGAGACCTGATGCCAGAAGTTACTGGCACAGTTTGGGCATTTTTACGCTTAATCACTTGATTCTAAAGTGAACTACATATGGACAATCTGTATAACCTGAGGAGGTAGTGGATTATGATGGTGCACTTCAATGAATAATTTGGACAGAGCCAATAATGAAGTCATAAACAAGCTTCATCCCATGCCCCTCAGATCAGTGAGGAGCAAGCAGAGATAGCAACCATTGATTTTCTCCATGGCCCTGGATGTTTCGTGGATCTTTTTCTGCAGACTGCCAACTGTGTACATCAATACCGACGTGCCTTGCTTAGCCAATGGCACCCTTCAAAAAGGTGTGAGGAGGTGTGAGGACGGTTTGTGTCCAGGGGTCATCTTAGAAGACGTTACTTGCCCCGGTTTGCAGTCAATGAAAAAAACGTTTTGCTCATAACAATTGTGTATAAGTGCTAATAATTGAACGGACAGAGACGGAGACAGAGACGCCATGAACGAAAGCCAGTGTGAGACTTGATAGAGAACGTGATTCTGTGGCTGGCGAGTGATTTAGATGATCCTCTAACCAACTGGATAAACTATTCTAACTAATTCAAGGTATAAGAGAAAAAACTGCAGGCAAGTAAAATCAAACAATGTCACACAATGGACACAATATATTGTTGTTAAATTCTGAATGGAAACAAAGCTTTTGTTTTATTTCAAACACTCATTCATGAAATTGTTATTGTATTGTATGTAGATAAATACAAGGACTACTGTCCTTGGAAATCATTAATCATATTTTCTCTTTTTCTTTCTTTATATTTTCTCTTTTCCATTTCAGTAGTTAACTGGTATACTGTGTGTGTGTGTGTGTGTGTGTGTGTGTGTGTGTGTGTGTGTGTGTGTGTGTGTGTGTGTGTGTGGCTTTATTGTCTCTAGCTGTGCCAATGATAAGCCGGACATCTTCCATTACATCTCTAATAAAGCTCAACCAGGTAAAGCAGTGCTGCCTAATCAACCCTGTCACCAGACACATCACCGCTGCTGTTTACATGTTCAATTAGGGCTCTCGCTCACACAAAGCTTTGTGTGTATGCATGTGTGCAAATAGGAACCAATCACCTGTGCAGGTCGCCGTGCACGGCACTCAGCGGGTAATCATGGGTGACATGCCAGCTCTGATGGGCATCTACCATTAATATTTATGGTTCTTTAAATCAGCCCCACACTGAGCCCTTTGACAGCAATCATATCCACATCCAGATCAATTCTGTTTAGCATTTCAGGCCCTTGGTGGAGCAACGCACAAGAGCAAACCTCTCTTTGTTCTCAGAGATGAAGAGAGGCAAAGGGGGGGCACAATTAATGCCAAGTTAATCCAGTAAAATTAGATGTTTGCAATCCAACAAACAAAGTGGAGAGAAAAATGATATCTTGTTCTTTAATGAAAACAATGGAGGTGACATTGCTGGGACTTGAAATAAGAAGAGCCATGGCAAACAATGAATAGGCAGTGAATCCATCACATGGTGAGTCACCAGCAGGAAACCAAGACGTAAAAAAAACCAAGACAAAAGTACCTGGGTAGGAATTTGCATGTCTTTATTGTTGATATGAGAAGTGACATTTTCTGGCATTAGAGGTAAGCTTCATAGGCTCCTGCGAGCTCTGTCTCTTCTCTACCAGCACGGCGCTGCCATTTTATAAACCTTTTTGTGGACTGAGCTGCTTTTGTCTTCTCTAAAAAGACAAACCAATCTGCTTATCTCAAAATCCAGAGGGAGCGCAGGCGTTTGTTTCTGCAGATCGAAATAATACGCAGGAGAGGAAAGTAACCTTCGGAAGGAGTTGAATGGGTGGGAGGAGGCAGATTATGTGACAACGTGTGTGTGTCTCTGCATCTGTGTTATCAAGTGTGTTTATGTGCAAGAGAAAGCCTCTGCTGGCCTTGAGGCGCCCCCACAGATGTTCATTTGTAGTGACAGCAAGGTTTGTTCTCTCTGTGTTCCCATTTATCACACTGAGCTGATTGTATGGCTGCGGCCAGATCCCACGGAGAGGACACAATCACCGGCACGACAGATATGCGTGAGTAAGCAATACAGCTCCGTGAATTTACAGACATAATCTATCAGCTTTGATCAGCAGCCCTCACCGAGAGAAACCAACACAGGCAAAGAGCATCTGCGGACCATGTCCTGAATATGGAACGTTAATTTGCGCCTTTTCGAAACGCTTTAATAATGAGAGATGCACTTTCCCGTTCCCCGAGCTCCACATGTGGAAAAGTCATCTGAAAAACAATCAACTGATAGACACGAGCTGGTATATAGAAGAAAGGGAGAGCGAGCTGGAGGGAGTAGGTAGGAGCGACTCCTATGGGGAACAAAATGCTCTTTGCGGCTTTAGTGAAAATAATGACTCACCAAATGGAGCACTTTAAGGAAATTCACACTCAACTCTCTTGGCTCTCTTCCTTTTCCATTCTCTCTCTCGTCTCCTCTTCCCTCTCACTACTCGCTCCACTCTTACATTGTCTTTTTGCCTCCCATCAGGAAAATCACAAGGCTCCAAAAAAACGACTCATCGCTCACACTCTTGAGTCTGCATATACACCGACACAGATCGGTGGCATACACCTGCAAATCCCCAGTGTGAATCTTGACCTTTTCACATGAGTCATGTTTCCCATAAATATCTTCTTTTGTGTACTTGCTTTTCAAAGTGTCTATATGTGTACTTGTCTCTGTGTTGTGTGTGTGAGTGTCTCTATCTCTCTGTGTTTCACTGCAGAGTTGACCTTTCCATCCCTGCTTTGTCCCAGATTAGAACTGACACCACCCTCTGCTACAGACCAAACTGATACGCACACTGACACCAACACGCAAACACAAACATAAACACACACACACACACACACACACACACACACACACACAGAGACAAAGTCAGGCCGGTGTTGACGGGTAAATCTCTAAAATGTCCCGTTTAGGACCTCCTTTTAAACTTGATTAAAACACCTTCTGACATTTTTTAACATTTCCAAAATAGGATTCGTAAGAGGCTGGAACATTTTCTCAACTCACAAAGAAACATGTGAAGGTTCACGGACTGTATCGGCCTGGCTTCATTTCTGGATAGTGAGGAGGAGGAGGAGGGGGACATGAATCCTTTGTCCATCTTTATTTACAGTCTATGCTCAATACACTGTAAATGTCAATTTCATGGTGGTGCTAGAGGAAAAGTGTCACAGAAGTCGTCCTGAGGGTAAAACACGAAAAATGAACCACGGTTAATTCCAGTCAAAAGTTGAGAAATTGGAAAAAATTTCTTAATTGTAAGAAAAGAAAAAATCACAGCATTATCACAGTCAGTAAACTTGAAGGTCTGTACACAATTTTATGTCAGTCCATTTGATAGTTCAATTGATTTTTCAGTTTGGACAAAAAGGATTTTCAAACAGACATTTATTCACATTTATACCTCTAGTAGAACAAGTTGGATTGAACAAGATAACAGCAACATATGATGCCACCAGTTTGACCCCAGAAGTTACTAGTGAGTCTTCTGCACTCGCTCCCCCATGAGGGTGAGGATTTGTGTGGTGCTGCTGGTGAATGTGGCTCCGTCTCAGTGGGAGAAAGACCAGAGAGTGAAGCTCAGACTGAGCTGAGCAACACTCCATTTCACTGATCGCTGAGCAGCCTCTCAGCCACTGCCGCAGGGGGATAAGCTCACTTACCTGGATAGAATGTACGTTTCTGTCTGAATGTGAACGTGCATGCACCAATCTGTTAATTTGAATCCATCCTTTGTTCAGTGAGTGATAGTGTTCTATCTTTCCATCTGTATACATGATGGATACTTCTCTCCGTAGTGACAGTAACCCGGTGACTAGCTGCATGCACGATGGGTTTTGAGCCCGGTCATTTAACCTGAGCACTGACCCTCGTCGCTCATTGCACTGGTGACAGGACGGGAGACAAATAAGTCAACACCTTTTGATCGCACAAGGTTCAGGGCACAGCCTCGTCGCCATCACATGGACGTGTGTGTCTCATTGTATTTTTTATTTTATGTCTTTTCACATCGATGCATTCGTTAAAAAAACGATGCAGAGACCGAGAATGATGATGACGAGGCAATTCTGACAGACATGCACACGTCCCTTCTGTCTCAGACACATGAGCTGGCCACTTTACTGCTGAACTTCTGTACATGCTAAAAAAAAAAAGAGTTTCTGTTTGTAATAAGTTTCTATGGAGACGTACAAGGATGAAATACTAAAGTGGCTTCACAATACAATCAATTTTCTGATGAGTGTGTACACAGAATTAAATAAAACCTCAAAACAATAACATACGGGCTACATCTGATCTGAAGTATCTGCACCAACCTAACCGTAGATTTAGTAGCCCAGTTGATTTAATGGTGCAACTCCAAATGCTATTCATAGGCCTGTATCCCAACATGCACTGGGTGAAAGGCGAGGAAACACCACAGAAAGGTTTGCCAGTTTCTCGTAGCAACATTCACACTCAGAGTGACACTTGCAGTTAAATTTAGTCTCCACTTTACTTAAGCTGAATTTCTTTCCACTACAAAAAGGAAACAAGAGAATGGAAGAGAGTCACACAGCCACAGGGGGAAAGCTTTATATGTAAACCTCACATATAAATAGACCAGAGCTGGGTTTCAACCACAGAACCTCCTTGTAGTAAGATTTTTTTTTTAATGGCAAAAGCAGTGGCACGCGGATATTTCACACATATCCACAGACATAACGTTGTAGATGCCATCGGTTGCATCTCTGCAGAGAGAAGAGTGATCCTGTTCAGCCAAGGGAGCAAATGCATAAAATGAAACTGAGAGATGATCACAATAGAAAACAGGTGGAGAGAGAGAGATTGTGGGCAGTGAAAGAGTTAGCCTGATGAAGTCACATTTCATGAACTCTCTGTGAGCAGATGTTGAGAATAAAAACTGGGTTTCAGGGCGAATGTAGGAAAGATCCATATGGGGAGACGTATTAAAACAGCTGCTCCTTGTGCAGAAGAGCCAGAAGACAGAGGGGGTTAAAAGTGACAAACAGCTCATATCTGCCTGAAGAAGAGGTTAAGAACTGTTACTAAATAAATTCATAGGGCCAGATGGTTTACTGAACAGTGATCTCACACCAGAAGGGAGTTTTTGTACTTCATGTTGCTTTGTGTGAACTATTTTTATGTTGCATCGCTGTGGCGGAATGGTAATGTCGGGCAACTCGGTCGTGCTTGCTTCCCCAGTGCTACTCAAGAACCGAGAGCATGATATTACTTCAGCTTAAATCCCCCTGACGATATATTGAGCGGAGCTAATGACTGTTTAATATCAATGTGTTAGGACACCACGAATACAGGAAGCAAAGATTTAAAAACGGGGGGAAAATGGTGTGACTGATGAGGAGCTCTTATAAACATGCTGATTCATTCCTCTGAAAGCGGAAGGGAAGCTCTTCCTTTGGGAAAGAGGGGTCAAACACATTAGCTCCCTGCATTGAGCAAGTGCAGCGTTTTGAGAGAAGTGCTAGTGCGAGTCTGTCACCCCGGCGCCTCTCAGGACGGAGTGACAGAGCTCAAGCGGACAAACTGAGCTCTCAGTCGACGTCACCGTTATTGAAAAACAATACATTTCACTCCTTCAGGTATCAGACATGTGTTGTGCAAAACACACAAACAAACAATAGGCAGAAATGAACCATTTGGGGTCATAAATAAAAGAATTCTACAGAGATGTTGAAATATTTTTTTAATCAGAGCAGCACTGTAATCTCATGTGCGCTTCGTACTGGGATATTTAGAGTTAATAAACTTTTTATATTACTTTTATGTTTCATGCATTTTTCAGAAATCCCCACGGCCCCCTATCAAAGGCCTGGAGGTCTTACTAATCAGAGCCCAGCTTTTTATGAACACATCAATATTAATACAATAACAGAGGCATGGATTAAGAAAAACTTTAACGCCTGCTGATTCAAGTGACTTTGTGGTCTGGTATAATTAACGGAAAGGATTGTAGTTTATATTGCATGTTAACATTCCCCTTAGGGTACTGCATGAGTCACAGAATCAATGGTGAGTTCCCTGGGCTAGTAACATGGTGTAATTAAGTCCAAACCCTTGGACAGAAGGATACACACACACACACACACACACACACACACACACACACACACACACTAACTTTTACATCTTCCCATTTTAATTTGCATGTATCAAAATGAGTGCAAGAACTTTCTCTATGAACTCTGCTCAACCAAACATATCATTCTCTGCTTGCATGACCTCAGACTGCGCTCTGTGTTGTGATCGAGTTATTACAACAAGTAAAGAAATTGCTAATGAGCCACGATCTAAGAGGAGATGTCCTGGATTCTACTTTGGTTCCTTCCCTGTTGTCTGAAGATATCAGGCTGTTGTGTGGCAGGGGAATTACTCCGTACACATTTCTGCTCCATCTGTCCTGAAAATTAATATTATCAATTATTAATATTATCGATTATTAAATGAGTGTCCACTGGCTCTATATGACTCATAGACATATAGTAGCAGTTTGGAATAATCCATTATAACCTGTATTTTTGACGTTCGTGAAGGTGATGGACATCATCCATCACTGTCTTACACATGACGTGAAAAATGTGATATTTTAAGGATGTAGCTATATCTTGATTTTATTTTCCTCACGGATAACAGACGCTTGTTTACTGTTAACTGACAAGAATAAAATGCTTTAGAGTGAACAAGTGTCTGTGACACATGAAAACATAACCACACATTTATTATAACAAGGGTTGTTATATGTGGGATTTCCCACATGCAAACACCAGCATAAATAATAGAGGATTCACACATCATCACACACCTGCAGCTGCGGAGCACAACAGAACAAAATAGACAAATAGACCTAAACAGTGTTTCCCTATTAATTATCTACACTCTGGTGGCCGGCTATAGACTCACTGTTTCATAACGACCCGAAATTTATCTTACACTTCTCTCAGGTGCAGGATACTTGCTCAAATAGTACAGATGTCCCAGGAATCCAGAGAGAGAGCTTCACTACAGAAGAAAGCCTCAAGTTTATCTAATTTAAAAACAGTTTATTTGACAGTAATATAAGTCAAAATACTTTTTTGTTAGTTAATGATTAAATAGATAATTATGACGATTCCTATTACAAAGCCTAAAAAGCGAATTGGATTTTGTATCTCTTGGCCGTATTCACAGGTCACAGGATAAATAAAATAATTCTTAGAAATATCCCCATGTCCCGAGCAGACAAACCTACGTCTCTACATCCGACCAGACACTTGAATCAGGAGTAATCATTGCATTAGACGCACACTCCAAGGCCCCCGGGCAGGGAACGGTGTCATTGCTGAAAACTATCCCAAGAAAAACAACGTAAATACAGATCTCGTTTATTACATTTTATTCAAATGTGTCATTATGCCCAATGGGCCACCGTTAGCTTCACTGTCTGCTGCTGAGAGAAGAACAGAAATTCACAGACTAGATTGGATATTGCTCTCAGAACGGCTCTCTGGAGTAGAGCCGAGGCCATTCTTGGTGCGGAGGATTGATTGAAATTGCACAAGTGTGTCGTCTTCTTCGTTTTTAGTTACACGTGTCTGTTTCTATTAAGTTGCATGTGTGTGTTGGTGGACATTGGGTGAGGTATGAGGGAGCCTCAGAATCATTAATATTTTCATCACAGCATCTGTGTGCGCCTTAAAACCTGACAGGCTCAGATGAGGTCACGGTGCTAAACTTCATGTCACTTCCCATTTTCCATGTAACAGGTCTGTGGGCAATGTTATCACAAGGCCTCTGGAGCTGAAACGAACTTGCATAATCAGCTGCCGAAAATGATTTTGGAAATTGCCTTTTATTATTAGAAACACTCCATTACATCCAGGTATAAATACATTAACTGTCCTGTGAAAGGCGCTAATGTTTCCCCATCCTCCTCCTCCTCTGGCTGCCATCCCTCTGGCCCCCTCCAAACCAAGGCCTCTTCCCGCCAAAGCCTCCCCAAAAATGGTGTGCGTGCAAAATTTACTGGATGCCTCGACACCCAGCGCCTTGGCTGGGTTGGTGGCTAAATGGAAAGGTATGAAATTAAACAAATTAATTCTGCTCTTTGACTGGCTGACAGCCTTGGTGCCTGTCACTGCTGCTTAGCGTGATGCTAAGGGGAGAGAGAGGAGGTGGAGCAGAGAGGCCCTTGGTGGAGAAGCCAAGCCTGGACGTCAACTGCCAAGCCTGGACAAAATGCTCAGCGGGTCTGAGGGACACCGGCAGTGCAGATGGGGGAAAATGGGCACAGAAGGAAGAGGACAAATGTGGGAGAGACTGAAAGACAAGAAAGAGGGATCAAGACAAGAGAAGAAGAAGAGGACAAAGGGAAAAGGAGACAGAGAGAATATAGGTAAAAAAAAACAAGAGGAGGAAGGGATGGGGAAAGCCTTCAAAGTGTTGGAGCAGTTGAAATTTATTGCAAATAACTGCTCCTGATGCTCCGCCGTTTCAATTTCACACAACACAATCCACAGCTCTGGAGCAAATGTGTCCCTGTCAGCATCACTTAGGCTTCTGCTGCTCTCGGTCTCACACATCCGGCCCCTCCCTCTGCCTCCTCTTCCCTCACCTTCACTCCCTCATCTCTCTCTCTCCCTCTTCCACCAACTTCCCTCACCTTATCCCCACCCATCTCTTTTCAATGTTCTTTTGTAAATGGTTAGGCTGCTGCAGACGCACAGAAACAGACAGAGGGCCGATAGATGGGCAGTGACGAGAGACAATAGGAAAGGAGGGAAGGAATATAGTAAAAACAGAGAGGAGGAGGATCAAATAAAGGATGTGCGAAAAGGTTTTAAGAAAAAAACTTGAAAGAAATTATTCCGCTTCATTGTAACTTTGAGAGAAAAACAAAAAAGGCGGTATAACAAAAGGGAAGCGGGGAGGGGGCTGCATCTTGATTGTGCTTGACATATTCAAACCACAGTTGAAGCGCAAATGAGATGTGCAGCAACCAGAGGAGGCCTATTAAAGCTCCGGTACTGAAAGACTCACTGTTCATTAGTGGGCTGACACCAGACTGTCCTCAATTCAAGGTTCTGACACAGGACACTCACCACGGTCCCTCACCAAATTGGGTGAAGCAGGTTGGAGGGATGGCGAGATAAAGGGATGCAAGGAGGGTTAAGACAAATATTCATTTGGGCCAAGTTGTGAATAATTTATCTATAGGATGAAGAGGAGCTCTGGATTCATAATGAGGCAGAGGCCACTGTTTGGAAGACTTTCATCCTCCACAGTCTAAAGACCCTTTATCCTGCCATTAAATCTGCTAGAGAAAAGCTTCTCGGGAACTTCCGTCGAAGCTGATGCCTTTCCTCGTCATTGGGATGAGAATCGGCGCTCGCTATGTCGTATATGGCACAGCTGGATTAGCCAACTGTGTGCTTCACCAGCAGTGTCGTGAGTGGCAGGAAGAATCAGTGACGGAATCAGGCTGAGAGACGAGTGCTGAGCAGCAGAGACAAGGACGCAGAGGAGAGAGAGAACGAGCAAAAGAGAGAAAGAGAGAGAGAGAGAGCTCCACTCAGTCTGCAGTGGTTTGATAAGAGTTATTATTTCATTATCTCTCCCTGGGCCTAGTCCTGAGCTGGCATACACAGGTACAAGCACATGCACAAACACACACACATACTGTGCAAATACACATGCTATTTGCACACAGAAAAGATAGAGAGGGGGGGAGAGGCAGAGAAAGAGAATGCAGATTAAGGAAATTTTAATGAGGGGGATGAGGGATAAGGAAAACAGGCCACAGAGCACTTATCACAAGTTAGCACTGAAACTGTGAGGATGTTCAACCTTCCACTGCTACACCAGTTATTTTCCCATGATTCATCACACACACACACAGACACACACACACCTGAACTGTTCATTCTTAATCAACTTTAAGACACATTTGTTTTACATCCCTTCAACATGAACGTGATGGATTCCGACTTTGACACTAAGATATTTTCTATCTCTACTTCTTTTTAATTTTTCAAGTTAGACGTGTGGTTGCTGCAGCTCGTCGCTCATCGTAGTCAGCACTGCGAGTACATTTATTTTTCACTTCAGTCATCAGCTTACTCGACAAGTTTGGGGGAGACCTGGATTTAAGTCAAAGACTGGTGGGCTGTTTGATGTTTTGTACCTTATTCTCAGTGGGATGTTTGTCCCCGTTAGAGATTTATCTGTCCTGATGTCTGGCACGGAGCCGAGCAGAAGCTGCAGGCTGATTTAGTTAAGACTCCAAACCACAGTCACTGTCTAATAAATATACGTTCATATATTACACACATGCACACACATGAAACACATTAAAACTTGTAAGACTTTGTGGTTTTAATTTAAAACATTTTGTAACACTGTAGTTATATTCTACAGAATGTTATGGAATATAAATGATGTGTCCATCTAATAGCTTCTGTGTACTGAGTCCTGCAGCTGGACTTCACTTACTGCAGGTCATGTTTACAGCTCCAGAAATTAAGCTGCAACCAGCGTCACAGCAAACAGCCCATTTCAAAAAGCCCATGTTCAGAACAGGCACAGCACTAAATACCGAAATTGTTGAAATAGGTAGTTTTTTTTTTTAATCTTGTTTTTCAAAATGTAAAGGTCAGGGGTAAAAAAAAAAAAGGACATATCAACATCCTCCCAGTGACCTGCAGCTGACAGACCAGTGACAGGCAAGGACCTAACACTGACATGTTCGGGGCATGTCAAAACAAAGGTAGATGTGGATTCAATGATGCATTTTAAGAGTATGTATATGCACTGACAGGTGTGTACTGGAGTTCAGCACAAAATGTACCACATGCACATTCAAGTGCACACACACACACACACACACACACACACACACACACACACACACACACACACACACACACACACACACACACACACACACACACACACACCTGGCTGTGTTCTTTTCACCAACAAATTAATCTGATCTATCCCTTTTTTTTTTAAATCTAATCAATTAATTGTTTAATATTGCTATTGGCTTTAAAATGCACTCCTGAGCTGAAGTTGCATGCATGACCCACACTACAGGTCTTCAGATATGATGTTACATTAGACAGCTAGAAATGAATGTTGCAAATACAAAACAAAATATTATTTGCAGAAACCAATGTGAGAATTGAGAACAGTGTCACTCAATGGCTGACATTTGAAAACTTGAAATACTTTGGTTTAAGTATTACACAAGTCTAAGTGATGCTGACAGGTACACATTTGCTCCGGAGCTGTGGATCGTGTTCTGGACTCCCAGGTGAGCTTCTCTGAAAATTCAGGAAATATTTTCAAAAGATGCTCATAGCAACTATATCTTCTTTCAAACAACTCAGAGGCCTCCGTGTTGGCTGAATTTAAACTACTGCACAAAACTATCTTCGAGAGTGTTTCAACTCTCCACCTTCCTGACAAGTATGAGTTGTAGATATCAGAATGAACTTTTTAGAGTTGTGTCAAAGGCAAGCGAAATAGATGGCAAGTCCCAAAACCCTAGACTCAATTTCTTCACCGAAAATGTTGGTTGGTGAGGAAACAGCCTCCATCCCGTCTTCAGCCAGTTTGAGCCTTTAAACTCAAGGAGGTGCCACAGGGTCCCTGGTGTGACATCAATATTCTACAACTCAAGTGACTGACGAGATTAAAGCCACAGACATTAACTGTTGTGACCTCATCTGTGTCTGTTTTACCGACTCATGTCAGATTCTTATGCTGTTGTTCTTTTTGTTTTGAGCACAAGACAGTTTCCCACCCCTGGTTGACAAGAAAGAAAGCTTACATTCAATAAATGCAAATGCAATGAGCTCTTTCTTTATTGGACAAAGCTTATCATACAGCTGTCAAAGTAATGTTTGCCTTCCATGTATTTCTTTTCCTCACATGTAGTTGACCCGCTTCCAACTTAGAGTAAGATGTGAGGATGAGAGGTGAGAGAGGAGGAAACACATTTTGAGATGTAAGACAAGTCTTCCTCTCCGGCTTCCTCTGAATCGGAGCCAGCGACTGATGGTGATGATGAAGTCAGTGAGTTTGTGTTTGCACAGATAAATGTGATGTTTGGTCAAAACAGTGAGAGTGAACAGTAAGCACTGTTAACGCCATTATTTTTTCAGTCACTTCCACCCACATGGAAAGAGGAAGCCATCTGGAAAAGAAACTGCTGATGCAGAACACAAGGTTGTGAATATATATTTTTTTATGGCTCTGGTCATTCACAGATAACTTTTTAAAAGATTTAAGTGGCTCATTATCAGAAAGCAAATAAAATGTACAGAAGTAATTTCATTCTTCTCAGTACATCATAGCCAGCCTGTGATAGTGCCCCAGGGTACAGGGATGGTGCCCCGCACAATACTGCCAGTGAGGAGCGTTTGGCTGCTGCACACAGAACATTTGCACATTGGGAGGTGAGGATTGTCAGAGCAATGGCAGAATCTTTGTAGATCTTTGAAAGAACCAAGCGGGTCCTCCTTTAATGGGTGAGACAAGTCCTTATCAAAACTTGCCATTTTCAAACTGCATGTGTTCCGAGGCGGCTGTTCTGTTTCCCACAGCAAAGGCTTTTTTGAAAATAATAACACAGAAAGTAGAAAGAGAGGATAATGCTGCATATGTGACCCCAAGTCTTTATCTGGTGAGTCAGACGAGGACGACGACAGGCAGTGGCCATGTCTACTCACAGACCTCCTCTAGAAAACCTCAACACTTCTCCCACCTCCAAGAAGGATGAAGGGAATGTGAAACCCTTAATGATGGTGAACTTGATTGGCTTTTTAATCTCAAAAAGGATAATAGATAAAGCCTCTGAAGCACATCAGCGATGATGTGTGGACTGCTAAATAAGCTCACTTACTGCTCGGCTGATGAGCATACATTAATAGAGTGGAAGGGGTAGTGAAGCAGGGTAAGCAGGGTGGAGGCTGAACTCTCAAAAAACACAATTGTGCCGGAGAGAAGCGGTGGTAGTGTGGTCGAGCCGCAAACACGGAACGACAGGAGTGTGGGCACTTATAAAGACGAGCATGTTTAAATAACAGAAAGAGAGCACAGTTGAGTGCAGCCTGCTTGAGTGATACAGTAATAGCTTTGACATTTTCGCAATGCCATTTTTATGCAGCTCGACAAAGTTCCAGGTACTGAGGGGTTAGAAGATGAGAGGAGAACAAACTATAAATGCTTCCTTCGGAGGAAGAGAAAGGTGCTATGTAATTATATTTTTTTCAAAAAGCTGAAGATGAAGAGAAATTGTTGAAATAGTTTTTGCTCTTTTAATTCAGCATGAGCTTAACAGCCCTTATTTTTTCTGTCTCTACAGTGAACCACCTCCCCCTCCCTGGGGCAGGTTGAGCTCAGGGGAGGAGGGGGAGGTGGGGGGGATGGGTTGGTGGCACTTGGCAGGAACCATGCGGCCATGCTCAGCCCTTCATACTTCATTAGTGTCTCCTGTTTGCTCTCTAACCTTTTTCTCCATTCCCTCCCATTCCACAGCCATCCCGACCTCATTTATCGCCACAATCTCCGGGGAACTAGCTCTCCCTCAGGGATGTCCAACAAAGAAAAAAGGTGTTTGTGTGTAAGATGAAAAGTGCAAGTGTGTGTGTGTGTGTGTGTGTGTGCACCTGAGCTGTACAGCAGCACTGCAGCGATGATGCCAATAAATTCTGTGTATCCAAGGTCCCCTTGATCATTCTGTGAGCTTTTGTATGTCTCTCTCTCTTCCTCTTTTTCATTCTTCATTCTTCCATCTTGCATGTGCAGTGCACCTTGAGTCAGAGGTTTCAAAGGCATGAAGTTGCATCCTTCCTGAGGCAGTGATGCTTGGGATTTCTCACTCTGCCACTCCAAACCAGGCACTCAAGCCACCACTTCACTACTGTGGGTTGATTTGCTGGATAAAATTGTTAAAAAAAATATTAACCACTTGCACATATTCACACATTAACTGCTTTCAGACATGGACTGAACTTCGTAGTTCCATCGTATTTTCTCCGGAGGAGGTGCATGGGTGAACGCAAATATCAAGTGAGACCGCCGTTTCTACGGACTTTGTCCACCTGGCCTCCTCGTGTCAAGTCCAAAGAAATCCAGGAGAAGTAAGGGACCCCCCCATGTATTCATCGCGGGGGGTTGATGATGCTTCTAACACACGTCAGAAACGAAGAGAAAACAATTATGGTTAAAAAGCAGCGTCATGCAGGAGGAAAACACCAACGAACAGAGAGTTTGTGGTGATAAGAGCTGACGACGATCTTGTCACGTGAGTTAATACGATAAAAGTACCAGGTGCACACACATGCACACACACCTATATAATTCTGGACATAAACCAGGAGAAATATGAATAAGTGGTTGAGCGTTACCCATCAGCCTCTATGGCTCTTTTAGCACCTTTTCACATGCTGTCATTCTTCCTCAAGCAACCTCATCTCTGACTCCAGTTTCACAGAAAGCCCTCGACTAACCAGAATCGTGCTTAAGCATCTGGATTAGTAGCACCCAGAGAAAGAGCACCACAGCTGATGCAGCAGCAGCTTATTATGGGCTCACAACATAACGGATCATACAAAGAAATAAGAAATATCATATCTACTGTATACTTGAAATGGAATGACAGTTTCTGTGACTCTACAATAAATACAAAAATGAAATACGTCTTCACTAGAAACATTATGTATCTTTTTATGTGTGGAAATCACATTTACACCAACAAATTGGATAGATATTCACCCACAGTCTCAAACTGATTGGGTCTAATGTAACGGTTTCCTTACCTACACAACTGAGCAGGAAAAGGTTTATGATTGAATGAATGTACCTGCTGCTCTTTCTGCACAGGAAGGGAAGTGTTGCAGGACATGCACATGGTTGCACATGGTTTTCCCACAGTTGAAGCATTTGCTGCTAATATAAGTAATGTCACATACCCAAAGCCAGGACCAGTTCCCCTGGTACTGAAATGGTAAAACTTCAAGTGATTGGTGCCCAGAACTTTCCCAGTGCTTGTAACCATGGGAAAAGGCTGAAGTCACTGACGTTCAAACAGCGGCAAACAATCCCCCCATTTGTCCTCGTGCCACGGGATTAAGTGGTCATGTTGGCCTCTATCACGTCCACACAGCGCAAAACATTTCCCATGGTCCCTCTAGGAAAACTCTACACCCACAATGTAATTACAGTGAGGGCAGAGCATGGTCAAAAAACAAATGTGTACTTGCCATGTTAGGTGGCCATCACCAGGGATGCATTATGCCAGCCTGGACAATGAAATGCAAGTATTTATTCAATACATTAGGTTGCTTTTAACGGAGAGGACCTACACAGTGGGACTGGAGCCAAGACCGTGCCTGAGACAGATCTGTGATTACTGTATAAAGCAGACCAAGGAGCTTTTGCCCGTGAGAAACAAAAGCAGCCACGGAGGGAAGATCAAGGATGAGAGCAATAATGTAGAAGAGAAGGAGAGCTTGAGAGGGAGGGACGAACGCAAAGCCGAACAGATTGAAAGTGTCAGCGCCCCACTTTACAGCAGATGGGGATTTCACGATGCACAGCTCTCCTCTCGTTCTCTATTTACTATTCTCCCACTTAGGCTTAGCAAGAAGCAACTCTTTAGTGAGTCTGTCATGGCTCTTGTCTAAATACATCCATATTCTGCTGCACAAACAAGTGCAACACAATTCAGCACAGTGATATGAATTTGTCAGTAGCAATATACGGTAACTTGTGTCTATGAGGATAAATAATAGCAAACACACAGGCGGGAAATATATGTTCTTCAAGCTGAAGAAACCAGAGGCATTATAGTGTAATTGGCTTGATATGGGCACACACACACACACAAAAGCACACTTCCTGTCGTCTCCATCCTCAAGGACCGCTGTGGGTTCAGGCGTAGAGCACCCAGCTTGGTAATGAGGGAGAAAACTAATATTTGGAGTGCATTAATATTGTTGATCTGAGGTGGCGCTGAGGCTGAACACACCAGCCGGCTATGGTGTGTGAAATATGCCGGTGTATGTGTGTCGGTATAGTGCAGTGGCACCCAGGCGGAGAACATCACTCAATCAGCCATACGTTGGGCAGGTGGACCCTGTAGATGTGCTCGTACGCCCTCGACAATCCATCCGCAACCCTCCATTACTCGAAGTAGATTACAACACACCAGAGCTAAAGCAGATTCTCATTTACAGAACGAGCAGAGGAAATTCACTGGATTTGTACTTTTGTTGACCGTTTCTTGTGAAGTGTGGTTAAATGAACCGATACTAATTTAAAAATTAAATCATTCTGTGCTGTAAAATCAGACTGTTTCATCATTCAATGGCATTTACATTAGAAATATAATTAAACATTTCTAATTACAATCCAACATAAATCTGTCAACACTTTTTTTTTTTACAGTGTCCTTGACATGATCTGACAACACATCCTGTCGCCAAACCAAATAAATAAGTTATACTGTATCGCCACAGCAGAGAATTCCCTTTGATGAAAAGACAAAACAGTCACAGATAGAAACACTCGACAGCCCACTGACACCTTCCCTAAAGAATTTCTCATATTCATCTCTTTGAATTACTATCACAGTCATATACGCTTGCATTTCATGGCTTTTCCGTGGGTTTTGCTTGTTTTTAAACAACAGAGAGGATTTGAAAAGCTTTCAAGTACAGCAGTCCCCTACTGTGACAGGCAGCAGAGCAGTGGAGGTGCTGATACTCTGTAGGGAATTTTGCCTGAGGTCACTTGAAGGCATCCAGAAGGATACATGTGGTGTCACTTCCATTTACTCCTGACTCCGACAGTCTGGCTTATAGCGTTATGGTGAATCTGTTGAGTGGTGTGGGGAAAGGGAAAAAGGAATAGAGGATAGTGTTGAAATGTTGAGCCACAGCTATTACCCCCGGTGCCCGAGCAGTGGAACATTTGCGACTCTATTGTGACACAATTTCTAATGATGCGTCCGGATAAAGCAGGAGTCCGAGGATGACCTGCCGATGCCGGTGTCTCCCTGCCTCAACTGCTTGCGTGTTAGTGAGGCCGGTGCCAGGCCATGCACACACAGATTTGTCTTGTGCCTGCGCCAAAGTAAAGGTGACAGTGATAACACCATAACAAGGATGACTCACCCTTTCAGGCCCAGGCATATAAAATATCAGCTATTTACATTTGCAAGCCTTTGCACAATTTGTTTTTACTGGAGAAATTAAAAAAGCTGTGGAAAAAAATAATTGCTTCTTGTTGTTTTTTCAACTAACTATGTCGTACTTTGTATTTGTCCCCACTGTAGGACACCCAGAGCCTGGTGGACAATGTTTGTCTCTATTAATAACTGTAATTTTAGCTCGCTTACCTCACTGAACTGCCTGATTAAAAATAAAATGAAAAGTGTAATGAAGCGGGTATCTCTCTTGCTATCAAAATTTCCCCAGCCTGCAAATATGGCCAGTCTCTAACCTCCTTTAATCCCCCCATTCTCCCGCCCTAAACCACACACACACACACACACACACACACACACACACACACACACACACACACACACACACACACACACACACACACACACACACAATGCCTGAGAGCCCAATACCTCACTATCTCACCAGAGCCATCCCGGCAACCGCAGCCATCACACAGATTGTATCTCAAGTGCAGCAGTGTCAGGCTGCATTAAGGCCTCGGTGCAGGCATTAGCACATGTGGCTAACCAGGGAGGCTGCAGATTGAATTATGACTCTGCCTCGTGTGGGCAGAATGAGCAGAAACACATGTGTCGCTGTTACTCATTTAATGAGCACATTAAGCACATCAGCACACTCGCCATAAAACGTCTGCCCAGACATCTGCATGTTGCCGGGATGAGGAATCCTCTTGCTGGATGCAAGACATCTAATTGTCTTTTTTTCCCTCCTCTATGTTGGTTTAAGGTCAGGCACCCTGCAAAACATCAGCGCCAGGAAAAATATGTTTACCTGTCTGTAATTAAAAACATGCTCTTTATATATAGAGTGTAGTTTATTAAAATCTCCATTTTGGGATGTGAAAAAGATGGTCCTATGTACAGGTCACTGCCAAACGCCAGCACAATGGTTTGGAATTGGTGAGATGAACAACCTCCTCAATATTTCAAAAAGACACTCTGCAAAAGTGTAAACTTGCAAAGTAAACTTCCTCCAACGCCTCACATGCAACAAAGTGAGTGATACACACCAACATAGCGGAATAGCATCTTAGCTAGCAAGTTGTCCCCAATCAATACTTATTTACTCCCTCCAACTGGCTGGGGACCAAAAAAAAAGAGAAAAGAGAGAGCAAGTGAATATATGTGTGAGTGAAACAGAGATGCTGAGTAACAAGGCAATCAATTTGACTTGTAAAAAAAAAAAAAAAACTAGGTCCAATTCTACAAGGAAATGGAAAAATATCTGAACTAAAAAGCAACTAATAAATGTCAAGCAATGTGTTCTTTTGTAATCACTCCATCCATCTTGTTCCATATACTGCACACGCTCTGCACACGAGGCGGCTATGTGGGAGCAGTCTGGTGGAAATGCAATCAGGTAGATCCTGCAGTCTCTGGACCTGAGCGATGCTGCCTTGTGATCGGCAGCTTTACAGAGGAAATGCCAGTGATATTCTCTAGAGCAATGAGTGGGGAAGAGGGAAGAAGAGGGATCATCTAAAGGTGTGCGGGTACATATATATGCGCACGAGGAGGCTATACGAGTGTGACTGCACCTGAGAGCATGCTCCTGTGTGAAGAAGTGCGTTGGGGGAGGAGAGGAGCTGCAGAAATGGACTGTGTTGGCAAGTCTGGCCTGGGAGAGACTGAGATGGCAAGGGCCAGGAGATAAGAGAGCCACAGCAAACAGCAAGTCAGACCAAGTAATGGAAAAATGATGGGTTGAAGAGAGAGAGAGACAGACAGAGCCGGGTGGGAATGAATACCTGGGACACTCGGAGAGGAAAAGCATGCAGGTTGTTGAGCATGGACTGCACTGTCACGTTTTACGTTTTTGGCTGTAAATGCTCACACGGCGAGGACTGACATTCGAGGTCACATCCCATGCGACAACACCGGCCCTAAAATTGAATCTAAATTAAAGACCAGTCTAATAATCCGCATAATCCATCTCGCAGATCATTGGCGAGTGTGTTACAACCAAAGCCTGAGCTCAGTGCCGTACAGTACTTTAAAAAACCCTTCATTACTATGCAGAAATCGCTTGGAAAGATATGAAGAGGGCCACTCCAAAGAGAGCCCAGTGCACCCTGGGATATGGAGAGAGAGGCAGAAAAGCGGAGGGGGCACATAGTGGGAGAAAGAAAGAGAAGCAAGATTGTCCAACCGTTATCAGAGTGTGTAAATTATACATGAGTAGTAGTTTTAACACTGTCTGTTCACTTTGTCACGATTAAATATTCACACCAACATCTTTGTAGGCCGTTGTTAATTACTCATCACAACAACTAAAGGTCCCAGCCGGAAATTGCCGATGCCAACTTCCATTAGTATGAAGCTTGGGTGGTGGCACGTCTTTTAGTAGCAGTACTAAAGTATGTCACAGTGGCAAACATAATAAACAAAGTTATTTTCCGTGAGGTTTGAAAATGCCACAGTAGCACTCTGTCACTCTGGCAAAGTTAAACCTTGTTTTGGAGAAGTTTTGACCCTGAACACAAAGCACAGCGACGGTGAGCGCGATGCTAAACATGTACAGATCTACTTTTGGCAGATCAACATTCAAAAAGGTTTCGGAGGAACAGGAATAAAGGATTGAAAAGTTGTAGAGGCTGAAGAGTCAAACAGCGTTGTTCAGGTTTATAACGGCATCTCGCCAAAGTTGGCAAACTGGCAAAAAACAGCAGAGCTAAAAACAAATGTGTATATGGGTGAAAGGATCGGCTCAACTATGTAAATCACAAAAAGCATGTTGTCTCGCCTACTGTGCATCTTGAGTAGATCTAGTACAGAGCTTTTTGGTTTGTTTTGATATCCACCTCTTCAACTCAGTAAAAGGAATCTGAATTCATTAACAGTCCATTAATCAGGATGATTGTGTCTTGCATGACAAAATAGGGGCTTTATATTCAGGAACATAATATATAACTCTCTTTATTACCATGGCTTGTTATCGCTTTTAAAACTCCGCGTATGGTGCATAGATCATGCACAAATTTAAGTGTTACAAATATGTTTGCCTGTTGGTCCCATAGTGCTGATTCATACACTGCAGGTTATATAGGACCACTCAGAGCTTATAGTAAGAAAGATCAAGAATGATGAAGTTAAAGGAAGAGCAACCATCTCATTTAAATCAAAACTGAATCTGAAAGCTGCATCGAATCTGTGCTAAAATAAGACAAAATGCCAAAACAACTTACACCTTGATATTTAAGAATTTATCTTCTTCTAATCGCTTTTAAGACACAACAGTTAAGAGTGTGACAAACACACTAACAAACTACGATACCCACCTATCGAACCTAAACTACAGACTACCGACCTTAATTAAGAGTTGTTTGGCTTTCAGCTCATATTTTTTTTTACTGCTCTGTGACCTTCATTTCCTCTGTCCTGACTCATTTTTCATTTTGTTCATTGTGTTTGCTCAAAAACAACACAACAACAATAATATTCATTTCACTTTATTTAACAAATGAATGTAAAAAAAGAAGGGATAATAAAGCTTGAACCTTGAACACAATTTCCCCCATCAGCCATCTCTTCATGCCATGCACAATGCACTGCATGCACAACGTTACCCGAAGGCAAACTCATTGTAACCTCTCAATAGGTCACTGAATCTGGAATTTTACCAGATCAAAACCAAAATGGATCAAATACCATCTGCAAGTATTTATTTACAAAAAAAATGTTGCCACTGCAGTTTCTAAAATGTGTTTTTGTTTTCAGCAATAATGAACTAGAAAATAGAATTAAACTATAGATGTTGCATTTCAGCCTTTAGTGAGCTCATCCAAACATCATTTGGTAGCTTCTTATTGACATAGGTAAAGTCTTACTGCTTCTGTTTATATCTGGTAACTAACTTCTTGTTTGACACAAAGAATTTCTTCCTTAAACCCATCCAGCAACATCTGATATAGGAGACACGGAAAAACCCCAGAGTACTGACAAACACCCTTTGAAAAACATTGTTTTTCACCAAGGGAGAGAACAAAGTCAGCGGGCAACCAGAGTTTTGCCCCCAGACACTTAAATTTACACACTTTAATCCTGAGCTAAGCGCCAACACACAGGAACCTTGAGCTGTGTGGCTTTACTCTAGTAGCCTGGCTAACAAGGCTGCAGGGACATACTGGAAAGTTAGGAGGCAGAAAGTGCAGAAATGCCTCTAAAACTTCAATCTGTGTTTTGTCACACTCACTGCTGCAAGTGTATCCACACATGTAAATTTGGATTTTCACAAATGTATGGTCATGTTTAGTAGTGTCAGCCACTGACCAAAGACAAAGAATGTGTGAGTATGTGTGTGGTGATTGTGGTGGGAATAGGTGGGGGTTGGAGGGGGGGTAGATGGTGTAAACACGCCAGCCTACATGGATTGGGCTAATATCCAGTTTGTTCCCTCTCGCCTCAGCTCCACGGTGGCTGCAACGCAATTTCTTCCAATTGACCTCCCTGCCACCGGCACAATCAGTCTCCACTGGAGACACAACGGCCCCAGAATACGGAGCAGCCAGCAAGGCTGTAGCCTGACGCTGGAGGAGCCGGCAGTGAGAGGAGGTGGGGATTGAACCAACCACGAGGCGGAAATGAGATGAATTAGAGAGCGGGGAGGAGGAGGCGCGGGGAGGTGAAAGAGTGAATTTATTCTGTGGTGTAGTGGCAGTGACAAAGCACAAGCATTTAGAGATCAGCTAAGGAGGAAATTAGAAGCATTACAGCCAGCCCTGTTGTTTCCATGCTTTCATTCTTTCTGACTTTTACTTGTTTTGGGCGAAATGACACTAATGGAATCGTAGCACTATAAGCTACTGAATAAAAGAAGGCAGATCCCACTCGAAAACTTGTAGGTGAATGATACAAGCTTTATGACAATTGTAAAAGAGCTGTCCGTATACAAATGCCAATAAGTAACCTTGCAATAGCACAAACTTGAGGGGATCGCCCAAAGGGTAGGAACTAGATTTACGGGAGCAATAGCCCAGCCAAAGGCTAAAAGGCTTTATAACAGCAAAGGATTTCCAATAAAAGTGAGGTTGGAGCCCTCTAAGAGCAGCACTCTCAAGTAATAGGATTAGTAGAAGTCAAGAGCACGGCCATCTTAACTCTTTATGTTACAGAAATCGCTGAGAAGCATCTTTTTGCCACAGCCGATACAGCTCTGCTGATGGTGCAAGAAAGAAATCCTGAAGCTGCCCCGTGACGCTGGACTCTGTATCTTTACACTCGAACATGTGTCGCCAGTGGACGGCAGAAAAACAAGCGCTCACAGTGAACTGACAAACTCTGCTGCATCGCAATAACGTCCAGCAAGAGAAGAGACGTAAAGAAAGGAAGAAATGAGTAATATGTGGAGTAAGGAAGTGATTGCCAGCTTATCTCACATTCTCACTCTATTCAACACAAATTGCTGACTGCATCATGTTCCCCCCAGCTACTCCTCCACCACCACCCCACCCCACACCTTGCCCATGGCAACTCTCCGGGAAACCGTTCCTCTCATTTCTTTAAATGTTAAATGAAATTAGTGCAATGCATCAGTGAGTTCATTTTTGTCTGGAAATCACTTGGTAATTTGCTCTGCAACATGAAAGGAAGGCGCCGGGGCAGCTGAAGGTCGGCCACATGTCTGCGCTCACGATGCACTTCCATTTTTTCAAACATAGGAGTACAATCATTTCTTTTTCTTTTTTTTTTTCTGCCCACTTCCTCTGGTATCCATCCCTACAGACTTATTCCTGTCTTTTCTCTCTGACTCTCCCCTCTGCCTCTCTGTGCTGCTTAGATGAATTTGAAAGAGGCAGTGTGTTTGGCTCTCCATTAAACTCCCTGAGCCAGCAGATGAGCAGGGTGTCCTCACTCTGCCAGTGTTTATGTGAATGTGTCTACAGAAGCATGCAGTCGTTTGTGCATGTGTGCGTTTGCATGGGTATGTTTGTACACATGGGTGCTGGTGCATACACATGGGAGCATGCTGCTGTTTCCCTCTCAATGTCCTGTGAGAATGCTTAAGTGCAGCCTGCTCATTTTTCCCACAATTCCTAGCAGGCTCATTTCTGCACCTGTCCCATCCTCTCTAATAGCTTAATGGGGCCTCCAGTTCTTAGAGCTGTTCCAATCCCCACACCAGAGACCCCCTGTACCACTGTAAAAAGAGCACCACCCTCACTTTCTGGAAGAATTCACAATGCCTTCTGCTCCCCCCCCCCACAGAGACGCACACTGCAGCAGGAGTGGTAACCACAGATGGGAATTGAGCTGCACAAGGATCGAGCAGAGGAGAGCAGTGAGTGATGGAATTGCACAAAGATTTAATTCACCTCTTAGGGGATGGCAGCTTAATGTACATAAATGCACCATAAGGAGCGGAATGAAAGGGGAAAGGCAGCTTCTGCATGGGGGGAATCATCAAGGCTATCTCGGAGCTAAGGAGTGCAAATGTAATTCAATATATTACGACCCTAGTAAAAAATGTAGAGCTCTGAAGCTGAAGGAGGCTCTCGTTGTTTGTTTGCTGATGCCGCTGATGCTGCAGGGGTCATAAAGAGCAGATTTCTTGTGACAGGAGAAGATAATCAGATGAAAATAAAACCATTCAGTTTTTCCTTCTTGTTTGTAAAGTCAAAACAAATAGATTTTCTCAATTTATGTTTGTATAAACTCGGAGCCCAGAGGCAGAGTCCTTTCAGATTATAGCAACGTAAACATAAAGGTTACATCTTGAATAGTTACATAACATCAAATGTTCCTTTCAATAAAGATTCTTTAACATATTCTTACTATACTTACCTGACTTGTTTACAGGGTCAAATCAGAGTCAAAAATATGACTTCAACATAATATTTTTTGAAAGGTTGCATTGGTCAAAGTAGAAAACAATGTTTAAAGCTGTAGTTTTCAGGTGATTGGACATATTTTTGGAGTCTTCATCACAAATTTGGAAATATAGTTATATATAGTGTAGTAATATAACTGGCTGAGTATGACAATAATCAACACAAATGCATGATGAGATATGTTAGATTACTACTGTACGACTGCACTGTGTATTTCATGGACTACTTGGGTTCTTTTTGATAATGCATATATAATAATGGTGATGGTAATATTAATGATATGAATGATAATTATTAAAGTAACTCATACTTTCAAGCATTTAGCTCAGCCTGGTCATACACATTTGAATTTTTATTGAGCTTTGCAAGGGTCTGTTTTTTGTTCTTCCCTTGTTTCTGTGGGTTTTCTGCAGGTGCTCTGATTTCCTATCAACGTCCAACAACTGTTAATATTGGGGTTGATTGGAGACTCTTTTTCCGTAGGAAGTGAATGTTAGTGTAAATGGTTGTTACACTGCCTCTTGTCTAATGTTGGGATTGGCTCCAGCTCCCACCACCCTCAAAGGATAAGCGGTACAGATATTGGATGGATGAACTTTGCAAGTATGTGGATATGTTTCCATTTTTGTGTGTGTGATGGATAAATGCCTGCTACCACAGATATCCAAAATGTTCCACACATAAACATGTCCTCTGTGGACTAGTTGAGCAGTGAGGACAGTCAGGCAGGGGGTGGTGGCTCTGTGGCTTTCCAGTCAGTCTCCCATGTGATGCCCAGACAGAGCTCACTGCCAACACGCTAAGTCTTCCATGACCAACTACTGTCCGCAGATTCCTATTGGATTTCCTCGTGCTCCTCGTGAGACTTGAGCCACCAGAGTTTGGTTTTGTCCACGTCATGCAGTCAGCGAGCCTCTATTCCCAGCTATGGGCTCCAGAATGTTAGATCTGGAGCATGCTATGACATTCAGGGCCGGCTTTCATTCCTCCCTCACACACTGACACTTTGTTCACTGTCACACTCCGACAGGACGTGCTGAGAAAACAAAACTTAGACTGTTCAGTCACTACTCGCCCAATGTGCGAACACACATACATATGTGGGGACAAACACTGTGCATACCCACACATGCCGATACACACACACACACACACACACACACACACACATACATACATACCCTTTCTTCTGTAAACTACTCAGCTGGAAGAATACTGTGTCAGCCATTGCTCAGTGGGAGAGGGAGGCAGAAAAACAGAAAGAGAGAAAATAAGCTCAGATAAAGAATTGAATATGTAGGAGAGAATTTATGAGGAAGACGGCATGAAAGATGCACGGCGACATGAAGGAATATAAGGAAGGAGAAGAGAGTGAGAGCTCAGAAACAGACAAGAGACAGAACAACAAGGATGTGGGGGGAAAAGAAAGAAAGAAAAAGGGGAAGATGGACACAAAAAAAAAGCAGAGCATCAGTCTTTGCTGGTCCATTTGGCATTCCTCTCGCTGTCCCGTCTGTCTTGTCCAGCAACTTCACTGTGCAGCTCAGATATTCGAAAGCCTCTCACATAGCCTTTCACATTGGGTTCCAACATTTTCATGCACTTCCTCCCACTTCATCTTACGCTCCCTGTCTCCCTGTCTCTTAACCCCCTACTGCCATCTCATCTCCTCAGTGTGCAACTTTTGCCACAGGGGGAAAGTTTCTGCATATGTGAGTGATTTTCACATCCCCTCTCCGTTCCTCTTCTTCACCACAGCGAGGAGTCAACTTTTCTATTTTTTATTTTTGAATAGAATGGAATATATGCAAACAATTTTAATGATATTGATTTTCCTAAATGCTTGTCAAGCATAACCCTGCAGCTCTCCTGTCCACACATTATCTCTCTATAACCCCCATCCAGCATCATCTAATGAAGTAGGGAGAGAACGCTCCTGTGTTATAAAAGGCATGGGGTGAGTTTAATTAAACAATGCTAATGAGCAACTAATTAAAAGCTTTCCAATCAAAACAAGTCAGTAATTACCTGGAGCAGAGATGGGTAATGAGCACACTACAATAACTGGCAGACAGACAAACCCACAGAGACCTGAGTCGATCAATTCCCTCAGTATTAATGACCGCTCTCTTTTCTCTGTCTGCCTCTGCTCTTCATCTCTCTGCTCCAACTCTTTCAATATGTCAGACCACAGTGAGGATGAATGAGGGCTGACATGATGCCTGGGAAGGAGCTCTTGAGGAAATACTGTAGCTCTAGTGTTGAGAGAAACATCAAACATGCTTCTTGTGTCACTCAGTAAAATGTCTCTCTCTCCCTCACACACGCACACACACACATTTGTACTGCTATGTTAGTGAGGACGCTTATTGAGATAATATGTCCTCTATAGCCCCTTACCCTAACTTTAACCATCCAAACTCAATGTTTAACCCTAATAACAAGTCAAACAGCCCACTGACAAAATTGAGGACCAGTCACAATGTTCTCACTCTGTAGGGTCTATGCTTAAAATGGTCCTCAGAAAGATATAAGTACTGGAACACAATCCCACACACGCTTCCTCGAAAAGTATGACCTCAATATTTTCTGAAACATGGTCGGTCTGGGCGATAAAACAATATCAATAATTATTGCAGTTTGTTTTTCTTCAATAGGAATCGATCTGTCGCAGATTTGTAAATTGTTTTAAGGACAGACGGACAGACGGAGCTTTTCCTCAGCATGATCGTGTCAAAATGAAAGTATTCAAATGTTCAGCTGTGGAAATTGACTAACTTTCACTTCAGATAATACTTTGTTTTAGTTTCCTTGTTAGTCAAACTCTCAGATGGATTTTTTTTTTTTAATACGAGGACACATAGCTCCATATAATGATCTCGCCTTTCATGCCTCCGCTCTGCTCTTTGCTTTCATTACTACGAT